>NW_020954569.1:82654244-82790567 GCF_900497805.2 Vombatus ursinus | reverse complement strand
ATTCTATAGAGTATAGAATATGTTATATTCTATAGAGTATAGAATATAGAAAATGTTCCTCCATGGAAACATTTTTCAGTGGGACTAATTCCCACCATTGAAACAATATTTCTCCTTTTCTTTTCCTCTTTTTCAATCTCTCCCTTTTCCCCTCATCCATTCTCCTGCAGGCCGTCTTTCTGAAAGACTACAGACTTTATTTTCCCTTCATTGTTAATCTTTGATGTGATTAAGATACACCACATATTCACCTCTATCTTCTTCCTCTTCTCTCCTCTTTATGCATCATTTCATATAGCCCCCTACCCCAAACCCTCAAAAGTCATTGATTCACCTGTAGATGAGGTATTATGAGGTTTAGTCCACAATGCTTCAGGCCTATTTTACCATTATCATTTCTTCTAATTAACTTTTTGTGTATTTTTGGTAAGAAATTACTTAATGGTCTCTCTATTGTTACTTATTTTTATTATTGTTTTTGTTAACACCATAGCAACTTTTTCTTTCTCTTTTTTTCTGGGATAATTTATTTTGTCATATGTGCCTTCCTTAGTTGCTATATTTCTTTACTTTTCTTTTTTTTAAAGTATGCTTCAATGTGTATTCAGTCACCATCAGTTCTTGTCTGGGGATGGATAGCATTTTTCATCATAAGTCAGAGTTGTCTTGGATCATTGTATTGCTGAGAATAGCTAAGTCATTCACAGCTGATCATCCTACAATTTCGCTGTTACTTTGTACACAGTACATTTAAATTTGCATCAGCCTATTCAAGTTTTTCCAGGTTTTTCTGAGATTATCCTGCTCATCATTTTTGTAGTACAATAGTATTCTATCAAAATCACATACTGCTAGTTGTTCAGCCATTCCCCAATTGATGGGCAACCCCTCAATTTCTAATTCTTTACCCTCAGAAAAGAACTGCTATAAATATTTTGTACATATAGGTCCTTTTCCTTTTTTTATCTCTTTTCAGATACCGACCTAGTAGTGGTATTGCTAGGTCAAAGGGTATGCATGATTTTATAGTCCTTTGGGCATAGTTTCAATTTGCTCTACAGAATGGTTGAATCAGTTCACAGCTCCACCAACAGTGCATTAATGTCTCATTTTTTCCCACATCCCTTCCAACATTTATCATTTAACTTTTCTGTCCCATTAGCCAATCTAATAGGTATGAGGTAGTACCTCACAATTGTTTTAATTTGCATTTCTCCAATCAATAGTGAGTTAGAATATTTTTTCATATGGCTACAGATAGCTTTGATTGCTTCATCTGAAAACTGATTGCATCTTTTGATCAATTATCAGTTGGGGATGGCTCTTATTTTTATTAATTTGACTCAGTTTTCTATATGTTTGAGAAATGAAACCTTCATCAGAGAAACTTGCTTCAAGAACAGTTCCTATTGTTAACTGTATTTCTGTCCATCCTATTCCTCCCATCCCTGTTTATTCTATTCTCTCTCTCCTTTCACTCTGTTCCTCCCCAAAAGTGTTTTGCTTCTCAGTACCTTCTCCCCCAATCTGCCCTCCCCTCTATCACCCCCCACCTCCTCTTATCCCCCTCCCTTCCTACTTTCCTGTAGGGTAAGATAGATTTCTATACCCAATTGAGTGTGTATGTTATTTCCTCTTTGAGCCAAATCTAATGAGAGTAAAGTTCACTCACTTCCCCCCTTCCCCTTTACTGTAAAAGTTTTTTTCTTGCTTCTTTTACGTGAGATAATTTACCCCATTCCACCCCTCCCTTTTTCTTTCTCCCAGTACATTCTTCTCTCACACCTTAATTTTTCAGATTACCATCCCTTCATATTGAACTCACACCTGTACTCTCTGTCTCTATATACTCCTAACTACCCTAAAAATGAGAATGGTTTTATGAGTTACAAATATCATCTTCCCATGTAGGAATGTAAACAGTTTAACCTGATTAAGTCCCTTATGATTTCTCTTTCCTGTTTACCTCTTTTATGCTTCTCTTGAGTTGTGTATCTGAAGGTCAAATTTTCTATCCAGCTCTGATCTTTTCATGAAGAATGCTTGAAAGTTCTTTATCTCATTGAATGTCCATTTTTTCCCCTGAAGGATTATGCTCAGTTTTTCTGAGTAGATGATCCTTGGTTGTAATCTTAGCTCCTTTTCCCTCCAGAATATCATATTTCAAGCCCACCGATCCTTTAAAGTAGAAGCTGCTAAATCTTGTGTAATACTGACTGTGGCTCCACCATACTTAAATTGTTTCTTTCTGGCTGCTTGCAATATTTTCTCCTTGACTCTGGAATTTGGGTATAATATTCCTAGGAGTTTTCCTCTTAGAATCTCTTTCAGGAGGTGATTGGTGGGTTCTTTCAATTTCCATTTTACCCTCTGGTTCTAGAATATCAGGACAGTTTTCCTTGATAATTTCTTGAAAGATGATGTCTAGGCTCTTTTTTTGATCATGGCTTTCAGGTAGTCTAATAATTTTTAAATTATTTCTCTTGGATCTATTTTTTAGGTCAGTAGTTTTTCCAATGAAATATTTCACATTGTCCTCTGTTTTTTCATTCTTTTGGTTTTGTTTTTTTGTTTCTTGATTTCTCATAAAGTCATTATCTTCTGTTTGCTCTATTCTAATTTTTAAGGAATTATTTTCTACAGTAAGCTTTTGGACCTCCTTTTCCATTTGACCTAGTCTGTTTTTTAAGGTGTTTTTTTCTTCATCTTATTTTTTTGTGTCTCCTTACCAAGCATTTGACTCTTTCTTCATGATTTTCTTGCATTACTCTCTTTTCTCTTCCCAATTTTTCCTCTACCTCTCTTACTTGATTTTCAAAATCCTTTTTGAGCTCTTCCATGGCATGAGACCAATTCTTATTTTTCTTGGAGGTTTTGGATGTGGTAGCTTTAACTTTGTTGTCTTCTTTTGAGTGTGTATTTTGATATTCCTTGCCACCACAATAACTTTCTATAGTAATTTTTTCCCCATTGTTTGCTTATTTCCCCAGCCTATTACTTGACTTTTTAACTCTTTGTTAAGGTAGGGCTCTGCTTTCAGTGTGGGGGACAGACTGTCCCAAGCTTCAGGGATTTTGTGCAGCTGTTTTCAGAGATCCTTCTAGGGACCTGTAAATTTTCAGTGCTGTCAAGATGGTTTGATCTAAGGAGAGGTGTTTACTCCTCTCCTGGCCTGTGCTCTAGTCTGTGAATAACCACAAGCACTCTTTTCTTCCCTGGAACTATAAGGAGGATGCCCCCTCCAATGCTGCCACAAACTCAGCTATGCTAGTGCTCCTCCTCACCTCGAGACTCCCACCCAGGACTGCAACCTGGATCCAACTATGGGCAAAGCAACAGAGTCCTAACCCAGTGCTAACAAAAAGACCCTTGTTATCTCCTTCTGATCAGTTGTTCAACCTCCTCACTGTCTGTGGGCTGAGGGCTCCAGAAGCTGCTGCCGCTGCTGATTCAGTCACTCCCAAGGCCTGGTCCTGGTTTGCTGTGGCCAGGGCTGTGTTGGCACAGCCCACACTGGACTATGCTCCCCTCTCACCCAGCTACAACAGACCTTTACTGCTGACCTTCTAAGTTGTCTTTGGCATCTGTGGGCTAAGAGGTCTGGAAACCACCACTGCTGCAAGTAATTCAATTGCCCTGAAGCCTGCTCTGGGTTTGCTGGGGTCTCGCCTGCACTGGACTGCACTCCTCTCTTGCAGTGATACAACAGACCTTTCCTGCCCACCTTCCAAGTTGCCTTGGGCTGGAAATTTGTTTCACTCCATCTTTTTTGGAGTCTGTGTTCTAGAATTTGTTTAGAGTCATTTTTAAAGGTATTTGGAGGAATTTGGGGGAGACCTCAGGACAGTCCCTGCCTTTACTCCACCATGTTGGCTCTGCCCTACTTTTCTTTTATTTCTTTTTCTAAGGCTTTTGTAAAGCAAACCATTTGCTTAGTTCTGGTTTTCTTTTTAAGAATGCTTCAAATGACTTTTTATTGAACAGCAACCTTTTTCATTAATTATTAGGCTTAGGTTTGCAGGGTATGTCACTTTGGATTGCATCTTGAGTTCTTTTGCTCATTGGAACACATTATTTCATTCTCTCCTGCCCCAGCTCTCTTCTGGGAGGACAGAAGTGGCCTTAGTTAGATGCCAGCCCCCTCTGTCTTAAATCTGAGAGACACACACAAGCTGCCCCATTTTCTTTAGTTCCTCATTTCTTTTTCTGAGCTCTGTTGCAGCACAAAGTATTGCCAGACTGCTGCTTCAGGCAGAGAAAGCTTCTGGTTTTGACTTTCCATGACTTGGGCAGAAGAAAAGAGGCAGAAGTGGGTTCTATTATAAATATATGGGTGGACTTGTATGGCTCTGCCAGAGTGTGGTGGTTGTGGAGGGAGGTGGTAAGTGATGTTCTTAAGGATTAGGAATTAACTTTTTCTGCTGTTCATCCAGGTATTATCTCCTTAGGGTCTTTGGTATCTTAGACTGTAGGAAGAGCTGAAATTGTTTTATCTCTTGTGTATCATTCCTATTTTGGAGAAGTTTTAGATGTCATGAAGTTCATAGAAAGTCTCTGGTCTAGCGTCTTGTTGGTCACATGATCTGGAAGTGCTAATATCTTCCTTGAGTGTTTAGCAAGGTGGGATAGGGGAAGATAATTCCCTTTACCTCTACCCCCCCCCACCCCATAAAACTGACATGAAAAGGAAGACTTAAAACAAAAATGGCAGTGGGACACTTATTTTCACATAACTTTAGAAGCTATGTATATAATTACTTACACATTCATCCCATTTGATTCATGAACTCCCTGAAAGCAGGGGCATTTTCCCCCCTTTCTTTGTATTCCTCATACTTAGCACAGTTCTTGGAACATAGTAGGTAGTTAATAAATTCTTGTTGAATTGACTGAAAAGGGAGTGCAAGGACATGGCTCCTGAACTTGAAGCCTCCCATGTAGAGGAGGGGGATAGAATTTTGATTCCCAATGGAGCGTGATCTTAGAATGTAGCTACCTCACAAAGAGGGGAGATTTCTTAATGTGCTGGCCTTGGGAGTAGCTGTCTAGATAATAGTGTGTTGAAACATTCCTGAGTTCAAGCATTTGGCACCAGGCCTTCTAGAAAGAGATTTCCTGATGGTACTTGGAGACAGAGGACACAATCATGTAGTTCTCATGCAGTGTCCTACCTAGAGAGCAAACCTTTTGAGTTACTTAGGCACTAAAAGTCAGAAGAGAAGGATTTTACTTGTTCGAAAAGCTCCAAAGCATGCTAACATTTGGGGAAATCTAAACAACAAGGGGAAGCTAGGTGATGCAGTGGATAGAATAGGAATAGATAGTCAGGAAGACCTGAGTTCAAATCCAGCCTCAGACACTTCCTAGCTGTGTGAACCTGTGCAAGGCACTAAACCCTGATTGCCTCAGTTTCTTCATCTATAAAATGAGCTGGAGGAAAAAAAGGCAAACCATTCCAGTATCTTTGCCAAGAAAACCCTAAATGGGGTGATGAAGAGTCGGACACAACTGAAATGTCTGAACAACAACAAGCAACAGGGTGGTACTATAAGTCTTGGAAAGACTGACATTTTGTTTTCCATAGAACTCAATAGAATGACCAGGATTGTTCCAATAGCAACCTTAAATTCATTTCCCTTCTTGGGTGAGGGAGACTTGGGTGAACTGATAGGCTATTTCATTGCTTTATGTTTCTATGTTTATTTTAATACAATACAGGAGATTTGGAGCTAAAAGTGTTCTTGGAGATAATCCAGTCAAAGCCTTTCATTTTATAGATGAGGAAACAGGTCCTGAAATAAAATAGTCAATCAAGAAACGTTTATTAAATTTTGTATACGTGCCCTGTACTAAGTACTGGGAATATAAAGGGGAAAAGAATAGTCCCTGCTCTCAAGGATCTATATTCTAATGGTGGAAGCTATCCAAGGCCCTACAGACCACTAGGAAGTAGCAGAGCTCGAATCTGAACCCAGGCCTTTTGAGTCTAAATCTTTTATTTTTAACTTTTTAAAAAAATTATTTTATTTTCAATTCAGGGAACAAAGCAAATATTTCCATAACACAGTACAATAAAAAAGATGATTGTACATGAAACTGCAAATTTACCATGTACAACTTGCTATTCTCTCCAAATATACAATAGTTATCATTTAAGTTTCTTTTTTTTCCTTTTTTTTTCTACCCCCCCCACCCCGAGATGACTACCATTAGACAGAAATAGGTATGTGTGTGTATACATGTAAAACTATTCTATACATCTATTTAACAGTTCTTTTTCTGGATGCAGATAGCATCTCTCTTCTTATGTCCTTTATTTTTAATTTGTGCAATTATAATACTCAAAATGACTAAGTCTCTCAAAGTTGTTCTTAAAACAATATTGCTGTTACTGTATACAGTGTTCTCTTGTTTCTGCTCACTTCGTTCTTCATTATTTTGTGCAAGTCTTTCTATATTTTTCTAAGGTCATTGAGCTTATCATTTCTTATAGCATAGCATCAAATCATATACCACAACTTGTTCAGCCATTCCCCAATTGATGGGCATCCCTCCAATTTCCAGTTCTTTGCCCCCACAAAGAGAGCTACTATAAACATCCCATTCACATTCAAAGTTACATTTACTATTTGGTGATTTCCCCCCATCTTATTTTTACTCACTATTTTCTTTCTCAGCCTGTTTTTACCCTATCCCTGTTACCTTCTCTTCTCCCCCACCCCTACCTCACACCCTACTTCACCTATCCCTCTAAGAGTTCCCCCATTCTTTCCCTCCACCCTCCCAAATCTCCATCCACACACCCCTCAAATAGCAACCCCCCCAGTGCTTCCTATTATACTACACCGACTTCCCATACGCAGTGCTGCTTCCCTGCTTGAGCTGAGACTTGAAGGGTGGGAGGTAAATCCCCCATTGGTGGTTGATAAGCATTCATGAGAGAGTGCAAGAGTTACTCTGAGCTCATCTGAAGAGAAGTTCTGCTATAGTGTCATATTATTTTTTAGGATCTAGTCTTTGCCCACATCCTCACCATACTGCTGCTGCCCAATAATAGATGTTGGTGTCATTTGTCTCTTCTTTCTTCAACCCTATGAAAATAAAATCAGCTCATACAAAGAATGATGGCCTTGGAAAGACAGTGCTGCTCTGAGCAGCCTGAGGAACTGTTGAGATTGGGAGAATCTTGGAGAAATGATCACATCTTTGCCTCACTTCTCAGGGCTCCTCTTGTTCTGTGCTTGCAACGGTAACTGTCTTTTCCAGTTTTCCTTCCTGATATTGGGAAGCTGAGATCCCAGTCTCTGCCACTGTATTGTAGTGAGAATTCAGTCATTGGGCTCCAGAAATAGCTATTTTTAGATAGAAATAAGACTCTTCCTGTCATTAGTACTAATGAGGGGGACCAAATTGGCTGAGTGGGGGGAAAAGGCAGAAGGTTAACCAAAGAAGGAGAGCAATGAAGAAGCCTGTTTTCCCCACATTCTGACATGAGACTGGGAGTCCTCTAATCTGATCCCTGAGTCCTCCAGTTGTCCTTAGTGCTTGTTGACATCGCCAAGAGAAAGGAAGGTGTTATGATTTTCATAAATAGATAATTGGCATGTTATACATTACATTCAAATGTGTGTGGGAGGGGATGTATGTAATACACCTAGTTTATTAATAGCTATTTCTAATCTATTTTCTCAAACCTGCAACAATTATGTCTTTTTTAAAAATCAAAATAATTGGATGAGGGATCAGAAAAAAATCATAACCTGCCTTGCTCTCCTGAATGGATATGTTCTGTCAGATACAGCAGCAATTAAGGGTAAGAGCTGTAGATGGGTATATATTATAAAGGAGCTCCTCGTGCTGAATGAGTTTGGTGATGTCTGTTCTAGAAAACTGCCCACGCCTTTGCAGCTGAAGATAATTTGAAGTTAAATTCAAAATAGAAAAGGAAATCATATTAAGCATTTGATAAAAGTCCAATAACACTGAGAATTTTCAGTTCTCACATTGTACATTTTTGAGCCATTGTGCTTGGCCAGTAACCCAGTCATGTTATTGACCTATTTATCCTGACTTGCTGAGGGTGATGGTGGGGAATATCATTCCCATTGAACAGATGAAGAAACTGAGGCTTAATGAGACGTTATTCAATTTTATACAATGTGTCAGTGACACATTGAATCAAAGAATTCTGTTTCCCATTTAATAACTCTAACCACTAGCCAGTATTGCCTCCTACAAAGTCTAGAATTTTGCTTTTGGCACAGGAATACAAACATTTTCTCCCCCTTTTGAACCATTCCAGATGTTTTAGTCATGCTTTGGAGACGTCAAAAATCCAAATTCCTTATAAATAGTTCAGAAAACAATTGGAAAAATTAATTTTACTTGCTATTCAATATCTAAGGAAACAGTTCTACCAATTTGAACAAAGTTCTTTTAGCTAATTCTTCCATGGAGGACAAACAGCCAGTTTTATTTTATTTAGAATCAGAAGACCCCCAGGTTTAGTCACCAGACCTGATACATATTAGCTGTGAGATACTTGGAACATCATTAAATATTTTTAGGCCTCAGTTTCCTCATCTGTAAAATGAAAGTGGTAGTAAAACTTAACAATACTTACATCAAAGGGTTGTGAGCAGAAGCATTTTATAAACTTTAAATATGGACCATGATTATTTTGGTGCTTTGTAAGCAGAGATCTGCTCAAACTAGATTCAAGATGACTATTAAATTTTCATTTGGAGTACTTATACCTCAGAAATCAATAAATGCTACAACTCATGGCTTGATTTTTTTGTTTTGTTGATTTTCTAGATGTAAGAAAGTGATGGAGAAAATGTTAATTATCTAGATTAAACTTGAAAGTCTGTCCTAATTTTGGGATAGTTGGTTGTTAAACATTTCCTTGCACATCCCACTTGGAAATAATATCTAGAAGTATGCAAACTGCTCCAAAACTAAAATGAATTAAGTTACTGGGGGTCGCGGTAACTTATTTAATTTATTTTCAAATGCATTAAGTACTTATTTGTCAAATGACAGGTCTGGTGTCCATCAGAGGTGTAATTGGAAACACCAAGGAAAATAGATTTTTTTTTTTTTGTAGAAAGGTGGACATTGTCCTCAGACCCCAGTGTTTTTAAGAAACATCTGGCAAAGTCACTGTAGAAATCGTGTCTCAAAACTGAATGGGGAGCCCCCATCCAGAAACAAATCATTTACCATTCTATGCTCACCCTTCCCCCTCTGGGCAAAACATTCTCTAAATCAGGGAAAACTAGAATGATTGACCCAAGTCTCTATGCTCCAGGCTTCCCCATGCTGTTGTGGGAACCAGGTGTCTGGAATGATCAAGTAAGCGAAGGCTGGTAGAAGAAAGACTTAAATCGCCTTCCCAGCTGGACAAATGAGGAGGGGCTTCCATTTGGATGACATATTGCTAGTGTCGTTAAATGAGTTTCACATTGGGTGGCAAAGGGCCAAGAGTAGAACCCAGGCATAGATAAGGTGTGTCCTCTGTCCCTGCCCCTCCCCTCATCCCGCCTTCCCAGCCACAGGCTATTCTGTCTGTAGAGCCACAGGGCTTACTGCTAGACCCTGCAGAAAATCAGTAGGATGTGAGCTCCCTGACAACAGGGACTGTTTTGTTTGTGCATTTATCTCTTCAGGATCCTGATATGGGGGATGGAAAGCTGACTTGGGAGTCAGGAAGATGTGGATTCAGACCCAGCCCTCTGATACTTTCTAGCTGTGAGACAGACATTGGGCAAAAGACTTAAAGCTCTTAATGCCCAGGCAACTTTTCTAAGATTTTTGAAGTTGCGGAATAGTTGATAGTGGGAGTTTCCTAGTCAGCAACACTTTTATCCAGTGTTTTTCATTCGAATTTTCCTGCCACTTAATATTGTTTTCATTTGCAAGTTGAAGCAATTGTGGTGTTCAAGGAGGTCTAACACCTCTGCTGTGAGAGTTTGCTGAGCCCTTTTCAGAGCTGCTCATCCACCTCTGATGCCCACCTCCCACCCAGCTCTCACCTGTAGCTCCAAGAGCTGTAGCATGTGGAGTGGCCAAACCCTGGTAACCGTCTCTCTAGATGGGCTACATCAGGTTGAGGGTAACTAATGGGCCTTACATCCATCAGTGATTTAGGGGGGTGTCTACCCTAAGCATGTGAAGACTTCCCCAGTAGAAGAGAACAATTTGTTCCAGTGACCAACAACTTGTTCCAGTGGTGCTGTGGAGTACTTAGAGCTTGGTCAGACATCGAAGATGCCAAGGTCATCTACTGCATCCCAGGTCGTTGTTAGTCATCCTGACTTTTGTCTTGCCACTGGACTTCAATGACTCTGGAAGAGAGAACAACGAGGCAGATGACTGTGTGGCTGCCTCACTTAACTCCAGTTCATGTGCAAGTCAAGACATCCATCACCTGTGAGGTCATTTGTCCTCTTTGAAAGAAACAAAGGATGAACAACAGTTCATTTTGTAACACTTTATTCAAGTCTTCTGCTTTTTCAAATCCTTCATATTTAAAACCACCGAAATCAGGTTTGCCCCACCCCCCAAACAAACAAGCAAACAAAAAACTCTCAGAGAGCCTTGTACATTTTTTTTGTTTGGGCACAAAGTAGACACCTAATGCTTGTTAGGCTGGATTGGAATTAGACTGGACAGTTGATTTTTTTCTCTTTAGTTTCATTTCTCATGTGCTGCAATCAAAGCCTCTTTCTCTTCCGAGAGGGAGGAATGGAAGTGGAAAGACAAGAGGAGGAGGAGGAAGAAAGGGGAATGGGGAGAGGAGGAGAAACAGTGAATGAGAGAAGCATTACTCATTGATTAGAGTTTGAAATTGGGCTTTAGGCATAATCGTGCTCATTTATACATAGCCTGAAACCTGAAACCCAGGGAGCCTGGTTTTCTGCTCAATTATCTCTCTGGTAGTAAATGAGGCAGCGGCTATGTGTTAGAATTCTCCCTTTGGAGGAAGGGGCAGGTTGTCATGTGGGAGAGATGGAGGCAGCTTTTGCCAGCCAGACTTTGCCACTCAAGATTCTTAACATAGAAAGATGATCAGATATCTTTTCTAAAATAGAAAGGCAGCAACCATGATAAAGAACAACCTACGTGGAGATAATAAAGAAATCAGCTTAGGCTTCTTGTATTTCATTAAATGAGTAATTCTGAGGCATTGATAATGGCATTATGTAGGCAACTTCCTAAATGGGGATTGACTGCTGCTACCCAGATGTATGTGTTGGAGGTGGGAGGGTATGCACCAGGCAGTAAAGAAATCAGTCAAATGGGGAGCAGCCAGGCGATAGAAATATGGCCCTTTGATTGGAAACAGTGAAGCACTAACTGCCGCCAGTTTCTGTGAAGGCAGTCTGCCAAGAAAGGCATGTCCAGTTTAGGCAACTGTGAAATGCCAGCCACTGTAACGTTAGCTCAAAACCATCTTGTCAAGGTTGCTTCTGATTTTTTTTTTAACTAGAGTAGGTAAATAAATGAAGACCATTTTGCTTAATATGGACAGGGAGCAGTGCCTGAGTTTTTAATTTTTATCTTATTTATCATTTTAGTTCACCACTTGGAACTCTTTGATAGGAGGTCTTGATGTGTTGTGCCTCCCACAGTCATAATGAGAAAAGTTCTGACAACAGAATTGAACCAGGATCCCAGCTGCACCAAGCCAACAGCTGCCAGCTCCTTCCAGATGTTCAGGCTTCTAGGTGAAACTCTTTGACAAGCAACATTAAAGTCACTGATAAAAAGAAAGACCCCATATATACCAAAATATTTAAGGCAGCTTTTTTTGTGGTAACAAAGAACTGGAAACACAGCAGATGCCCATTCATTAGAAAATGGTTGATATGCTGTGGTATACGAATGCAATGTAATATTACTGTTTTGTAAGAAGTAATGATTTTGATGAATACATAGAAGTGTGTAAAGACTTACATGAAGTTGGGCACAGTGAAGTAAGCAGAGCCAAGAAAAAGATATATATATATATGTATATACACATACATACATACACATAAACACAAGGAGTAGACAGCTCCTCCTACTCCTTTGCCGGGGAGGTCCATAGGGGCGGGATATTGCATTTGTTTTCAGATTTTTTCAGTGTATTGATTGGATTTGCTCATTTTTCCCTCTTCATCTTTTTTTCTTTTAAAAAATTCTTTGTTATGTGTGGTGGCTCTCTGGGAAAGGAAAAGATAAGGGACAGAGAAGGAAATCTAGGCTATGTAAAAACAAAAAAAAAACTATCAAAATTTTATTTGAAAAGAAAAAAAAATGTCTTCTTAAAAAGGCCCTGTACCTCAGAGGGTTCCTTGTTCTAGAAGTAAAAGTGTAGTTGGGGCAGGGCAGAGAGAGAAAAAAAGAAGGAAAGAGAGAGGTAAGGAGAGAAAGAGAGAGTGAGAGAAGTAGGGAGAGAAAGAAGGAGAGAGAAGGGAGGAAGGGGAGAGAGAGAGAGAAGGAAAGAGAGTTAGAGAGGGATAAGGACAGAGGGAAGAGAGAGCAGGAGGGAGGAAGAGAGAGGCAGAGGGTCTGACAATTATGATCTACAAGATCCTGGACAAGTCATGAGATCATAGATTTAGAATAGGAAGGAGCCTTAGAGGTCATTGGGGTTAATTAACTTCTTTGAGGCTTGATTTCACCATCTGTGAAATGAGGATTTGACATTTATTTCTTTGACAAGCATTTATTAAATGTTCACTATGTTTCACGCATCCTGTGAGAATCAGTGTGACATATCTTAGTGGAGAAAGTGCCAGATTAGAGTCAAGAAGACCTAGATTCAAGTGTCATCTCTGAAATTTATTAACTATGTGGCCCTGGGCAAGTCATGTAATTTCTCAATGCCCCCAGCAGTTCTTTAGGACCATGAGTTTCCAATGCACACTGGTAGAGTTCCCTACACCATTGAAATCACATTTTGACTCCCCTCCCCCTACAAAGTGCCAGCCCTGGGCTACAGAGACTAAAATGAAATAGTAGTTCCTGCCCTCAAGGAACCTAACATTCCATTGATGAAAATATTTACACAGGAAATTAAATATAAACTATATGAAAAACAATTTCTGGGGTGAAGGCTCTAGCAACAGTGGGATCAAGATAGGCTTCCTATAGGAGGTCACACTCAAGCTGAACTTTGAAAGAAGCAGAGGTGGGTGAGGGGAAGGCAGTCTTTGGGGGCTTTGGGGACCACCTGTACAATGACACAGAGCGAAGAGATAGAATAGCACGCCCAGGGAATGGCAAGCAGGCCAGTTTGGGTGCATGAAGGATAATGATGTGCGGCAAATTTGGAGAAGTTGGCAGGAGCCAGATTGTTGGGGCTTTAAAAGCTGTACTAAGAAATTTGTGCTGTATCCTGAAAATCCCAGCCAAGCTTCTTAAACCAGGCGGTGACAGGACCAAGCCTGTGTTTTGGGATTGTCCATTTGGCAGCTGTACAGAGGATGGATTGGAAAGGGCATTGGGATCAGTGAAGAGTCCATGGCGACAGTGCAGCAGATGGTGGTGAGAGGCTGGCCTCGAGCAGCGGCTGCAGGAGAAGAGGAGAAAAGGGGACAGCGTGCAACCCGGATCGTTCAACTGACAAGACGTGACAATTGATGTGAAGTGTCGGGGAGAGAGGGAAGAGACAAAGGTGACACTGAGGTTCTGGCTTGAATGACTGTAAGGATTCTAGTGCTCTCAAAAGATAGATAAGTTAAGGAGAGAAAAGAGTTTAGGAGTAAAGAAAAAAATGCTGTTTTGTATACATTTGAGACACCTTTGGGACATTGTTAGAGATGTCTAGTCTCCACATAGGTCTGTAGAGCTAGAGCAGGAAGATGCCTCAGAGGGCATCTTGTTCAACCTGCTTATTTTGCAGTTGAGGAAACTGAGGCCCAAGCAGGTTAAGTCACTTAAGGTCACACCAGGAGGAAGCCTGAGAGGAAGGATTTGAGCCTTGCCCCCCTGATTCCAGAGCCGGTGCTCTCTCCACTATACTACTATTGGCGGCAGACTAGAGTTTAGAAGAGAGACTGGAAAAAGCATAGCAGTTATAAGGTGGGATCTAATACAACCCCCATTAAATTTGTAAACAATAGGAAAGGAGACAGTAGGAGAGATTAAAAATCTCTGTGATAAAGAAGGAGGGGCAAGCTTTAGGAGGAAATAGGATGGAATGGGATCAAGTGAAAAAAATGGAGGTGTTGGCATTGGCAAAGAAAAGGACCACTTTATCCTCCAAGACTGGAGAAAATAAGAAGAGAATTGTAGATGATGGGCTGATTTGAAAGGTAGAGTTGGATAAGAAATGATGAGCAGGATGCTCTCAGAAAAACCTGGAAAGACTTGCATGGGCTGATGCAAAGTGAGATGTACTGGGTACAAAGGAACAGTAATATCATAAGATGATTAACTGTGAATGACTCAGCTATTCTCAGCAATACAACAATCCAAGACAACTCTGAAGGATTTATGATGAAAAATGCTATCTATCCCCAGAGAAAGAATTGATGGTGTCTGAATACAGATTAAATCATACCTTTTTTTTTACTCTATTTTTCTTGAGTTTTTTTGTTTTCTTTCATAACATGACTATTATGGATATGTTTTGCATGACTACACATGTATAACCTATATCAAATTGCTTGCCTTCTCAATGAGAGTGGGCAGGGAGGAAGGGAGAGAATTTGGAACTCAACATTTTAAAAAAGAATGTTAAAAATGGTTTTTACATGTAACTGGGGAAAAATAAAATACTAAATAAATTAAAAAGCTTTTTCTGCAAAAAAAAAGAAATGTGGAATTGGGGAAAAGAAGGGCAGGATAGATAGGCTCATTTTTTGTAAAGTATTTTGCAAGGTTTTTTGCTGGTAGAGAGAAGTAGGGGTGTACTACACGCTACTTGAGGAAAGAAGAGGTTTGGAAAATGTATTAAAGGGAGTGGGACAGAGAGTCAGTCAAAGAAAAGTAAAAGAATAGGTATGTAGCATTGAGGGCCCAGTTGAGATTTCAAAATGTAAATTGATCATTGGCCCAGTCAATGTATATTTGTGAAGGAGCTGAAGATGTTGAATTAAGGTCATAGGAGTCAAGTCCGGAAGAGACATCAAAGGGCAAGAAGCATGGCTACTCTTATCCCTGGCTTATTGTGGCAGAGGCTATGAATAAAACATCTAATGTTTGAGAAGATAGCCAGAAATTCAGTATTTTCTTGGGGGAACCAGGTTTCCATTACTGTAAGGAGATGGAAGGAGTATAAGAAGAATAGCTCTAGTGTTAATTTGTTACTCAGAACTCAGATTCTCTAGGGCAGATGGAAGGTTGAGACTACGTTGGGACAGGAACATAGCAGGGCTGAAGCTGACATGGACAGGAATGAGAAAGAGGAGAAAAAGGAGTAGCCAGTAACTTTGAATCATAGGAACTCTAAATAGAGACATAGGACAATAGGGTATCACACTCTGTGAACTAGCTATGTTTGATTATTGTTCTATGAGGAAGAGGTGGGAGAGGGAGAGGGAGAGAACGAACTGAAGGGGGGATAATAATACTTCTTCAGAGGGTTATTGCAAGGTGAGCACTCTGGTTAATGAAGGTTGGTTGAGGTGAATTCAGCTGTGACATTTAAAGTACTTTTTAAATATGATATTAATAGCCTATCTCATTATGTATTGTCCTGGTCAGCTTGGTAGTTCCTGATGCCCCCCCCTTTTTTGAATGGAAAATATCCTTCTATACTTCCATGGATCTATGTATGGGTATTCCCTCCAACACTGCAGCTTTCAACCAATATTCCTCTTCTCACCCTGCACTAGTCTTGGCTGTGACCTTCGGTAAGGCTTCAGGTGGTATAGACCTTCTAGGTATTTAAACATCATATTGTCATTACATCTGTTATCCCTCACCCTTGCTACATGAATGACCCACTTCCTTTTCCAGAGACATGGCTGTATACTACTTCTTGTGCACAAGACATCCTTGGCAACAGCCAATTAGTACACAATATGTGTCTCTAGTGGTCTTTTGGTGACTTCCAATTTTGATACTTTGGAGACTGTGGTGTTGTAAAATTCAGCCACATACCATCATTTGAAGAATACTGGTGTTAAAAAAGATGTGTCAGGAAATGGGATCATTGAAAGCATTGTGCAGTTTCTCCTTGGCAATCCAGCCCCTTCTCTTCCTTCTGTTTAATTTTGAGGTCAGTTCATTATCCATCTTCAGTGACTGTCCATGATCTGAGCATTTCAATGGCTTGCCTATCCAACTGCATGTCACATAGCTTGGACAGGTAAGATGAATATCAAATAAATAGATGAAGAATTCATAGGAATTTCAGATACAATCTAGTCCAACTAAGGAAACCAAGAGCGAAAGAATTTAAGTGGCTTGCCCAAGGTCACACATTTCTGAAGTAGGAGACATAGGATTATAAACCATGTTCACTGACTCCATATCCAGCCCTCTTCCTGCTCTACCAAGTTATCTCTGTAAATCAATTTTTAACTTCTTGAGACCAAGGACTATTCTATTTTTTTCTCCTTTATATCTCCATATCTAACACAGTTATCTTTTACACAGTTGGTCTTTAATAAGTTTGGTGAATGCATAAATGAATGCATAAGTAAGCAAAGTTGACTTTTGACATTATGTTGTAGATGCATATAACTTTTATCTTCTCTCACTTTTCTTTCTGTGTCCACCTAACTTTCAAAAACCTTTCTTTCATTCTTCCTTCTGGTCATGCCAAATATTTTACCTGAGCATTCCACTCAGGTTTTCTCTTTCTGGCAGAACCCATGTTTCAAAATTACCTGTTTGTCTTCCCACCCACTCCCATTAAAACACCCATTCCTTAAGTGCTCAAGTGATTTTAGTTAGGTAATGGAAAAATATAACAGATTTACTTAGTGTAACAACTTTTGCATCTATTAGAGTTATTTGAAAAAGGAGCAATCCATTATGCTAAGTAATGATCTCTGTATTGCTGGAGGTATTTAAGTATTATCTGTCAGATATGTCATAGGAGTTCTTCCACTGAGAAGACGAGTGTGGATGCATTAGATAACCTCTAGGATCTCTTCCAACTCCAGCTTGCATCGAGTTAAATGGCTGATACAGCTGTTCAATATTTACTCTCAGGAGTGTTAATATTTTTTAAAAACTTGAATTAATTAATATCTAATGGCATAATGTCATGCAATATGACCAAGTGAAGTAAAGAATTTCAAGAGGACAGACTTCTTATCATGGTGTTGGTGGGCATCTTTAAATTATACCTCCTCCAACAGCCTCAGTATAGTAATTAGCTGTCAGTATTTAGCCCCCAGATGAACTTGAAAATTAAGATTCAGACTTAATTGTGTTCTCAACTCTCAGGACCATTTTTCTTAAGTGATTCATAGAAACTGCTGCCAAGTCCCAATATTGCTTCAAGTCTTAGCAGCATAATCTAACAATGCCATCTCCCCTAGGAATTATTGGGAGAGGAAGTATTGACACATACATCAGTCAAGGGCTATGTGAGACCTGCTTGTTCTCTCCCAAGTGTCTTATAGCCCCATGAGCCCCTAAGTGCCATTACTGAAGCCAGATGGTTCTTCGGGAAAGAGAGTCCTTAGAGAATGGATGGAAGTTGGTTGACATTAAACCAAAAATAGGATGGGAAGAACTGAGAAGGAAGTATCATGCTTGTCAATTGCTCTTCAGTTGAGTTCAAGGGCCTAAGGTCATAGGAATACAGCTGTAATAGGGAACTGTTTCCAGAAAGTGAGTTGAGGGGAACTGATAGACCTAAGGAGTGGGATACCTCAGGAAGAATTATCAAGACTCTTGAGGATTGAAGAATTCTGGAGAAGCCCAAAGGCCATGGAGTCAGATATTCCTTATGTGCAAATCCTGGGAAATCATCTAAGAGTCCCAGGCTGAATAAGGGTGGGATGGGGTGGTGGTGGTAGAAAAGCTGTGGGGAGAGTTCCTGGTTTGTAACTTGATAAAGAGATCTTTTCAGAGATGGAAGGAGAAAGCAGTTGTGTGAGAAATGAAGAAAGGTAAAGGAAAACCTACCTTAGAAACTTTACAAAGAAGCAGAAGCATCCTTTGTTTTCAGGGAAAGGTTGTCTAAGAGTTCATTGATGTTTGCTAGAGCAGAAGGGACACTGTGCTTTGTCAAGCCAACAAGCATTTATTCTATCTTTTCCAGTCTTTTGACTTTGTTTTATTGTTTCTTGATGTCTCATGGAGTCATGACTTCCACTTGACCAATTCTAATTTGTGAGGAGCTATTTTCTTCGGTGAGGTTTTGTACTTATGTTTTCATTTGACTGATTATGATTTTAAGGAGTTATTTGGTATTTTTGTGCTTCTTTTATCAAGTTACTAATTTTTCATAATTTTCTTGTATCACTCTCATTTTTCACAATTTTTCTCTACCACTTTGATTTTTAAAAAAATTTTTTGTTCTTTTTAAAAATTGCTTTCTTAAGCTCTTCTAAGAAATCTTGTTGGACTTGGGTCCAATTTGCTTTTTTTCCTTTGAGGCTTTGTTTGTAACTGTTTTCACATAATTATTGTTTTCTTCTGAGTTTGTGTCTTGAGCTTCCCTGTCACCATAGTACCTTTTTATGATTAGGTTTTTTTTCTTATTTGTTCATTTTTCCCAGCTAATTTCTTCACTTTGGACTTTATATTAGAGTTGGGCCCTGTTGACCACTGGGGTGGGGGATAACTGGCCTTCACTTCATTATTTTAAGGTTTTTTCCCTGCTTTTGCAGCTCACTCTAGGGGCATGTCAGTTTTCCCAATATTACTTCAAGTCTTAGCAGCATAATCCAACAGCGCCATCTCCCCTAGGAATTATTGTGAGAGGAAGTGTTGACATGCATCAGTCAAGGGCTATGTGAGACCTATTTGATCTCTCCCAAAGGTCTTATAGCTTCATAAGCCCCCAAGTTCCACTACTGAAGATAGATGGTTCCTCAGGAAAAAGAGTCTTTAGAGAATGGAGAGAAGTTCATTGACTTTAAAGCCAATAATAGAATGGGAAGAACTGAGAGGAAAGTATCATGCTTGTAGATTGTTCTTTAGTTGAGTTCAAGGGCATAAAGTCATGGGAACACAACTGTACTAGGGAAAGTGAGTATGATCTGGGGAGAGATCTGGTCACTGCCCTCCTGGTCTGCACTCTGGTCCTTATCCCTGTTCCCTTACAACCACAACTATTCCTCTCCACCCAGGAACTGTGACCCAGAACTAGGTAATGGGTGAGAAAGCTGCCGAATGGCTCCCAATCCTGTACCCAGTGCTAGCACAGAGGACCCCTGGAATCTCTTTCTGATCAGGTGTTCACTCTCCTTATAATCCCTGTTGCTAGATGCTGCTTACTCCAAGGCCTACAGCCACACCATGCTTCAAGCTAGCCACCACTCCAGTGTCTACAGACCTCTCTTTTTGTCCTCCTAAGTTACTTGGGTTGGAAAGTGACTCATGGTGACTTTTTCTTGGTTATGCTGCTCAGAATTTAGTTTGACACCCTTTTTAAAGTTATTTGGAGGGGTATGTTGGGAGAGCTTAGAAAAAAGGCTCACTTTGCTCTACCATCTTGGCTCTGCTCCTCAACAAGCATTTATTAAGCATTTTCTATCAGTCAGGCCCTGTGCTAAGCACTGGGGATACAAAGGAAGGTAAAATACAGTCGCTGCTCTCAGGGATCTCACAGCATGATGGGGAAGACAACATGCAGACAACTTTGTATAAACAAGCTACGTACAAGACAAATTGGAGATAATCTCAAGACTTCTTGAAGAAGATGAGGCTTTTGCTGAGACTTAAGGAAGCCAGGGAAGCCAGGAGGCAGAAGTGAGGAGGGAGAATCTTCCAGGGTGGGAGAGAGCCAGTGAAAATGCCCACCGTCAGGGGATGGGGAGGCAGTCACGTTGGACTGTAGAGTATGTGGAGGAGAGTGAAGTGGAAGAAGACTAGAAAGGTGGGAAAGGATCAGGTTATGAAGGACTTTAAAAGTTAGAGAGTGCTGAAGGGCTCAGAGTTTTCTTAGGATATGTCCTATGGTTCTTCTCTTCATTTCATAGGTTTTAGAGCTAAAAAATCGGTGTCCTAAAGATCCAGTCCAACTCCCCCATTTTCTAGAAAAAACCAAGACTGAAAGAGATTAAGTAACTTGCTCAAGGTTATAAAGATAGGAAGCAGCAGAGTTGGATTTGATATGAACTCAAGGCCTCTGATTACAAGGGTAGCCAGGTAGTGCAGTGGATAGAGCACCAGAGGTTCAAATCTGACCTCAGACACTTAATAACTGTGTGACCCTGGACAAGTCACTTAACTGTTTGCCTCAGTTTCCTCATCTGCAAAATGAGCTGGAGAAGGAAACGGCAAACCACTTCAATATCTTTGCCAAGAAAATTCCAGATAGGGTAATGAAGAGTTGGACACAACTGAAATGACTAAACAACAACATCCAATTACAAATTCAGCACTCTCTTTCTTTTATCATGTTTCCCTCTCCATCCCTTGTGGGAAGGAAATTCCAGGATATTCTAGACTTGGCCAGAGGAAGGGTTAGCAGCTTGTAGCACATGAAGCAGAGATAGGCTAATTTTCTTTTTCAAATATTTCCCCCCCCCCTCTCTCTCTCTCTCTCTCTCTCTCTCTCTCTCTCTCTCTCTCTCTCTCTCTCTGTATGGAGGGATAATATGTGTGTATGTGTTCTGACCTGTGATTTAATTGGGTTAGGGAGATCTAGGGGAGAAAACTGCCTGAACTACAACTAAAGAGTCTTAGAAAGCTGTCTGGGGTTACTGAGACTGTAAGTAATTTGCCCTAGGCTAATTTTCAATAATAATTGATTGATGGAACTCACAGAATCCCTGCTGTGCTCTTAGCATCTCCTGGGGACACACCTATCACTGAAGTTGTCTCATACATAGCTTTAACACATAGTACCTACTGAACCAGAAAGCACAGAAATCATTAAAGATTCTTCTCAAATTTTGGAGTGGCATCATGCCAGTCTGGGTATAGGCAGACAGAATATCCAGGTGGAAGGTGGGAAACATTATTGTTATCACTGTCATCATCATCATCACTAACATTTATATAACACTTTAAGGTTTGCAAAACACGTTTCATATATTATCTCATAGGTGCTATTATTCTTCCCATTTTACACATGAGGAAACTGAGGCTCAGAGAGGTTGAATGTTTTGAACAGGGTTACAGAGCTAGTAAATAGCTGTCAGAATTCACACTTGCATCTCTCTGACCCATCTTCCCTTCTCCCCACTTCTTTTCCTCTCTTCTTGTAAGAATCATCATGTTTATAATTCCTCTGTCTTATAGCTATGTTGGGTATATCTTTCCTCACTCCAATATCCCCAGTAAGTCAGAAGAATATGAGTCACAGTATTGTCACTCCCTGACACCTACACACTTTGGAGAGGTTGCTGACTCCTGGGTTAAAAGAAGAAAACTTTTTTAGAAATTAGTGTTCTCTTAGAGCACTAATTCAGTCATTTACTATCTCATTCATTCAATCTGCCAAAGTGCCTCTCCATGGGAAGGTCACTTGTCCTAGGAAGAAATCCAGCTCCCTTCTGAATATGCACAGATCTCTCTCTCTCTCTCTCTCTCTCTCTCTCTCTCTCTCTCTCTCTCTCTCTCTCTCTCTCTCTCTCTCTCTTTCTTAAGAGTTGACATGAATACAGTTGCAAGCAGTGCTCTCAGTTCTGGAAGCTGACTGAAGCCCAATTGGCCGAAATCATCGTACTAAAACAGTATGTTCTTGTGGGTGATTTGACTTTGTCAAGTTGCCCAGGCTATTCCAAATAGACAGCCAAGTAGAGCAGGTGTATTTCTCCAAGGTAGGGTGAACGGTGTCCACCACTTGATCTTAAGAATCTTTTCATTTGTACTTTCCAAGTCAGCATATATTGGTACTCTGTAGACGATCTCTGAACTCCCTTCTGAAAGCTCTGAATCCCAGGGTAGAACAGCATGTTGGTGCAGTGAAGAAAAACATTGAATTTAAAGACAAAATACCCATTTCCTAGCCAGACTAAGCAATGGGGATACAAAGAAAGGCAGAGGACAGTCCCCATTCTCAAGGAGCTCACAGTGTAATGGGAGAGATAGCATACAAATGTTAGGGAAGTAAAATGATGGCTCAAGGTTGTTTTAATTTGTATTTCTCTAATGATTGGCTAAAACGATTGAAGGGGAAAGCAGCAAATGTTGGAGGGGATGTAGAAAAATTGGAACATTGTTGGTGGAATTGTGAACTGATACAACCATTTTAAAATGCAATCTGGAATTATGCCCAAAGAGTTATGAAACTATCTATACCCCTTTGACCCAGCAATACCATTACTTGGTCTATTTCCAAAGATGATTGGGAGAAAGGAAAAGAACCTATATATTCTTAAATGTTTATAGCAACTCCCTTTGTGGTGGCAAAGAACTGAACAATGAACAACGTTGAGCGAATAAGTCATTTTGACTATTGTTAATACCCAAATTAACTACAAAAGACATATTAAGGAAGATGCTATCTGCATCTAGAGAAAGAATTGATAAAAAGATGTATAGAATGATTTTACATATATACATACATACATACACACATACCTACACATATTTGTGTCTAATGGTAGCCATCTGTTTGGGGGGGAGAGAAAAAAAGGAAAAAAAAGAAATTTACAGGATAACTTTATTATATACTTAAAAGGAATACCAACTTATACATAATAAGTTTGCAGTTTCATGTGCGATTCTTTTTTTTTTTAAATCGTACTATGCCATGGAAGTGTTTGTTTTATTTCATAAATTAAGAATAAAATAAATAAAAATAAAACATTAAAAATGGGATGGCAAAGAGAAACCAGGGATCAGAAGGGCTAGACAAAACTGATGGTACTTGGCATTTATAGACAATGGTTACTGATTACCCCAGGAGTTGAAAGTGATCTCTGGGGCTAGAATCATCAAGCTTCAGAGATTGAGCTATAATGTAAACATATCCATAAAGGTAGTCTGTATTACATACACTGAGTATAAAGGGTGGTCAGCATTTATTGGGGTTTAATGAGCATGGAGCAAATTAAATTTAAAAAATCAACATTAAGATTTCTCAGATTATAATAATACCTTTAAAATTCACAAAGCACTTAATACTCTATTCTCATTTGAGACTCAATAACTCTGTGAGGTAAGTTCTCCAGCTGCTATTATGCCCACTTTATAGATTCCAAAACAACTATAGATTCAGAGAGGTTAAGAGTCTCAACCTTGGCCACCCAGCCATTAAGTGTTGGAGGAGAGATTTGAACCTGAGGTTTGCTGACTGGTGCTCTAACAACTATATCATTATAGCACGTAAGTGAGTTTGTGCTCATTGTGCCCTCCCAATTGTTCTCTGGGTCCTGAGCTAAAGGAGCATTAGATATCATCTTATCCAGTCCCCTCTTTCATTTTGCAGGTGAGGAAATTGAGAGTTGGGGTACTTGACCTCCTAACTGGAGGTCACACAGAACCCCAAACCAAAGCCTTTTGAATTCTAGTCCAGTGCTCCTGTCAACATAGGAGGACACTTAGAAAAAAAAAGGCATAGCTTGTAGTAATCAAGGCCTGGATTCATTACCAGCTTTCTCAAAACTGAGAAGTAGAATGAAAATTTGTCAGTTTCAAAATGTGTGTTTGCATGATGGTTTTTATTTCCTACTTTCCATCCTTGGGGCCGCAAGCTCAGAGCAGATTTTGTGACTCATGTTTGGGAAAATGGCTCCATGGGATCCCTCCTTTGGTTCACCAGGCAGCATTTTCTTTTTTTTAGTACAAATGCTAATAGTATTTTGATGTCTCTATTTGATTTGAATCCCATGGACACCTGCCATGACAAATGATGATTTTAATGACTATTTGTTCTTCATTTCTGTGCCTAGAAATCAGGGAGGGTACCCTGAAAACCGCACATATAGTTACCCAGGGCATTAACTGAAGTAAGTCTCTGTTAGGCCTAGCTTTGTTTATCAATTTAATTTGCAATCTAAAAGAAAAAAGACATTGGTGAATTCTGTGTGGGAGGTTTTCCACACCCTCAAGGAGTAAGAAAAATATTTTTTAAAAAAAAAGAGTTGCATGAAACTATTTGGGGGACAAGATTTATGAATAGAAACTTAAAATAAAACCCAATTCAAACATGTCTACCTGTCCATTTTGGTAAAAAGTAACAACTCTTCCCAACTCAGATTGAGTTCCCTAGGCATTCATCTCTGCATATATGACATTGGCGGAAGTATTCTTGATTTTCAGAGATTAGGAAAATAAAAATTTAGAGCTGAAAGTGACCTTTGAGGTCATATAGGACAAACTTCTCATTTTTACCAATGAGGAAATTGAGGCCTACAGTCATGATCTGATTTACCCAATGACACATTAGTAGTGACAGAACCTGGACAGTGTCCTCAGTATTCTGACTCCCACTCTGGAGTTATTTCCATGACAACATCCTTCCTCTCTGTTAAAGGCCAGTAAATTGGTTATTAGTTTGCAAATCAGGATAGGAGAGAGCTAAGAAAGGGCAAGCATAGCTTTTAGAAATAGAGGTCTTATGCTTCTACTGTTTGTGATTTTCTCTTCTACTTCCTAGGCCTGGGAGAATGGAGCAGTAATGGCCCCATACTTCTCTGACCACTGAGGGGTAAAACAATGAGAAAGGAGGACGTAAGTGGCAGCAGAAGAGTCTTGCAACAATTGCCCTTTGAGGAGCCAGATGGGTTCGATATTGGTAGAATTTCTATAGACTGGGAGTTCTCAGCTTTTTTGTGTTATGGACCCTTTTGGCAGTCTAATAAGGCCCATGGACCCCTTCTCATAAAAATATTTTTCAATGCATAAAATAAAATACATAATATGACAGAAAAAATCAATTCAATTATCAAAATACTTTAAAAACTATTCATGGGTCACAGGGTAAGAACCTCTGATTTAGCACCAGAGCTGATAAAAGAGGAAATTGAACATGGTTCATGTTCAAGGTTCTCGTAGGAATTTTTCAGTGGTGTCCTCCTCTCCTTTGCTAGTTCTGAGCTACCCAGAAGCCTTTTAAAAAATGATTCACCTATGTGTGGACCCCTTGTTGAAACTTACTTGTCCTGTGTCCCCTCACCTAGGTCCCTGTTTTCTGATAGCTGAAGTTGATGGTAATATAATAAACTGAGATGCATATAATGACTAGTCTTGGCTTACTTACATTTCCCCTGCCAGATAAAGTATTTAACAGAGGTCTTCAACACCTTAACCCAAAGGAATGTGTGTAATGTGGAAGTTTCAGATGCCATGGGGGATATATTTTTTAGCTAAAGGGGCCTTTGTTGTCTTTATGTCCCACCATTTTGCAGCTGCATACCCTGACCCTGCATCAGGCTGACCTTGTTTGGAGGGGTTGTGTGTTCTCTCTTACTGTTTTTCGAGTGAGCTAATGATCACCTGGAAACCACTGCCATATTCATTTAAAGGTTCTTTCCACCCACGGCAGGGGGTTGCAACAGCTTTATTGTTTGGCCTGCGATTCTGTCATGCAGAGGGAATTTTGCGTTCCTCTCAAGGAAACAGCTGTGCCAGAAAACTGAAGTAGATATTGGAAAGAGAAGAACTGAACAAATGAATAAGGGAGGGACAGGAGTTTATGAAGAAAGAACAGAGGACATCATACAAAATGAGGAGCTTGGCTGGAAAATAATGGACTCATCTTCCCTCTGGGAGGAGAAAGATAAGGTTGTTGTGAAGCCATATGAGGACATTCACAGTTGCCTTCTGTGTCCTAAAGCCAAAGAAGGATTGAGATGGTGATAGAGTCACTGGAAAAAATGACTTTTCAATTGAATTCAATAAAGATTTATTAAGTACCTACTATGTGTAGGGTATCATTAATGGGTGGAGAGCTGGGAACTATTTGCCGACTATCATTGAGCTTGAAAAGAAGTGTTAATGGTGGGGAATAAATAGCATGGATAGGGACAATAATAGATTACAGGGTAGGGAATGCTGGATAAGACACATCTAGGACCACAACAGCTAGGGAGACTAAGATTATCTTTGCAGAGAGAAGCTACTAAGGAGGCTCTGGGTTCGACTGTACTTGGCTACTGCTCTTCTTGAAACTGGTCCAACTTACCTTTCAGTGCCAAGCCCAGACAATACAGAAGCTAAATGTTCAGAAATGCTTTATATCATTCAAACAGACTCCTCATGGTTGATTTTATTTTGCTTGGGGTCATGAGATTTAGAACTGCAAAGGACCTTAAAAATCTTCCAGTGTAAAACCTCATTTTACAGAGAAGTATGCTGTACCCACTCTCCTCCCTAGGACCTTCTTCCACCCACCTATTTCTCCAATCAGAGGCACAGGAAAGTGACTGCTACATGCCAGGAGGACTAGAGAAAGTGACAGTGTTGACCTGGCAATGGCTATGTCTAAGGTTTGAGAGATGGGGGCGGTGGAGTTAAGGACCTCTACGGTCCTTTCAAGTTTTAAATCTATGCTATTATGACCTTAGACTCTTTTTGAAATATCACATAATTTTCTCCTTAACTAAATTGTAACTTCCTTGAAGGCAAGAACTGTAACTTATATTTCTCCTCTGCAGTATCTGTCACAGTATCCTACAGATTCAGTGAGTCCATGAATAAAATCAACATTTTTTGTATTTTTTTTAAAACCATAACTTATGAAACCGTATAAAACAGAACAGATATTTGTTTTCTAAAGCTATTAAACTAGAAAAAAAAAACCCAGCATGTGAAAATATCCAGGGTGCAAACCTGAACCAATTGAATGCTATGTTCAATTTATGTCTCTGGTTAATAACAGAGATCCTTCTCTTCTCCTTTCAGGACACCTAGACCACCCCTTTTCATTCCCTCTTAGTATAGGACCATCTATTATACTAAAGTGAAAAAAAGAAGGCTCTGTGTCGCATACTCCCTCTTTTTTTGGATTCTGCATGTTAGATCAGCTCAGCATCATCTTCCATTCTTTTCTCCCATCGCCCTAGTCTTGGAGTAGGAGATGGCTCTTGTTCTTGCCAGTATCAACACCTCTAATTGTGCCACTGATCGCATTTCCTCACTGAGTTTTGATCTTTTATCATCCTCTTTACTCCCTCTAGTTTTTTCTCTCACATACATACCCACATCTCCTTCATCCTTAAAAACAAAAACAAACAAGCATACACTTGATCCTATCATCCCCTCAAAGATCCTTCTTTCCTGTCATAAGAAAACTCTAGAAAACACTCTTGGCACTTCTTGACTCCTCTTTTTCACCTCCTAATTTCTTAATGAATTACTACCTGGCTTCTATCCCTATCACTCAACTGAAATCCCTTTTTCTACATTTATCAATGATTTATTTATTGGTAAATCCTATGACCTTTTCTTAGTCCTTGTATTTTTTCTTTTTACCCTTGGCACACTCTTGCACACACACACACACACACAGATGCACACACACACACACACACATACATACACATATATCCCATGCTCTGTCATAGAACTTCTCTTACCTGTTTTATGGATCCTTCTCAGTCTTCTTAGTAGTATCCTAGTGATATGGTCCTAATGCAAGGGTGAACCCTCAGGTTCTGTCATAGATCATCATTCCTACATTCTTTCTCAGTGATCTCATCATTTCCCTTGGATTCAGCTATCATGTCTATGCAGATAACTACAAAATCTACCTATCTAGTCCTCATCGCTCTCTTGAGCTAAGGCATCTCTGACACCTGGACATTACCACCTGGATGCCCCTTAGGCATCTCATACAAACAGGTTCAAACTGAACTAATGATCTTTTCCCCTAAATCTATTCTTCTTCCTCATTGTTCCTTTCTTTTATGAGGCACCATCCTTCCATTTACCCACCTTCCTGACTGTATTCTTTCTCAGTCCTCATATGTAAGCCATTGCCAAGTCTTGCTGATTAACATTTCAAATCTGTCCTCTTCTCTGCACTTACATCACAACTGCCCTATTCCCAGGTCCTTATCATTTATTGCCTAGACTATTGCAATAGTCTCCTAATTTATCTCCTTGTATCTGGACCCTGCACACTCTATTCCATTCTCCACCTAACTTTCAAATAGATGTCTTAGATCTTACTATGCCACTCTCTTACTTTGAAAAAAGTTCAATGACTTCCCATTGCTGTTAGAATAAAATACAAACTCTTCTGTTTGAAATTTATAGCCCTTCTCTTCTCCCCCCTCCCCTCCCCAATCATTCCCTTTCCTTCCCAGCACCTTCTCTGCAATTTACAACCTGAGAGTTAGTTGCGACACTGAGAGGTTAAGTGATTTACTTATGGACACATATTCAATATATTCACTTCTCTATATCATGCCAGGTTGTCTGTTACTGGGACATTTTTCCAAGACCCTTGCCAAGGCTTTGGAATCCCAGGACCTAGATTAAGATGCCAGCTCTGCCACTCATTACCTGTGTGACCTTGGGCAAGTTACTTTTCTTCTCTAGACTTCAGTTTCCTCATCTATAAAATGAGGAGAATGGACCAGATGGCCTCTAGAGCTCCTTCCAGTTGTCAATCTTTGGTAATCTGGTATGTTCTATCACTGTTCCTTCCAATTACAAATTGGTACATTCTATCACTGTCCTTTCAGATCTGTTTCTCCCACTGCCCCTGCCCTTGCTCAATTTGAGAGAGGCCTGAGGAGTAGCTTCTGGTTGAGGAACCAGGTTGGTGAAGTACCAAGCAATTGTCAGAAGGAGCGTGTAGTCAGTGAATGGAGGTAGATCAGATCCAGAGACTGCTGCATGCCTTCCTTTCTCCCTCCCAGTCTGGCTGAAACTAGCCTAGTTACATTTCACCCCCTAAAAATAACTATCATTTGCAAATGCACATGTGCCTCTTCTTTTCTCTTCCTTCTCTTCCCCACCTCTGCCTCTTCTGGGGGAGAGTTGAACTTGTGTCAGAGGACCAAAGGCTGTGACTTACTCAACATTAAGGTAGAAGGAGTGGAGAGATGAGGCTGCCTGGAGATTAGGAGAGGAGAGTCAGGTTTTAGATGGTTGCTTGCCACCTAAGCAATGGGCAGTCCTCTTTCCCCACACTAGGGAGGCAGAGCATGCCACCATTGCCAGAGCAAGGCAGCATGTGTGGGTGTGAGCAATGATTGGCTACTTTTTGGCTGAACCAGAAGGGAATTTTTTGAAATAGATTTGAAGTTGTCCTGGAGACCATATTGGATACCTGAAAGTAGAAGTGTATGATGCCTGCTTCCTGGAAGAAAAAATGAGTTTCCTCCCTCTTCTAAGAAGTCTCCCACAAGGGGTAGGGATTTTTTCATTTTAGTTGTTGCATCTCTGGAGTCTACCACAATGCCCTCCAAATGGCTGGCACTGAAAAAAATCCATGTTTGTTCAGTTGAATTGAATTCTCTGACCTTTCAGCCCATAGTGGCTGCCAGCCTCTCTCCTCTGATCTCATAGCCTTTATTTTCTATGATATCCATTTAACTTTTTGGCATCTCACAGAATTAAAGAATTAGATTTTGAGGCCCAGAGTGGTTAAGTAACTTGCCTCTGCTTACACAGCTAGCGAGTGTCAGAGCTTAGAGTCAAATCCAGGTCTTCTAAAACCATAGTCCATGACTTTGTCCACTTGCAACACAATACTGTTGTTGAACTTAATATGTTCATGTCTTGAATTTACAAGATTGTAAATTTCTTGCAGGTGGGGGCCACACATGCCACTTTGTCATACTGTCTACAAACAAAGGCGTCAAATGTGAGGTTGCCAACACTCCCAAGTGTGGAACCAAATTAAAATGTATTTGGAAAACATTTAACAAAATAAATAAATACAAATCAAATAGAACATAGATAACATTACATTTTACAGTTCAGTCAACATTCAGCTCATAGGGATGGTTATATATGAATTACTGGCCCCTGTTTCTATTGAGTTTGACACCACTGGTCTACAATACCCAGCAGAACTCCTTGTAGTTAAAGTTCAACAAGTATTAATTATTCTTAGTGCTTTTCATTTGGAGGGCATTGTGGGAGTCTCTGGAGATGAGACAACAAAAATGAAATATTCCATTTCCTTTTTGGAAGACTTCTTTGAAGAGGTGGAAAATTAATTTTCTCTTTTAGGAAGCATATGGGGGAATATGGAATGGGCTTAGAGGCTCCCATCAAAAAAGACTCAAATGTGAGAAATACTGAAAGTATTTTGCCTGGAAGGGAGAATACTGGGAACCTAAGCCATTGCAGGATCTGAAGGGTAATTATGCAGAAATAATCACTAACTCTCCATCTCCTCGGAGGAAAGAATGAAAAAAAAAGACACCTTGTAGACACTTAATAAAAGCACATTGAATGAATGAATGATTCCTAACCATGTGGAAACACTTTCTTCTATTCAGAAGATAAATGGATGGTTAGTCTGGAATGGGTTATTAAGGAAGATGATAGGATCTTTTTCCCCTGGAGGTCTTTACAAAGTAGGATGGATTCTTAAATGTCTGGGATGGTTTATTGAAGGGAATCAACTAAATGACTTCTCCTGGCTGCTGTAGCCCTAATCTTATGTGTTCAGCTTACAGGGGTGGGGAACCTGTGGCCTCAAGGCCACATGTGGCCCTCTAGGTCCTCAAGTGCTGTCCTTTGACTGAATCCAAACTTCACAGAACAAATCCCCTTCATAAAAGGATTTGTTCTGTAAAACTCGGACTCAGTCAAAAAGTCACAACCAGGGACCTAGAGGGCCACATGTGGCCTTGAGGCCACAGATTCCCCACCCCTGGTAGGACATATAGCTGAAAGTTAAAGAATAGAGATTTAGGGTTGATAGTCAAGGTGAAGCATCTGTGGAAGTGAGCTGAATGATCTATCCTATTTCCCTCTTTACATTCCTAAATTGTCTTAGACAGATGACAATCTCTCCTCACTGGCGCTTACCGCCTCTGTCTTGTGCAGGCCATTTTGCTTGGCATTCTATGCCTCTGACCCAGTCATTGACACCCCAGGGTCAATGTTACCACTTTTGTAACTTCTCAATCCTACAAGTTTTCTCTTGTTCATCTTGTAGAACAAGGAGCGTTTGGGGGTATTGTTACAGTGGCAGTGGCAATTTCCCATCTATACAGGCTGGACTTATCTTTATCTTCATCCCATTCCAAAGAATTGGGTAGGTTTCATTCATGTCCTTGAGTTGGTGATTATAATACTGAAAGCTCAGGTATTATGTAAACATTTATTTTGTTTTTGTTTTTGTTTTTGTTTTTTTGGCTAGGCAATAGGGTTAAGTGACTTGTCCATGGTCACACAGCTAGTAAGTGTTATGTGTGTGAGGCCAGATTTGAATTCAGGTCCTCCTGACTACAGGGCCAGTGCTCTATCCACTGCGCCGCCTAGCTGCCCCCACATGTAAACATTTAGAAGCTAAGTTCTTTCTGTCTGTCTAACACTAAGCACAGAGTTATTTACAGTTCTCTAAAAAACTATTGAGGGAGATGATGGTATAGAAGGGGAAGGACTAATTTGTTCATAGTCCTTTAGATACATTTTAACATGTCTTTTATCTTAATATCACAGTCACTTGCGGGTGGAAAAATGCCCTTTCTCCTTCTCATCTTTCAATCTTACCCCATGGTTCACTGCTTTATTACCTTAGGCTTAGAAGATCTATGTATGTGGCCCCAAATGGCATGGATTTACGAAGAACTAGGGAATCCCTCCAGAATTCTTTCTGGTAGTACCTTATAAAAACCCTCTAGTCTCCTAGAAGGTGGTCATGATACTTTTGCCTTGCACCCAGTAGGTACTTAATAAACAGACATATGGTGGTCCAGTGGAATGAGCCCTGGCTTTGGAATCAGAAGACATTAGTTCAAAATCTGGCTCCCCAGGAGATTCTGGGAAAGTGACCTATGAAGTCACTCACCAATGAAAAGTACTTCTCTGTGACTCAGAGACCTCATCTGTAAAATTAAGGGCTTGGAGTATACTTCCAAGTATACTTCCAGCTCTAGGTCTGTGACCCAATAGAAAATGTTTTTTGAACTAAATTGAGGCTATTTTGTTGTTCTGAATTTTAAATGACACTTATATGTATTTTAAAGCTTGCAAAATGTTTTACATATATTACCTCATTTGAACCTCAAAACAGCTTATGTGAGATAGGCATAATAGGTATCATCATCATTGTCTGTATACAGAAGAGGAAACTGAGTCTCAGAAAGATTCTTCCTTCATCATTCTGCCTTTTCCTTCCTTCCTGCCCACCTTCCTTCCATTCATCCATGTTTTGTCTCTTTCTTTTGCTTCCTCCCATCCTCCCATCTTTCACCTATGAAGAGTGCCTGCTGTGTTATTGGCCCTATACTAGGTGCTGGGGGATTTTGAAAGTTTATTTAAGCCGTAGTTACTTTCCTTGTGCAGCTCATAAGTGAATTAGGGGATGTCACCTACAGAGCAAACTCTGCTATCCAGTATTACAGGAGGGGTTCATTAGAGTTGCAAAAAAGAATGCTATGTCAAGTCTAAGGGGGGAAAGCCATGACTGAGCAGAGGGATCAGGAAGGCTGTGTGAAGGATGTTACATTGGAATTCTACTTTAAAACATGAAAGACATTCAGCAAGAGAAGAGGGAAAGATGATGATTACCTTTCTATTCCAGGCATAGGGAACAAACAGCATGAGCAAAACTGTGGAGGTGGGAGAACAAACACCTGGTACTCTGAAGAGACAAAGAGCAATCTAGTTAGGCTGGAGCACAGAGTGCACAAAGAGAGATGAAATGAGATAATGTGAGAAAAGTAGGGCTTGCATGCCAAACAGAGGAGTTTGAACTTTATTGGGAAGTAACAGTGAGTCAGTGAATTTTGAGAAGGAGGAATTTTGAGAGGAGGAGTCACTTGACCAGACTGATGCCATAGGCAGATAGATCATTCTGGGAGCTGTTTGAAGGCTGGATGGGATCAAGAGAAAGCACATGGAGTTCTGTTAGGAAGAACGTTCAGGAAGGAGGCTATTGCAGTAGTACAGGCAGGTTGTAACAGAGGACGATTCTAGGCTGGTAAGGGGTAGCCGTGAGAGATGGTATAGGGGTGGCCTCCTCAGCCTTGGTAACTGAATGCATATGAGAGGTAAGGGGGATGGATGACACAAAGATAGCAAATGGTTACAAATACTTGAGACATGCTGCCACAGAAAGAAACAATGAAGTCATGGAAGAGAATTTTGAAAGAATGCAATTTTGCCTCTTAGCAGAAAATGCTGATAACTTTGAGGTTTAAACTATTCTCTTCTCTTTTCCTTCCTTAGTTTTAAGAAGGAAACTGTGACCCTTAGTGATGCTCCTAATAGAGTTTGAAGCTTATTGATGGAACATGCAGGGAAGTTTCTTTGCTACTATCCTTGTGTGACATGGTTTCAGAATAAAATTTCAGCTCAAAATCACTTGTGATTTGTACATTGGGCAGGCAAGGCCTCAGATCCAGGCAGGTGTCATGAAAAGATCAATATTTCCATTGATGTGAATCTCCAGGGTCCACATTTCTTTCCTTTGTTGCCAAGTAGGCTGTCAAAGGGGGCAGGGCAGAATTAGCCTTGTATGTGGGAAAAGTGGGCAACTACCCACCTACCTGATGTGATTTCAGGGTCCTTGGGGTAGGAGTGGAGTAGGGAAGGCCTATGTCTTAGAAAAACATTGGGGAATCAGTTGAATCTTCATTACATTCATTGAGCTTAAGGATTTAATGTATTACTAATTAGATTAAAAGGAAATTCCTCAGGAGTAAGGAAAGAAGGAAACAAGCATTTTATTTTTTTTCAGTTCCTTGTTCTTTTTTTAACTAATTAATTAACTTTTAGTTTTTAACATTCACTTCCATAAGATTTTGAGTTCCAAATTTCCTCTCCCTTCCTTCCCTCCCCTCCTCCTCAAGACAGTGTGCCATCTGATATATGCTCTACACATTCATATTAAACATATTTTCACATTAGTCATGTTGTAAGGAAGAATTAGAACCAATGGGAGGAGCCACAAGAAAGAAGAAACACACACACAAAAAGAGAGCAAATAGTATGTTTTGATCTGTATTCAGATTCCATAGTTCTTTCTGTGGATGTGGATAGCATTTTCCATCATGAGTCTTTTGGAGTTGTCTTAGATCCTTGCATTGCTGAAAAGGGCTGACTAAGCCTATCAAAGTTAGTCATCACACAATGTGGCTGTTACTGTGTACAACATTCTCCTGCTTTTGTTCACTTCACTCTGCATCAGTTCATGTAAGTCTTTCCAGGTTTTTCTGAAGTCTGTCTGCTTATTATTTCTTATAGCACAATAGTATTCCATTACATTCATATATCACAACTTGTTCAGCCATCCCCAGTTGATGGGCATGCCCTCAATTCCCAATTCTTGGCCACCACAAAAAGAGATGCTATAAATATTTTTGTACATGTGGGTCCTTTCCCCATTTTTATGATCTCTTTGGATTATAGACCGTGAAGTAGTATTGCTGGGTCGGAGGTATGCACAGTTTTATAGGCCTTTGGACATAATTCCAAATTGCTCCCCTAGAGGGAAGCTGGGTGGCACAGTGGATAGAGCATCGACCCTGGAGCCAGGAGGACCTGAGTTCAAATCCAGCCTCAGACACATGATACTCACTAGCTGTGTGACCCTGGGCAAGTCACTTAACCCTGATTGCCTCATGCAAAAACAAGCAAAAAAACAAAAATCAAAAAACAAACAAAAAAATTGCTCTCCAGAATGGTTGGATCAGTTCACAACTCCACCAACAATGCATTGGTGTTACAATTTTCCTCACATCTTCTCCAGCATTTATCCTTGCCCTGTTTTGTCATGTTAGCCAATCTGATAGGTGTGATGTGGTGCCTCAGAGTTGTTTGATTTGCATTTCTCTAATCAATAGTGATTTACAGCATTTTTTTCATATGACTATAGATAGCTTTAATTTCTTCATCTGAAAACTGTCTGTTCATATCCTTTGACCATTTATCAATCGGGGAATGACTGGTATTCTTATAAATTTGACTCATTTTTCTACATTTTAGAAAGGAGGCCTTTACCAGAGACACTAGTTGTAAAAATTGTTTCCCAGCTTTCTGCTTCCTTCTCATCTTGGTTGCAATGACTTTGCAAAAACTTCAATTTAATGTAATCAAAATGATCCATTTTGCATTTCATAATGTTCTCTATCTCTTGTTTGGTCATAAATTCTTCCACTCTCCATAAATCAGACAGGTAAACTATTCCTTTTTCTCCTAATTTGCTTATAGTATCAGGTTTTATATTTAAATTATGTACCCATTTTGACTTTATCTGGAAACAAGCATTTTGAAAGTGTCTACCATGTTCAAGGCACTGTGTTTTATAAATATTATCTCATTTGATGCTCACAGCAAACCTAGGAGGTAGTTGCTATTATGATCCTTATTTTACAGTTGAGGAAACTGAGGCAGATAGAGTGTAAATAATGTGTGTAGGATCATACACAGCTTCTTAGTGTCTGAAGCTGGATTTCAGCTTCTTAAGTCTTCTTGACTCTAGGTCCAGTATTCTATCCACTACACCACCTAGCTACCTCTAACTAAGACTTTCCTAAATTTGGAGTAGAAAAGAGGATAAATCTCTCTCAGTTGAGAAGATAGTAAATGGCAGAACCAGAGCAAAAACCCATGTCTCTTGACCATTAGTCAAGGGCTACATATGATTCCTCTGTACTACTCTTTGTGCCCATATTGATGAATTTAGTTTTCCAGAGAATGTTAGGTATTTCTAGAAACCATATTCCATTCAATTCCATTCTCTGATTGGTGAGTTGAGATTACGCTGTTGCAGCTGCCCACAAGGAAGCCTTGTGCAGGATGCATAAAAGTATAGAAATGTATAGGGGTTGGACTGAGAAGGTTTTTTTCTCTTTTTTTTGGTTACTCTGGTCATGCCTGAATTAAAGGACATGCAAAGTCAGTCTGGTAATGAAGTCTTTTTGGCCCTTAGAGTACTACTTAATGAATTCTTGCTTTTTATTCACTCTTTTAGCAGCCTAAAGGTGAATCCACTTTCCTTTTACATCATTTGATGGGTACTGTTGATTCTGTCTCTACAGTTGCTCTTAGATCTGACCTCACCTCCATGCTCCTATGATTACCACCTTATTCTGCTCCTTATCACCTCTAATCTCAACCACTTCAGTAGCTTTTTAATTGATCTCCATGTCTTCACACAGCTACAAGATCAATACTTTTAAACCACATGTCTGACCATGTTGCTTCCCAGTATGAGAAGCATCTATGACTTCCTCTTGTCTCTGAAATTCATTCATTCAATAAACATTTATTAAACACCTTCTATGTGCCAAGCATTGTGCTAAGTGCTGAGGATACAAAAAGAGGCAAAAGACAATCTCTGCCTTCAAGGAGCTTACAGTCTAATGGGGGGAACAACATGCACACAAATATATACAAAGCAAACTATGTACAGGATAAATAGGAAATAATTAAAAGAGAGAAAGCACTGGAATTAAGCAAGGCTGGGGAGGATTTCCTGTAGAAGATTGAGTACAAATTACTTTGAAATTTAAAGCCTTTTACAATCTGACTTCAATATATATTAATAGACCAATTTCACTTTCCTTCCCCTGTGGATTCTCTGTTCTGGTCAACCTGCTCTACCTGCTGCTTCCCATATATGACGTTGCGTCTTTCACCTCTCAACTTTTGCCCAGACTATCCCTGATGCCTGGAATGCCTTCCATCTTCACCTCCACCTTGTAGGATCCATAACTTCCTTCAAAGTATGGCACAGATGCCACCTTCTGCAGGAAGCCTTTCTTTCTTTTTCTAACCCCAGTTATTAGTGAGCTCCCTATCCTGAATTATTCTGCAATTTTATTGTAAATTATAATTCAAAATTGTAATTTATCATAAATTGCAAATTGTAATTTGCTGTAATTGTAATTTTATTGTGTATTATTTTTATGCAAAGAGATGGCAGGGTATAGAGGATGGCAAGCCAAGCTTTGAGTCCGGAATGTCTGGGTTCAAGTCTTGCCCCCAACCCATACCAGCTGTGACTCTGGACAAGACACTTAAGTCTCGGTGTTCCCGGCATCTCTCCATGAATATAAATTTCAGAGATGATTCTGATCTGCATTGGTAGAGAAGCTCTGTATCCCAAGGAAATAACAAATCTCTTCCCTATCCTTTGTTTTGCATATACTTATCTGTGCACATGCTATTTTCTCCCAAGAGAAAGTAAATTCTTTGAGGTCAGGGACTGTTTCATTTTTTTTTTTTTTAGCTTTGTAGCCTCAGTGCTCAGAACACAGAAGATGCTCAGAAATTCATTGTTGAATTGAATAGTTCATAAACTCATACATTTAAAGTAGGAAAAGATCTTAGAAGAGGTCAAGGTGAAGTCCATAGTTGTACAGCTGAAGAAACTGAGGCCCAGAGAGATTAAATAACTTTCCAAAAGTCAGAGAAGCAGTAAGTAGCAGAGTTGGGATTTAAATCCAGGATTTGAACTCAGATCCTCTGATTTAGATCCTCATGTCCTTTCTACTGTACATTGCTGGTGCTCCAGAAAGCAGCTGGGTAGAGCAGGAAATATGCTAGATTAACAGTCAGGGAACCAAAATTCAAGTGCTAGTTCTGAATTTAGTTACCCAGGTGATGTTGGGAAAATTCTCTGTGAAGCAGCCTGTCCTCAGCTGTAAAACTGGAATATTATCTGCCCCAGTACCTCACATTATGGTTGAGAATAGCAAATAAGATACTGTATTTGCAGATGTGTTTTTAAACAAGTTTTACTACACAAATGAAAGATGTTATTGACATAATACTAAAGAGGCAGTTTTCTTTCAGTTCTCCTTGTTTGGGATTTAGGATTTCTAGGAGGCAGCTGGGTGGCTTAGTGGATGGAGCAGTGGTCCTGGAGTCAGGAAGACCTGACTTCAAATCCAGCTTCAGACACTTACTAGTTGTATGACCTTAGGCAAGTCACTTAACCCTGTTGACTTCAGTTCCTCATCTGTAAAATGAGCTGGAGAAGGAAATGGCAAATCGCCCCAGTGTCTTTGCCAAGAAAACCCCAAATGGGATCACAAATAGTTGGACATGACTGAAAAATAACAGGATTTCAACTCTCAGAATTCCTGTGTGAAATATTGGTGACGAGGATACATTTTCACACAGTGAAAACACAGGAAGGCACCAGGATACAGCAGAAAACATCTTGGCTTTGGAGTCAGAAGATGTGGATTCAAATCCTGGCTTTTCCATACACTCTCCACTTTTTGGGCCTTGGTTCCCTCATCTGTAAAATAGGGGTTACACTAGGTGAACTCTAAGGCCCCTTCTAGATCTAAATCTAGTATCCCATGGAGTTGACTGTATTGTTTCTTCAAATTGAAATTCTAGCCTGGCTTTGGGCAAAAGTGACTTTTTTTTTCTAATGGGAAATTCTGTTTGAATCTATGCATTATAACATACGGAGATACTTCTTTCGATGTGCTAGCTAGACTTAATGATTTTCTTTAGCTTCCTATTAGGAAAAAGTCATTTATAAATGTTCTTGGGTTGCTCAGGCAGATGCTTGGTAATTAACTTCATTGGATTTTTCAGCCCATGGGCAATATGGTGTTTGAGCTGACAAATAAGACAAATTTGCCCCAGTCTTCTTTTTGTTAATGTGTTTAGACTCTGCAGTCTAAGCTGGGGGCTGTGGGTAGCCAGTAAAAGGTTGATTTGATCTGCTGCCTCAGAAGTCACATTCTTTTGCTCTTCCTTTCGGATTATTTAGGCCCTGCAATTAATGAAAGAGGGTGGAAATATACTATCCTTTGAATCAGCAACTTCTACTACTGTGAGAATTCTTACTCAAATTGGATTTCTCGCTGTCAGCTCATGTAATAGAGAGGCTGGTCCTGGGGATGGAGGTAAGGTCACTTCCTTTCTGATGTCTCACAGAGAGACCTGGTTAGCAAGGCTTCATCTTCTGGTCCTCCTGGTGAAGCCTCCCAGCAAACACTTGTTGTCCTTTCAAGTACGAGATGTTCACATCTGTTGGCACAGCTGATGCCACCTCAGCAAGCCATGCACCAGCTCAAACAGCAGCTGCTGCATCCCAGGAAGATGTGAGCAGGTAGGAAGGAACTAATAAATAGGACAGCATACCCCTGCTTTAAGAAGCTTTGTTTCCTGCCCCAGGGGGTGCTGAACATTGGGTTGAATGTGTGACCTGTGAGAGAGAAGCTAATAGTGAGGGCAAGGAGGCTCCAGGGAGTGCTGGAGCTGGTTTCTGTAGACTAATGGCCCAATCCTCAGTTTTTCGGTATGAACATGTATACTTTGGAAGCCAGCAAATGCTGCAAATCAGGGCTTGCTTTATTGTTTTGGTGATTGTATAGACTTAAAAAGTAATGGAGAAAAATCTAATAATTTTTTTTGAGAGCCAATCGTTAAATATTTGCCAGCACATTGTTAGCACTTCACTGCACCCAAAGGAACACAAAACCTCTTTACATGTTGTGAACAGTTCTTCTTTCATGTACGCATCATACATGATTTGCTGTGACATGCTGCAGAAGAAAAAAATACTGAACCATCTGCTCCAGCAGAGAAGAGACCTGAGTCAAATCCCTGTGAATGAGCTCCGTGAGTCACAAAATCGTAGAGAGAAAAGAGCTGAGGACGGACAGACCCTCAGGGAATATCTATATTAAAGAGTCTGGGATAAGACAAGGGAGCCAGTGAAGATGGAGAAGCTGTGTTTAGGCAGGTAGAGAAGAGAACAAAACAAGTGTTATGCCTCAGAAGTGGAGAGAAGAGAGAGTATATTACAGGAGGGAATGGTTGACCATGGCTAGAGGTGCAGAGAGAGAAGTCAAGGAGCATTGAATTTAACTATTTGCTTACCGTAGTAAAAACAACTTTGTTAGACTGGTGGGGACAGAAATCAGGTTGTAAGAAGCTGAGCAAAAAATGGGTAGTAGACAAATGGATGGATTGTGTGAAGACAACCTTTTGAAGAAGTTTAGTGATAAAGGAGAGGAAAGAGATGTAACAGTAGCTAGAGGAGGGGGAAGAAAAAAATAAATTTACATGATAACTTTATTATATATTTAAAAGAAATAGCAAGTTGTATGTAACAGACATGCAGTTTCATGTGCAGTCTTTTTTGTCATACTATGTTATGGAAATGCTTGTTTTATTCCATAAATAAAAAAAAACTCAATGAATGGCTTTTTTTTGGATTAGAGGTACCTGACAACTTACATAAGCAGATAGATATGAGCCACTTTCAAGTAAGAGACTGACACTGCTTGAAAGATAAAGAATTACTATTGAAGTAAGACCCTGGGAGAAACTTATAGATCATACTACTAGGGGGAAAACAAGGATGTTCATCTTCGTCAGTATTATTGGATTTAGTTCTAGAAATTCAACTATAGCAATAAAAGAAAAGGAGCTCAAAGGAAGAAACATACACGAAGAGAAAAAACTATTACTATTTGTAGATGATATAATGAGAGAACCCTAGAGATTCAACAAAAATAATTTTTAAAATTTATTAACTCGAATAAAGTAGAAGGATATAAAATAAACCCACAAAATCATTAACATTTCTTTATGTTATTAAGAAAATCCATCAAGATGAAACTGAAAAAGAAAGTCTACTCAAACTATAGAATATATAGAGTATTTGGGAATCCATTTATCAAGATACATTCAGGACTTATATGGTTACCACTACAAAAACATTCTTTACAGAAATAAAGGAATAGTAAAACAGTTGGAGAAATTCCAGAGTTCTTCATGGTTGGGTCTTGAAAATGTAATTATAATGGTACTACTGCCCAAATTAACTTATAAATTTAATTCCAACCAAGCAAATTGCCAGTGAGTTACTTCATGGAACTAGGCAAAATAATAGGTAAATTCATCTTGAAGAACTAAATGTCAAGAATCTCAAGAGAAATAATGCTAAAAAATAAAAGCTTGGCAAGGGAGAGGTTGTTAATATCTGGGGAGAATCAAGGGCAGCTTCCCATGGGAGGTGGTAATTAAACAGAACTGAGTGAAAGTAGGGATTCACAGAGGCTGAGGTGACAAGGCAGCGAGTGCATCCCAGGCCTGTGCAAAAGATGAGATGACATGTGTGTGTGCAGAGAACAGCAAGTAGATGAGTCTGTCTGGCGCGGAGAGGCCACGAAGGGGAATCCTGTGAAATTAGTCGGGAAAGATCAATTGGAGCTATTTGTGAAGGGCTTTAATGTCAAACAGGCATTTATAACTTATCCTAGAAGCACTGGAGCTGTGTGAGCAGAGGAGTAATATGATCAGGCCTGTGCTTTAGGAATATCACTGGCAACTGTGAAAAAGATGGATAGGAGAGGGGAGAAATTTGAGCCTCCCCTTAGGGGGTTTTTGCAATAGTCCGGGCGTGAGAGGGTGAGGGCCTGAACTAGATATTGACCAAGTAAGTGGAGAGAAGGGAACAAATGTGAAGGAGGTTATGGAGGTAGTATTGTATAGATTGCACAAAGCCCCAGAAGATTAAAAATTCTCCTAAAAATGATGCTCGAAATCATTTTTTAAAAAGTTTGGCCTACCTATCTGAGAAAAACTAAGTGGATGAAAAGTACCTATTGTCCATGCATAGTTGGATGGGCAATCCATGAACTGGCCCATCAGTATATACATCTTGGGTAGATACAGATGGATAGTGAAAGTGGGTTAATGAAATTAATAGATTTCCACATGGCAGAGGTCTGCGGAATGAAACCAATAGTGTTTGAAGTTAAAAGGTGAAGACTTGCAAGGAGGCTATTTTTATAGTCTACAAAGAAGGTAATGAGGGCTATGCTGGGGTGGTTTCTGTGGGAGTAGAGGAGAGGCAGAGGGCTTAAGAACTATGAAACCATGAAATGTGATACAAAGTGGAAAAACTGAAAAATGTTATATAAATGCAAGGTATGACTAGTCATTAGAGATCTATATGAGGGAGCTAGGTGATGATTATTTTTGGGAAATATTGTAGAGGGCATTTCTACCTGAGACCCAAGGTCAAGGTCTTTCTGTCACTGGGGCAGAGCAATGCCTCCCCATCCCTATGCCACTCAGTGCCTGGAAAAATTCCTATATATCAAGCAAGTAGCCAGGCCAAGATCTTTCCTAGCTGACTTAGATCATAATCACTCATGCCTGCCTTGGTCTATATCCTGTTGTTTGCCCAGAGTCTCCCTCACACATTGTCTCCCCTTCCCCATACATTTTCAAATTATTCCTATTTTTCTATGACTCTGTTTACATTCAGTCTTTTCTGAGGTGCTTACATCAACTATTGTGATTCTCTTGAATCTATTCTTTCTAACTTGAAAGAAATTATTATTATATAACAAATTATTGGGGAGATCTCTGACTTTTCCCAAAAATGTACTCCAGTTAGACTATCTTATCTAGGTGGAGTTGTTGTCCCAACTGGAAAACCTTATATTTAATCTAATTGTATTTAATATAAGCTGTACTCTGGCCCATTCTGTTCCATTTAGGCAAGTTTGGCTAGGGAGGTAGATCCATTATTTAGATTGCCCAAGGTTGGGGGTGATATGGAAGTAAATGACATAATCAAGTCACATTCCCCAGACCCCCATTAGAATAGGTCTACTTCTCATTATAATATTCATTCCTCTCATAATTTGCTAACCAGTCACAGTCCATTGCCACCCTCAGGGACACTCATTCTTCCAAGGGCATATAAATGTGAGTGGGTTCCACGAGGGGTCTTTGGCATGGGAGAATGTCACTGAACCTTTTTATTAATTATATGCTAGTATGATTAATAAAATGATTCATTACCCAGAAACTATGTCTCTCAAACTTTTTAATGTGTCACAAACTCTTTTTTTTTATTCTTTCCAACTCCTTTTGAGTAATTTAGCACTAAATCATATTGTGTCTTGGATGATTGGTTAATTTATCTGAGTGCTCCTCAACTGGTATTGTAAACTCAGAGGCCAGACCCTGTCATATTTTTGTTGTGCCCCTTATAGAACCAAGTATGATGCTTGGCACCATATGGAAGGATGCCTTTCTTGGTGGTTTTACTAACATTATTTTCTAAGACTTTTAAGCAAAAGGGACAATTTAGCAAGTGTAATTTACCCTCGTTCCCCCATTCATAGTTGACACAAGGCAATTATGAGGACATCTTGTTCCATGGATGTAAATACTTTGAGGTTGCTAGTGGAATGAATGATATAAATGATGAGCAGTGTGGTGAATGGAAAGAGAAAAGTATTTGGGTTCATCATATCATGTGTTCAATTGCATATCTGTTACCAGCTCTATGACCTTTGGCAAGTCACTTCTCTGAGGCTCAGTTTTCTTCATTCATAAACTAGAGTTAATACCCAACTTGTAGGGCTTTTGTAGTAGTTGTTGTTTGTCCTTCATTTTTGAAGAGGACCAATGACATCACCAGTGGTATCTTGACTTGCATGTAAAGTGAGGCAGAATTAATTGATTTAATTAATTAATTAATTGATTTAAGTGAGGCAGAATTGCACAAAGTCCTCAGCCTCACCCTCTCTTCCTGAATCATTGAAGTTCAGTCTCAGGATGAAAGTCAAGACACCTGGCAGTGTCCCAGGACGCAGTGATGATCTTGGTGTCTTCAATGTCTGACCAAGCATCTGCTTCATGGCCATTGAAACAAATTGTTCACATGTGTCCATTTCACTGGGGAAGTTGTCATATGCTTGAGGCAGACACTCCCCTAATTCACCAATAGGTGAGATGGTTAACTGGGGTTTGGCCATTGTGCATGTTATAGCTTCTTAGAGCCACAGATGAGAGTTGGGGGAATCAGATAGACACCAAAGGTAGATGAGGAGCCTTGTAAAGGTCTTAGCAAGTCCTCACACCAGAAGTGCTAGCCCTCCTAAACCCCATAGACACCTGGACTATTGTAAGGATAAATCAAGTGATGTTTATTCCATTCCTATACAAAGATGAAGTAGTGTTATTACACAGAGAAGATAAGTTACATAGTTATATTTTTCAACTCTTATTTTGGAAGAAACACACATTCAAATATTTTAAAAGACCAGATAGTTTTGCATTTATATCAATACAAAATCTATCCAGATTTTAACTCCCTAAAACATCTGTTCTTGGACTTTCGTCAAATTCCTCTGGTTTATAAATTATACTCGAGAAGTGGGAGGAAGCTATGGTTTTTGCTATAAAACTGTTACTAATAATTGGACTAAAATGGAAACTTTTGAGGTTTCGCTTTAAAATTTTGATAAAATTTTTTCAAGAGCTCTGACCTTATTCCATACAATGTTACGCTGAATTTCAAGAAGCATGAGGCCACCAGTCCCAAAGTTGCTAAAGTAACCACGTTCATGCTTCCAATCAGGGGACAGGTCTGTACAATGTAGCAGAAAGGAAAGGGGTTTTGGGAAAATGACATTCATTTTTTGTTAAAATCAGAGATATGCAAAGTGATTTTGTTGTTGGAGAGAGACAGCTTAGGGTGTTGCTGAGGCAGAGAAAGGTAGGGTGTTGCTGAGGCAGAGAAAGGTAGGTTGTTGTTGATTTACTAGAGACTCACCAAAATTCCTAGGGTCTCAACTTTAGTGGAATTACCATCGTGGCATTCAGTTCTGGGCATCACATTTTGGGAAGGGCTTTGATGAGCTAGAGTGAGTCTAGGAAAGACAATCAGGATGGGGAAGGGTCCTTTGTAGATTGATTTAAAGAACTATATGTATTTGGAGAACAGCATGTATCTGGAAAAAATAAGAAGTAGGGGAAATATGAAAGAGCTACAATTATTTTTTAAAATTTATTTTTAATTTAAAACAAGCATTTCTATAATATAGTATAATAATAATTGTAGATGAAACTACAAATCTGTTATGTACAACTTGCTATTCCTTTTAAATATGTAATAAAATTATCGTGTAAATTTGATTTTTTCCCCTTTTTTCTCTTCCCTCTCCACCACCCTAGAGATGGCTACCATTAGCTACAAATAGGAATTTCTATGTAAAATTATTCTATATATACTTCTATTTATCAGTTCTTTCTCTGGATGCAGATAGTGTCTTCCTTCATAGGTCCTTTTTAGTTAATTTGGGTATTTATAAAAGTCAAAATGACTTAGTTGCTCAAAGTCATTCTTAAAACTATGTTGTGTTACTGTATAAATGTTTTATTCATTCTTCTCATTTTGTCCTTCAATATTTTGTGTCTTTCCATGTTTTTCTAAGATAATTGAGCTCATCATTTCTTATAGCACAGTAGTATTCCATCACAATCATATACTGCAACTTGTTCAGCTGCACTTCAATTATCTGAAGGGAAGTCAAATGAAAGATTGGACTTGTTATACTTTGCCCAAGTGGAGAAAATTACTAGCAATGGGTAGAAGTTGTAGAGAAGCATGTTTAGTTTTGAAGTCAGTGAAAAATAAAACAAAACAAAATAAAACTTTCAGCAAACAGAGCTATGTAGAAATGGAACCAATTTCCTCATTGGAGGTCTTCAGAAAAAGAATGAATGACTTGTCAGGTATGTCTTAAAGGGAATTCTTATTTAAGAGTGGGTTGGCCAAGATGACCTCTTCTAGAAAGGGACTCTGAGGCGTCCTCCTGTTTTGATAGTATGTGATTCATTATGTCAGCATCAAGATATAATGTCAAGGTATTGCTGTCTGCCCATAAATGTCCCCTGATAGTAGATATTTATAGTGCTTTAAAGTTGACAAGACATTTTATTCATATTGTCTCATTTGAGGCTCATGGAAATCCTATGAGATGAGACTTAGAGATATGAAGCTCCCCATTTTATAGATAAGGAAACTGAAACTGCTTAAGTGGCTTTCCCAGGTCACAAAGCTAGTGAATGTTAGAATTGGAATAAGAAATGCACTTTTTCCAGCATTCTATCTCCTGACTTCAAGTGAGTGACACTTAGACACCTTCAGAAGTGGAAGAAGACTAATATAGTGAAAAGAACATTGGGAGTAGCTGAGTGGCACAGCAAATAGAGAACCAGTGCTGAAATCAGGAGGATCTGAGTTCAAACCTGGCCTTAGACACTAGCTGTGTGATCCTGGTCACTTAAACCCTGATTGCTTCAAAAAAAAAAAAAGAAGAATATTAAGCTCATAACCAGAAGACCTGAGTTCAAGTCCTGGGTCTGTCATACTTACATGACATGTGACCTTGGATAAGTTCTTAACCTCTCTGAGTGTCAGTTTCCTTATTTGTCAAATGAGAGGGTTGAAGTAGGTGATCCCTCAGGTCTATTCAACCCTAACATTATGTGGTTTTGTGACTCTGTGATTCCCTGACCTATATCTCTAAGCACAGTGTAACTCCCCTCACCTCCAAATAACTGCCAGGGCCATGTTTGAGGGAGGTATGACCACCTATTATCCCTTATTAATGCTCTTGGTTATAGCAATGATTATTTCAAAGATTCTGGTAGAGAGGAGAATTAACAAATTGTTTAAGCACTCAGTTCACTTTTTTTCCTCTCTCCCCACTCTGGCTTCCATATCTCATTTGAGTTTCTAAAGAGTTTCATATAGAGGCCATGAGACAATGGCATCTAACAAGGGTCTACTATGTGCAAAGTGCTTAGGAGCAGATATTAAAAAAATTAAAAACAACAACAACTAAATTGCTGCCCTCAGGAGCTTGGTTGAGCTTAGTTAGTTGAAGATAAAGAAATCCCTTCTAGGGCCCCTCTTTCATTTTCCTTCCCTCCTATTGTATCACTGTCTAACCAGTGCCTGAGCAGAGCTCCTTTGAAGACCCAATGGATTTCTCACTCATTAGGCTAGGGTTTCTGGGATCAGGGAGATGAAGATGGACCTCAGTTTCCTCAGGCATAAAATCAGAGGGGAATGAATTAAATAGTCTCCAAGGTCACTTCTAGCTCAGCCATTCTTTGGTTCTATGTTAACATAGCCTTGCCTTCTTGAAAGCAGGCTGCTTTTTCTGACCTCATCTGGCTTCCAGACTTGCTAATCCCCTTCCTCCCTCCAGCTTCTCTGGTTTCTACACAGCTCTGTTGGCTAAGCTTCTGCCTGGTTTTCCTGTCATCTGGCCTTGTTTCATGCCTGGGAACTTCTCTCTATATGTTTGGTTTGTGGAGTATTAAGTGAGGGTTCTTGGCCCCTGTTCCATGCTGTCCTGAACCTGGGTGCACTCTCTCCCTGCCCTCAGTAGTTCTCCCCTGGCACCAACTTCAGCTCACATGTCCAAGAATCTGCCCAAGCATTAAAAAAAAAAAAAAAACTTTGGCTCTGCTGCTAAATCTCAATTCCTCTTATATATACTTAGCAATATCCTATCATACCTTATGCCCAGATCTCTGCCCCTGCAGCCAAGACCCAGACTTTGCCTTCATCACATCCTTCCAAACCCAATCCAATCAAGAACATAGATACAAATTACACAGCTGAGCAAAACGCAGTATCTACCAAGCATGATAAGGAGTAATACACACTTACACATGTTCCACAGAAGTGTGTGTGGGGGGGGGGTGGTGCTGAGCCAATTCAGGTTAGCTTAATCAGAACAGCCTCATTGGCAGAGCCAAGAAAATATACACAACTACAGCAAAATAAATGGAAAGAACAACTACACACCAAAAAATCAAAAATGAATGTAAAAATTATAAAGATCAACGAAGAGATATAATAAGACACCCCTAACCCACCCTTTCATGGAGATGGGAAATACACAGGTGTTACCCTTTGCATATTTTTCAGACTTTTTAAATGTATCAATCCATTGTGCTGATTTTTTTTTCCTCTTTAAAAATACTATTTCTTATACGGATTGGCTCCCTGTGAGGGGAAGGGATACGTGGTATAACTATGATGATGTAAGAAACAAAAGAAATCAATAAAACTTTTTTTTTAAAGGAAGAGCCTCACTGGAGGAAGGAGTTTCAAGCCAGGCAAGGCGTGCTAAGACCAGACTTGTGTCCATTGATTGACTCCATCCCTAGACTTCCCAATTTACTCTTTCTCTATATTCAGCCATCTCCCTTTTCTCATACACAGACACTCATGATTTGGGAAATATGTGAATAGACCAACCAAGACCCACCAGGCTTCTTGATGAGTATTTGTATAGGGAAGGTATCTTTGTGCCATTCAGGTCCAAAGACTTCGTGGTAGATTCACCAGATCTACCATTTTACAGACATTTCATCCAGTTTGTTGAGCTGTCCTGATCCCTTCCTATCCTGATTTTAGCATCTGTAGTGGTGTTGTTTTATTGTAGGCTGTTGGATGATCATGAGAGCGCATTTGCCTTTGTCTCAGAGCAGTGAAAGAGTTTGAAATAGTGAAGAGGTTTGAACAAATGGGTGGACTTAGTTGCCTGCTGCTTTCTGAAGCTTCTTGACTGAGACATTCTCCTTTCCCCAAAAAGGGTGTGAACCCCAGAGATCTTCGCTTTGGACAGCTGAGAGGGGCTAGAGGATGGTGATTTCCTTTGTTGTTATTATCCATGAGAATAATATTGCCTATGATTTATTTTGCACTGGTTGGCAATCTAGGTGTAGATGGCATAGTATTCACTTTCTGTGTTAACTACTTTTAAAATAAAATCAACAAGCATTTATTTAGAGCCTACTTTGTGCCAAACACTGTGTTAGGTACTGTGGAAAGTACAAAGTTTAGCCAAGACATGGTCTCTGCCCTGATAAAGGTATAGTAGGGGAATAAGAAGCAAAGACTAAAATACACGTATGAAAAAAAAATACTTGTATGATAAGAAAATTGTAACCGCACCAAAAAAAAGTACTTTGTGTGGTGGGTGAAGGTTATTGCTGATAAGAGAGGTCAGGGCAAGCTTCCAAGAGGAGGTGGCATTTGCTTTGGACTTAAACAGAAGGATAGGAATTCTACTGGAAGATTCCTCCTAGTCAACTCCACCTTCTGGCTGATGGTTTCTTGCCGATACCATAATCTTCCACTACAAAAGGGAAGCTCAAGTTACCCCTTTAATTTGTTCTCATTCTATTGAAAAACTTGAAGCTCATCTTATTAAGTAGGAGGACCCCATAGTGCTGGCATTTGTTGTGTTTCTCATTTTAGGGGGGGGATTATGATATGACTTAGGGACTTAGTGAGAAAGGATATTTTTCCCTAGAAGTACCAGCTAGAATTGCCCTTGTTTCTCTATACCCACATTATGGAGGGCAGCTGGGCACATGACTCTCTTTCATTCTTTGGCATTTCATTGCATTGCCAGGTTTGTACAGAACAACTACAGAGCTATTCCAGACCTGGGGACAGATAATCTCCCCTGATAACCAACCACTCATCAAACAGTCTAATGATCCTCATCTAGAAAATTTCCAAGGTTCCCATCCTTATTGACCAATATTGGCACACGTTATTTGGTCACAGATTATTTTTGTGAAATCAGGTATGAGTCAATTTATGAAAATGGAATCATATTTCAAACATGCTAAGGAATCTTACTGCTTAACAGTGCCATTGCAAAACTTCAGTGAAGCATCACTTTCTGATTTATTTTTGTATTTCTGTAAGAGAAGGGATTGTATCTTATTCTTCTTTGTGTCCCATAGTATCTAACATACTGCCTTATTCACATGATTTAGAGATTTTTTAAAAAATCCCACCTTTTAAACTATCTGACCCAGAGGCTTCTAATGTGGGGTCTATGAACTTTTAAAAAATATAGCTTGATAACTATTTCAATATAATCAGTTTCCTTTGTAATCTTATTATTTTATTATTTATTATTTCATTTTATTATTAATTGTTATGAAATTATTTTGTTATTGTAATTATAATAATTACTATTTGTTTTATTTATTATATACTTGGTTATTTTAAAGCATTATTCTGAGAAAGGATCCTTAGGCTTTTCCAAATTGTGAAAAGGGTCTATGACCCAAAAAAAAGTTGAGAAATTCTGTTGTAATCCAACCCCTCATTTTACAGACAGAAAATCTGAACTTCAGAAAGGTTGAGTGATTTGTCTGAGTTCACACAGCTAGAAAGTAGCAAAGACAGTTCTTCAAATCAAGTCTAGTTTCAGCTCTGTCATTTCACATCTCCTAGGCATTCAACACATGTTTATTGAATTGTTGAGTAGATATCTATTGAATTTGAATTGAAAAGTAGGTTTTAATGTACTAGGCCAAAAATGAGGTAAATCTGTCTTGCCTTTTCTTCAGGTTGACCAGAGCCCCTCCTCCTATCAGCAAACAATGTCTGTAGGGGCAGCTAGGTGGCGCAGTGGGTAGAGCACCGGCCCTGAAGTCAGGAAGACCTGAGTTCAAATCCGACTTCAGACCAAACACTCGACACTTACTAGCTGTGTGACCCTGGGCAAGTCACTTAACCCCAATTGTCTAAAAAAAAATAAAAATAAAAAAAAGTAATTAACAAATGATGTCTGTTCACTGAATTGCTAGGTTAATAGAGCCAAAGTATGTATTCATGCCAGATACATTCTACCTTGACTCAGATGCTTAAGGAAAGCACATCATAAGGGAACAGCACAAGAGGGAATTGGTTTCTCAGAAGCCTCATCTATATATTCATCTACCTGCCCACTTTAATTAATGAATTCAGTCAGTAATTCATTCTACCAGTATTTGTTTTTCATGAGATAGATCCATATGTCTTTCTGACCTAGGAGGGACTCAAACATTCCCTTCTTCCTGAGTTGTTTTTTCACTTAGAGAAAGTGTCAGTTATTCCAGGGTCTGTTAAAATTACAAACTAAAGCTTAATGTTTAGGAGGTGTGGTTCCTAGTACTCGGGACCCTGTGAATGATCTGTGACTCTTAGTAGATGATGAGGGCCATCTGATGAAAATGGCTGTGTGTCCTGAATATAGATGGCATCATTATTAGGTGCTCTTAATACACAAAACTGGACATAAGAGGATCCTGCCTAGTGAATGGATGAAGGGCACAACAACTTTGGCTAGAGAGAAATTTCAGCGCCAGAGACTGAATTTGATTTCCTGCCAAGTCTTCTGAGCTTTGTGACTTCACCACAAGTTACTTTAATTCTCTGTGCCTCAGCTATCCTGTCTTTAAATGGGGGAAATCCATTCCCTTTCTCATGTCCTTTGGTGGATACTATTATGGGGCACAGCTGAAGTTGGTCACTCTCTAAAAGAAAGGTAGGAGAGCTGTCCAATAAAAGAGGTTCTTAGAGACGTGCACTGTGACAAAGCAGCCTAGTTGTCCCACATATCTGTCAGCAATTACTGAAAGAGGGCATTGGATTGAATAGGATCAAGAAATCTAAGGAGAAGCATCAATAAATTAATTTATCCAGCCCAGCAATGCACAAAAAAGACACCAGAAACTGAGAACACTGGAAAATAAGCTCCTTTGTGGCAGAAACTCTCTTTTGCCTCACTTTTTTTTTTTGCATTCCCAGCACTTATCATAAAGCTGAAACATAGCTGGTGCTTAATAAGTGCTTATTGATGGATTGGAAGAGAGGTATTGCCAGGCATGCCAGAAGGAGCTCTGGGGTTGAGAGTAGGGTTGGGAAGAATTTCATAGCAGTGCCTCAGCTGGAGAGGCTTTTAGATAAATGGTTAAAATACGAATGGGTAATTTTCAAAATAAGAAGTGTCAGATGTCAGCAATAATAACAATGCTCCAAATAACTAATTATAAGACAAATGAAAATTAAAATAATTGTGACAGTCCACTTCATAGCCCTCAGATTGGCAAAGAAAGTAGAAAAAAGAAAAATGACAATTGTTTGGTGTCATTGATGAAGTTTTTGAATGTTGTACCCCAGCCTCATTTTCCCATAAGTTCTGTGGCTTTTATTGCTTAATTTACACAGCATGGTGATTTTTAGGAATATTTATGTCCCATTATAGTAGAACTGACTGTACTTTTAAAAAATGATCAATGCATAATGATAGCTACAGTTTTCTAAATGAGTAGTTCTTTCTATTTTTTTTTACACATGGAAATGTTGATTTGTGTTATCTAGTACAGAATAACTAAAATTGTTTTAAAAAGTTCTTACCTGAATCACTTTGAGGAATCAAAAAACAAGCATTTATTAAATGTTTACTTTGTACCAGGAAATATTCAAGGTGCTGGGGATACAAATATAGATATATATAGCAAATGAAACAGTCTCTTCCCTCAAGGAGCTTATAATCTATCAGGGGAGTCAATATGTGAATATATAAATAGATGCAGAATGAATAGATATCTGTATATTTGTTCTGACAAATATAAAATAAGCAAAAATCAGTTAAATATAAGATAGTTTGGGATGGAAGGTACTAGCAGTTAGAAGCCTTCAGGAAAGACTTTCTGAACAAGGTGGATCTTGAGTTGTGTCTTGTACGTAGAGTTGAGGAGGGAGTATATTCTAGGGAGGAACAGCTTGTGTAAGAACACAACTGAGAAAAGCCCCAAGATTGACAATTAAGAGAACACTGTCGATTTTGGAGGAAACTAGAGTAAATACCTCTAAGTTTCCTTTTATCTCTGTTTATTATCCTCTGACTAAAGAAATAATCACTGTAAACCAACATGGATTAAGAGTAAGCCATGTCAGACTATTCTAGCTAGGTGGCATAGTGGATAGAGTACCCACTGGGCCTAGAGTCAGGAAGACCTGAGTTCAAATGTAGCCTCAGACTCTTACTAGCTGCGTGACCCTGGATAAGTCACTTAGCCCTGTTTACCTCAGTTTTCCCATCTGTAAAATGAGCTGTAGAAGGAAATGGCAAACCACTCCATTATCTTTGACCCTAGATAGGGTTGTGAAAGTTGGACATGACTAAAATGACTGAACAATAATACGTCAGACTAACTATATTTCTTTTTTTTTTAAACAAGGTTACTAAAATAGCAAATTAGGAGGTGAATATGTGTGAATTTCAGCGAGACATTTGACAAAGTTTTTCATGGCATCCTTGTGGAAAAAATAGAGATATGAAATAGATAGGAGTACTTTTAGGTGAGCTCATACCTGGTTAAATGAGTAGGACCAGAAATAGTGATATATGAATCGTTGCTGTTGAAAAGCAGCATAGTACAGGAAAAAAGAGTACCGCTTTGAAGTCATAAGACCTGGGTTCAGATCTCCCTTCTGACGTATGTTACTTCTATGTCCTAGGGCAAGTTATTAAACCTCTTTGGACCCCAGTTTCCTCATCTATAAAATGATGGATTTGGAATAGATGGTCTCTGAGTTCTAGCTCTCAAGCTTTGATCCTATAGACACCTGTCTCTAATGAAGCTTTCCAGAGCTCAGTGCTTGTGATATTTTTTATTGCTTCCCTGAATGAAGACATATATGGCATGATCATTCAATTTGCATATGACACGAAGTTGGGAGAGATAGCTAGTGTGTTATATCAGCATTTCCCAAAGGAATTTGGGCTTGAAACATATTAAAAGAATTCGTACATGCTGGTCTTACAAAGTTTGGAAATATAAAGTGCCTTGGAAATAAAAAGTAGTTAGGGAAATTTTGGACCAAGATAGAAGAAATTGATTCAATTTTTATGTTTTAAAAAAGCTGTTCTTAAATATTTAGATATGTACATAATTTTATATTTAATATTTAGAGGAGAAATCATTATTAGACATTTTTTCTTCCCCCTTCCCCTAGAATCCTTCTTCTTATAGATGGAGGCTTACACAGGATACAGGCTGGGAAATGTTATATTACATGATAGAATTAGGATCTGAAAAGAGCTTAATATGCTGGAACAATGAGCTATTTCAGATAGTATGAAATAAAAGAGTAAAAAAAATGTAAAGTCTTTTTTTAGATTAAAAAAAGATCAAGCCCCTGAGTATAGGAGGGGAAAGCTGTGTCTAGACAGAAGCTTATGTGGAGGGGACCTGGGGGTTTAACGACCTGCGAACTATGTATGTCAAAAGTTTGATGTAGCTGCCAAAAAAAGTTAATATGATTTTAAGTCTCAGAATGAGAGCAGTAATAGTCCCATTATACTCTGCACAGAGCACAGAGCACAGATCACATCTGGAGTGTTGGGTTCAGTTCTGTGCATTGAGATTCGGGACATATCTATGGTTGCCACTTAGAGCTAGCTAGTGGTGATGAGGCGCCACCAAGCTGCAGCTGATAGAGAGGAAGATGGAGGATGGTGCTGACCACCTGAATGTCCAGTTACAAAAAAAATAAAAACATGCACACAAAAGCAAAGAAACTGAGAGTGGCAAATGGTGTGAACTCTGTCCAGAAAGCAGATGACCCTCTTCCTGTCCTAGTCAGTTGTGAACATAGGAGCTTGTTTCCACACCGCATCTATTTATTTGCTCCAAGAACTCTGTTTAATCTCCTGCTTCTGTTTGGACTTTGCCTTCTGCCTCTGGTCTTTTAGCTCAGCCTCACTGCCATAGGCTGGGCCCAATATAGGCTGGTCTGGTGCATCAGGTTTGGAATCGGCAGGAAATGAGACTTTTGTAGACCATCTAACAATTAATAAAATCCATCAATCAAATATTTAGTTAGCACCTACTATGTGCAAGGCACCATGCTAAATACTGGGGATGTAAAAGGAGACAAAAGACAGCCCCTGTCCTCCAGGAGCTCACAGTCTAATGCAGAAGACAACAAGCAAACATATCTGTACAAATACGCTGTATATAGGAAACATAGGAAATCATTAAAAGAGGGAAAACACTTGAATTAATAGGAGCTGAGAAAGGCTTCTTATAAAAGATATTTTAGTTGGGACTTGAAGATATTTAGGGGATCCAGTAGGCAGAGATGAGGAGGGAGAGCATTCCAGGCATGGAGGACAGTGTCCAGAACTGAGAGCTTGAAAGTCTTGTTTGTGGAACAGCAACGAGGTCAATGTCACTGGATCAGAGTAAAGTGTAAGAAGACTGTCGGACTGGGGCGTGTGGGGGAATAGGTTATGAAGGGTTTTGAATGCTAAACAGAGGATTTTATATTTGATCCTGGAGGCAATGGGGAGCCACTGGAGTTTATTCAATAGGGAGGGAGTGGTGATATGGTCAGACCTGTGTTTAGGGAAAAAGGGGGTTGACTTAGTCCTAGCATGAAAAGGATGCTCATCCAGTATATAGCCTTGAGTCATGGAATATGGGTGTGTTGGCCAGGCTGGTGTGCCTGTCACAAGCCCGGAGATGAAACTCCTGACTCCTCATGTGCTGGTTTTGTACTTAGGTCACTAGGAAGCTACTACAGTGGTTTGAACCTTAGTCTCATGAGCCAATTAGATCTCAAGGATTGTTTTGGTAGCTTTTAAGGAAAAAATAAAACACCTAGCCTGGCTTGCCTGAAAATGTAGCACCCCTTACCCTGAGGCATTGTGCTACCACATCCTTGCATTTCTAGGTCCATTGGATCTTATAACTGTAAGGGGCTCCCTTGGGAATATCTACTTAGAATTTTATAGATTTTGAGCTAAACTCAGAAGCAATTTAGCCTAGCTCCCCTCATTTTACAGACAAAGAAACAGGCCAGAGAGGTTAAATCCCTTGCCTAACATCACACATGTAACAAGTAGAAGAACCTGGACTTGAAGTTGGCTCATTTGATGCTAAAACTAGTGTCCTTTTTTTCTCTATTCTTCATTTTACAGTTGAGGACACTAAGGGCCAGAGATGTGAAGTGATTTACCAAAAGTCATATGGAGATTATATAGAAGTGTAGAATCACTAAGTGTAAAGGGGGCTTCTGGAGTTGTTTAGTTCCACCTCATCTGAACAGGAATCCCCTCTGGTCACAAGCAGATGAACTAGGATTCAGATCCAAGTCCTTTAATGCCATATCCAGTATACTATACCACAAACTCTGGCAACCTGCTCTGGTTCTGGAAAACCAATAGGACGCTTCTGGCCTCTTGCTTCATGCATGATTTACCATTTAATTCTTCCCTTGCTCTTTGGCCTAAGAGATTTTTGCTTGTTGGAGACCTTGTTCTGTCTTTTCCTCCCTCTAAATGAGAGAGAGACAAACAGGAAAAAGCCTGGTCCCATCCCCATGATCTTCCTTTGCAATGGCCAGAGTTCATCATGTGAAACGTTGCATTATTGCATTTAGTGTTAGTTTTTTTTAATATGGAAATAAGTTTTGCTCTTCTCTTTTTTTCCTCCTTCTTTAAAAAATTTTGTTGTAAGCGTTTGTTCTCTGGGAGAAGAAAAGGAGTGACACAGGCAAATCTAACTGATCTAAAAAAAGTACTGATAAAAATTTATTTTAAAAAAAGAATAGACAAGCTAGAGGGAGAATGGTGAGAACAGACAATGACTAGAATGGCAAGGAGCTACAAAACCATAATCACCTGTGGATCAACTCAAGAAACTAGGGATGATGAGCCTGGAAATAGGAAAACTTATGGTGATAACACTCTTCAAGTATTTGTGGAACATAGAATATATGTATCTTGCTTGGCTCCAGAAGGCAGAATTAATAGCTGTGGTGGGCAGATTTTAACTCAGTATAAATAAGAACATAATTAGACCTTTGAAAATGAAATGTTTTACTTTGAAAGGGAGTTATTTCCCCATTGCTAGAGGTCTTCAGGTAGAGACTGGATGACCAGTTCAGCTTTGTATTGGAGCAGATGATTTCTGAGGCCCCTTGCAACTCAGATTCTGAGGAAGCTTATGGTAGGGGTTAATACTTGGAATACAAACTTCTCTTACTTTCAGTACCTAGTAACTTCTTCCATCCTGGGCCACTGACAATCGTCTTGAATTTTGTCTTGCCACTGGACTCTGATGACTCTGGAGGAGACAGTGAGGCTGATGACTTTGCACAGCTCTGCCTCATTTAAATCCAAGTCACTCACAAGTCAAGACATCAACCTTGTGATGTCATTGGTCCTCTTTAAGAAAGAAGGACAAACAACAATAGTAACTTCTCCCACCCTACTCTCTTTTGCCTAATGTGATCTTGGTTTAGCTTTGTTTTATGCATCAGCCTCTGTGCTAGCTGGATCCACTAATAGTAGACTAGACCCTGTCATAAGCTGATCTCCCTTCCTAAGCAACATTCCATTTGTGGGCTCCACAATGAAATCTTGCTCCCTGGGAGCACAAATGGAAACTCTGCTTTGAGTCATTGACTGAAGACCTTTACCCAGACCAGAACACATAGCAAAGATTGAAGAATGGAGTCAGCTGCTAAGCTTAAAATTATAAATTTTATAATTACAAAAGTATATATTAGTGCTTTAAGGTTTACAAAATACATTCTTCATGGCATCCCTATGAGACGTATATTATAAACATTATCATTCTGATTTTAGAGATGAGCTTGAGGATCAGCTGGATTATTATTTGTCCTAGTCATTATCAGAGCCACAATATGAACCTAGATCTCCTGACTCCAAGAAAAGTGGTAATTCCATTGGACTCTGCTGCCTGCACTAGAGGCAGCTCCAAAATGTTAATGGTAGTGGTGGTGGTGGTGGGGAGGGGATATATTTACATATACATGTGTGTATATACATATATATATATGTGTGTGCATGTGATTTTATATGTATGTGTATACATATACATACACACACATATATGCACACACACACACACATACACACACACACATATGCAGTATGGAAGACTTTTCCATGGTGGTTTGTGGAATCATGGATCTCAGAGTTGAGAGGAACTTTGGGAGCCATCTCTGTTCCTAATCAAGATTCCCGTCTACAATGCCCTAAGTAGCCATTCAGCCCTTGCTTAAAGACCTCCAGGAGTGGTGAATCAAGACTGCCCATTCTACTTTTGGACAGCTCTCATTGTTAGGAAAGTTGTCCTCACATCAAGACTAGATAGACCTTTAAGCCAATTTTTCTTGGTTCTGCCCCCAAAGGCCAAGAAGAGCATGATTAATTTCTCTTCTTTTGGGGTATCCTTCCCATACTTAAAGATAGCTATTATCATTCCAATTCTCCCCCATTCAGATTTCCTCCCCTAATCCTCAGGTCTTTCCTTCTGCAGACTAAACTTCCCTAACTTCTTCAACTGATCCTTATACAGCATGGTATTAAGACATTCACTCTTCTGGATGCCCTTTTCTAGGCCTTCTATGACTTGTCAATGTCTTTTCCTAGGAATGGTGCCCTAAACACGATGCCATGACACTATCGATGTGGTCTCATCAGAGACAAGTACAGTGGAACCATCACTTAGCTCTGTTTCTCTTAATTCAGCATTAGTTCATTTCTCTTAAAGTGTCATCATCCTTGATATGCTCCACTGATAGGATATCTGTGCAGCCTAATAGGGACAGAAATTTAAGTGTTGCTAGTAGGTGGGTTCCATCACCCTCCCTGGGATGAATTATTCAGTTTGACCATTTTTTGGACTGTTTGTTTGACTCTTGGGATGGGCCGGCTTCCACATAAGTGCCCAGCAGTGCTATTTGTATTTGCCTTGATCCCTGCAATGTGCTCAAATGAACACTGAAGTTGTTAGGCATTTTGCCAAAAGAGTGATACCTACCTTGTCTTCCAGTTTCTTGATGTTATGGAGAAGTTTAACAAATCTATTACAGAGTTAACAAATGAATCTGTTTACTGGTAGTGAATTATTCAGGATGAAAACTACTTGAAGTGTGAAGACAAAGTATGGAATTTGACATCCAGGACTGTAACACAACTAGAAAGGAGATGAGATGCTAAAAACATTAAAAAAACCAAAAGCTTAGAGCAAATGCTAAAACCACCAGAAACATCAAAAAAACAAGTACAAGAATCTTACTGAGGGCCCATATTAATAAAACCAGTCATTGGATTTTTTTGCTTTCAGCCAGGGGAGTTCTGGGAAAGAGCATCCAAGAAAGAAGTGGTGTTGTATGCTTTTACCTGCCAAAAGCCTTGCTATAGAAAGAGATCAGTCAAGCATTTATTAATCACCTACTATAGCAGAGGAGTCATTGTAGTATAGTAGAGAAATGACCTTGGGAATCAAGACCAGTATTTGAATCCTACTTCTGATAGGCTGTGTGACCCCGGGCAATTCACCTAACTTCCCAGTGTCTGAGGCAACTCTTAAGTTGCAGAGCAGGTGCCATCTACTTTGTTCAAGGGGGTTTCTTCATAGAAATTTTCCTTTGTCAGTGAAATCATTGGCCTGAGCATTGGGGGAGGAGACAGAGAATGTGGGAGGGGGAAGTGTTTGTATGGGTGTAGTTCGGGCACTAGAGATACAAATATATAAGTAAGGTTGTCTTTACCCTCAAGAGGAAATAATACTTGTTGGAAAATGGTGGGTAGGGAAAGGGTCTTGGGTCTAGGCAGCCAAGAGTAGAGTGTGGAGGCATAGGGAAACAGATTTTCATGCATTTTACCAGTAGTAATGACCACATTGACTAGATTGAAAGATTAGAACATATACTTGCTGGAAGCAAGGAAATCTCTATAAGGGCTATCAGAGAAAGGCTGACTGACCCAAACCTTAGTGGGAGAGGATGTTCAATAAATGCCTTATTGATCTAAATATAAGAAGGTAAGTGGATATAAGGCTGAACTTAGAGTTAGGAAGACCTGAATTAGAATCATACTTCAGATACTTACTAGCTGTGTGACCTTGGGCAACTTTTGTCAGCCTTAGTTTCCCCATCTGTAAAATGGGCATAATCATTACACCTACTTCACAAGGTTGCTATGGGGATCAAACAAGATAGCATAGTATATCACAGTTTTCAAAAACTTATAGCACTATACAAATACTAGTTAGCTGTTGTTGTTCATCCTTCCGTCCTTCATTCTCAAAGAGGACCAGTGGCATCAAAAGGGTGGTTTCTTGACTTGTGCTTGAATTGGATTTAAGTGAGGCAGAACTCTGCAAAGTCATCAGCCTCATACTCTCCTGCAGAATCATTAATTGGACAACAATAGGTCCCTGCCCAAGTACCACTTAATGGTGGTTTTTTTGGGCCCTGCAGGTTCAGATTGAATGTAAATAGTAACTGTTTCTCTTTTAGCCAACAACAACCCTGAGGGTCTTCCTCTCCCAGTTTAATTTTTTTTAATTAAAGGGGCCATTCCTTGACTCACTTCTTAGAGTGAATGGGTGTTCACTGAATGGGTGTTGCCTCACTTAAAGTGAGAACCTGAAAAGACCTTAGCTTAAAAAGGGCCAGGGTCCCCCACTGCATCCTGGGCCATCTCCAGTCATCCTGATGAATATCTGGCCACTGGACCAAGATGGTACTAGAGGAGAAAGTGAGGCTGGTGACCTTGTACAGCTCTCCCTCACTCAAAACAAAGTCAATTGCAAGTCATGTCATCATCTCCCTGATGTCATGGTCCTTCTCGAGAACAAAGGACAAGCAAGCAATTATTATGATATGGACAATAAATTCTTCTCTCACCTGATAAATATGGCTTATATATAGCCAAAATATGGTCTTGCCCAGAAACGATGTTCCTTATTCATGATTAGATTGGTGTTATGAGTCCCTAGAATGAAATAGGATTCCAAGATAGAGGATGATCTTTGTGAAGCAGGGCAAGGATGTTTCTGGGAGCAATGGGGTTTGGGGAGAAGTGTCCTATGTGCAAGATGTTGCTTTGCTTTTGGGGGTGGGGTGGTTCCTTCAGTAAAAACTTTCCCCATGTCATCAGTGAGATTAGCTGTGTATGAATATTAATATGGATATTTATCTTTATTTCAATTCTAGTTGAACTTAAAAATTTTATTGACAGCATGACCAAACCTACCAATTTCGTATTTATTAGGCTGGTCTCAGGAGAGAACTATAAAAGGAGAGGAATCCAGTTGTTTTTAGATTCAGTGAAAGATATTTGACCTAGTGAAATGAGGTTTACTTTTGACTTGTTGGGAAATATAATTGAGGTGGCAATTTCTTGAGTAAAAATGTGAAAGGGGACTGGAGGAATCCCTATGAGCTACTTTTTGTGCTACACAAATAGTGTGTGTGTGTGTGTGTGTGTGTGTGTGTGTGTGTGTGTGTGTGTAGCCTGACAGGTAGCCTGACTACCTGTGGGATTATGGGTGAGAGTCCTGGATTTGGAGTCAGAAGATCAGGTTGCAAGGTGTCTGAACTAAAGCAAATGATGCTTCCTCAGAGAACCTGTTTATGGTTTGTAAAATTGATATAGAAATGTTTGTATTACATACCTCGCTCCAATATAGTCAGGGCACAAGTGATTTCTTTTGTGACAATGCTTTTCAGCTATACTTATAGGTGCTATTATTACTTTAGCCACTAACTTAGAGTGGTAGGTGGAGGACCAACCCCTGTATCAGGAAGATGGGTTCAGGTTCTGCCTTGACACCTCCTAGCAGTGGGATTATTCTCTGAGTTGGAGTTCTTAAACCTTTGTTAACCTTAACTTGTGTCACGGACCTCTTTGGCCATCTGGTGAAGCCTTGGGATCCCTTCTTGGAATAACATCTTTAACAGCATTAAATAAAACACGTAGTATTACAAAGAAAACCAATTATGCTGAAATACATTTATCAAAATATTTTTTAAAAGTCTAGGAATCCCAGGTTAAGAAGTCTGTATCTAAGTCTTTGTTAGAGATGAGTTACCAATCTACTTGGGAGGAGGGAATTTTCTTTTTTCTTTTTCAAGAATTAAGTAATTGATTTGTTTTTATAAGCATTGTCTCTCCCTCCCACTGCCTTACACCTATTGAAAAACCACATCAACATTGCAACAAAATCTTTGAAACAAACATGCACAGCCCAGCAAAGTACATTCCCATATTGACCATGTCCCAGACGTGTATGTTTCTTTTGCATTTTAAGCCTATCACTTTTCTGGCAGGAAGTAAATGATGTGTATCATCTTGAGTCTTCTGGGCTTGAAGTTTAAACTTGCACTAGTCAGAATTCTAAGTCTTTCAAAGTTGCTTTTCTCTAATGTTGTTGTAATTGCATAAATTTTTCTCCAATTTCTGCTTACTTCACTCTTCATCAGTTCATATTAATTGCTGGAGGCTGTTCTAGTCAGCACTCTCTTAGTTCAGGTTTGATGTTGGTATAAAATGAGGCACTTGCAATTCATTGAACAGGTAACAGGAAATTTGCTTGGCCCCAACATAGCAAAGCTATGCAATAAGGACACTGATACTAACTTGTTTGGTCCTAGTCTTCATATGGAAATGCATCTGGCTGTTCATCAGGGCAGAATGTGGTGAAGGACATGGTGATGATGAACTTGGCCTTTAGAAATCCACCAAAGGATTCTTCTGCTACCCATGGCTAGGACTCTTTATGCCTTTAGATGACTGAGAAGCCAAGTTCCAGGGCCAGCTTTGTCTACTTTTAGAGGAAGCTAATTCCTGTTGGAGGGGAGACCTGGGCCTCCCTAGTTGTTAATGGGGAGGAAAGAATCTGTGTTAGACAAACATTTGTAAATATAAAGTGTTCCAAAAGTCGTAGTGAAGTTTTAAGCTATTAATGCTATACTAGCCCTGTCAGAGATCTTTCCAGTTTCCTCTGAAATGATGATCTTTTTACTCCATTCACACCTAGTGGAATATAAATTTCTTGAAGGTAGTGACTCACACCACCTCTTCCCCACCCCCCATCCCTGGCCAAATCTTTTTAACTCCATAGCCTAGTATAATGTCTTGTACGTAACAAGGGTTCAATAAATGTATTTGGAATTAGATTGGATTCAGAGAAATTTTAGCTATACAGTATTGGTTATTTACTGGATATGTATGTTCCTTATGCCCGGAGAACCACAGCAGCTCTGGGCAGATCTCAGAAGTGTCTCTAGGCACCTGTGGAGGAAATCCAAACCAAACAAAGTTTTAGTTCTTGGTGTCATAGTTTTTAAGTCAGAAGGGACCTTCGAGGTCAGGGAGTCTAGCCTTCTTATTGTGCAGATAGAAAGTGACTATCTTCAGGGCATTTTCCTTGAAACGGTTACTACTGTTTAAGCTAGAATTATGAGGTATTGGAAGTGACTTCTGCAGGACTCATGAAGCTACCAATGGTTCTTAAAGAATGCACAGATAGAAAATAGCCCCAGCGTATGATTCCCACTAGACCTTAGACTGCAGCCCCCATTTGAGACAGCTGGCCCCAACCTTCTGCCTTCTGCCTTCCTTCTGCCTTTTCAAAGTATCTTGCATAATGTTCCAGTTATCTCAGATGTGTTTTTGTTAACCAGGGCATTGTTCCAATGCTGAACTGGTCCACAGTCCCCCCCTCAGGGGAGAGGTTTTATACTTCAAAGGTGGGATGATGGGGGGGGGGGGACGGACGCACTTTCATCTCCTAGGATGTCTTGTGTAAAATAAATCAGGGCAAAGCAGGGGACTAGGAGAAATTTGTGACATGAGGGATATGACATTTCTAGGAGGGAACTTCTGGCCCTGAATATTAATATTACATGCTTGCCATATGCGGTGGGGGGAAGGAGATTAAGTCTTTGGTCTTCCAAGCTATCTCATGGACTTTCCACACCAATGCCAGACAGCTTGTTAGTAGAAGAGCTGAGACTGAAATCTATGTTTTAAGAACCCAGCCCAGTCTTTGCTCCTTGCATTGATCCTCCCATCAGCCTTAGACATGACTCTTGCTTTTAGATGTCAGGGGCTCTGTGTGACTTTGAACAAGTCCCTTTCACTCCCAAGGCCTCAATTTCCTCATCTGCAAAATGGGGGGGTTGGACTAGATCAGAGGTTTTTGAACCTTTTTTGGGTCATAGCCTCTTTTGGCAGGTAGATGAAATCTATGGATTCTGTCCCAGAAAAAATGTTCTTATATGGATAAAGTAAAATAGGTAGGGTTACAAAGGAAACAGATTATGTAATTATAACATGGTTATCAAAACACCAAAAGTGGTTTGGGGAATTCATGTCAAGAACCTTTGCACCAGATGGTCTGAGATCCCCTCCAGATTTAAATTCACCACCCTGTCTTCATCATCATCATTACTACCAATGTCACCATGCATTTATTAAGCTCTTTACCATCTAGGGTGTTATGTCAAGCCAAACATCTACACTGAGAAAGATGAAGAGTTGTCCCCTGCCCTCCAGTAGCTTAAAATAAAAGACAACACTGATTCAGACAGATGAGACTTACAAGCAGAAGAAAAAAAATCAAATGATTTCCATCATTTCTCAAATGATAAAGAATTGACTGTGAAAAATTGATCCATAATTCAGAGTGATGGATTGTTGTTGTTTGTCCTTTGTTTTCGAACAGAACCAATGACAGCATGGGTGATGAATTTAAATTGGATTTAAGTGAGGCAGAGTTGCACAAAGTTTTCAGCCTCACTCTTTCTTCCTAAGTCACTGAAATCCATTGTCAGGACAAAAGTCAAGATGACTGGAGATGGTTTAAGACGTGGTTCATGACCTTGGTGTCTTCGATGCATGACTAAATTCTAAACACTCCACAGCCCTTGCTTCAGCCGCCTTCATGACCATTGGAACAAATTGTTATCATCCACCCACTCCACTTGGAAAAGTCTTCATGTGCTTGGGCTAGACATTCCCCTAACTCACCGACAGGTCTGAGGCCTGTTTAGAGCCTCAACCTGATTTAGCTGGTCCACTGAGACAGTTTACTGGGATGTGGCTGAAGCACATGCTACAGCTTCTTGGAGCCACAGGTGAGAGGTGGGTGAATCAGGTGAACACCAAAGGTAGATGAGTAGCTCTGCAAAGGGCTTGGTGAGCCCCCAGCCCAGAAGTGCTAGTCTTTAATGACTCATTAAGACCTGAGTTCAAATGCTGCCTCAAATATTTATTAGCTATGTGATCCTGGGCAAGTCACTTAAACTTTCTGGCCTCCAGTTTCCTCATTTGTAAAATGAAAGTGTTGGATTAAATATGAAATGAATGAATTCTTATCCTAAAATCTTAAGTCTTCACATTTGTCAAATTAAAGTTACTATATTTATTTGCTGCTATAAATTATATGTCTATTCTGTTCTACTGGTCTACCTTTCTATTTCTCAGCTAGTACTGGATAGTTTTGATAATTACTGCCTTATAATATAGTTTAAGATCTGCTACTGCCAAACTTCCTTCCTTTACATTTTAAAAAGTTAGTTCCTTTGATATCCTTGACATTTTTGCTCTTCCAAATGAATTTTGTTAGCATTTTTTTCTAATTCAGTAAAATAATTTTTGGTAATTTAATTGGGATGGCATTGAATATGTAAATTAGTTTAAGTAATATTGTCATTTTTATTAAATTGGCCTTGCCTATCCATGAACAATTAATATTCCTCCAATTCTTTAAGTCTGATTTTATTTGTATAAAAGATTTTTTTATAATTTTGTTTATATAGTTCTTAAGATTGTTTTGGCAGGTGTATTTCCAGGTATTTTATACTGTTCAGAGTTATTTTAAATGGGGTATCTCATTATCTCTTGTTGCAGGATTTTGTTTGTGATATGTAGGAATGCTGATGATTTATGTAGATTTACTTTATAACCTGCTACTTTGCTAAAATTATTGTTTCATCTAACTTGTTAGTTGAGTCTTTTGGATTTTCCAAATACATCATCATATTGCATATCCTATTTTTTGGTAAAAATTGTTGGGAAAACGGGAAATCAGTGTTGCAGAAACTGAGCATAGACCAATATTTTATACCATTTACCAAGATATGGTCAAAATGGATACATGATCTAGATATAAAGAGAGATATTACAAGAAAATTTGAAGAGCACAGAACATATTACTTATCACACTTATGGGTAGGCGAACAATTTTTGAAAAAACAAGATATAAAGAACAGAGTGAGATATAAAATGGATGATTTTGATTACATTAAATTAAAAAGGTTTTGTAGAAATAAAACAAATATAGCCAAAATAGAAGGAAAGCAGAAAACTGAGGGAAAAAATTTTAAAGACAGTTTCTCAGATAAAGGTCCCATATCTCAAATATGTCAAGAACTTTGTCAAATTTATAAGAATACAAGTCATTCCCCAGTTGATAAATAGTCAAAAGATGTGAACAGGCAGTTCTCCAATGAAGAAATCAAAGCAATTTATAATCATATACACACTCTAAATCATCATTGCTTAGAGAAATGAAAATCAAAGCAACCTTGAGATATTTTATATTTACCAGATTGACTAAAATGATAAGGAAAGTGACAAATGTTGGAGGGGATGTGAAAAAATTGAGATACTAATTCATCACTGCTGGAACTGTGAATTGATCCAACATTTTCAAGCACTATCTGGAATTATGTGTAAGAAGTTATTAAATTGTCTATACCCTTTGACCCAGCTATCAGATCTATTTCCAAAGGTGATTAGGGGAAAACTGAACCTATATGTTCTAAAATATTTATACTAGCACTCTTTGCAATAGCAAAAGACTAAGAATTGTGGGGATGTCCGTCAATTGGGGAATGGCTGAACAAGTTGTGGTATATCATTGTGGTGGAATACCACTATGATGTAAGAAATGAAGAGCTCTATGATCTAGAAAAACATGGATAAACTTGCATTAAATAAAAAAAGCAAAATGAGCAGAACCAAGAGAAGGCTGTATATAGTAACAGCAATATTGTTTTAAGAAGAACTTTGAGGAGCAGCTAGGTGGCACAGTGGATAGAGCACCGGCCCTGGAGTCAGGAGGACTTGAGTTCAAATCCAGCCTCAGACACATAACACTCCTAGCTGTGTGACTCTGGGCAAGTCACTTAACCTCAATTACCTTACCAAAAACACAAAACAAAACAAAAACCTTTGAGCAAATAAGTCATTTTTGACTATTGTAAGTACCCAAATTAACTACAAAGGACATGTGAAAGAAGATGCTATCTGCATCCAGAGAAAAGAACTGATAAGTAGAAGCATGTATAGAATGATTTTACACACACCTAAAGACATACATATTAGTGTTTAATGGTAGCCATCTGGTGGGGGGAGTGGAGGGGGAAGACGGAAGAAAAAAAGAGAAAAAAAGAAATTCACATGATAACTTCATTATGTATTTAAAAGGAATAGCAAGTTGTACATAATAAGTTTGCAGTTTCATGTGCAATCTTCTTTTTAAAAAAAGTTATACTGTTATAGAAATGCTTGTTTTATTCCACAAATTAAAAGTACAATAAATAATTTTTTAAAAAATTACCTCTATTGTCCCTTTCAGTTCTAAATCTATTATCCTATGTCTCCCATTGCATTCATCTCCCCTCCAGTACACCAGGATGAGAACTGGTCAAATGAAGGAGTACGCACTGTACTATCACAGGCATTTTCATAGGAGAAAAGTTACACCATAAAGCTTTTGGCTGAAGATTTTCTTTTTATTTGTAGAGAACATAGTTCTGCATTAGTGACCCATTCACCTTTCAGATTCCCTAAGGGAGCTAATGAGAGCTAAAGATAGCTACAGCATTTTTTCCACATCACACAGAGAGCTTGGTGCTTAAGGAAATCATGAAAGCATTTGGGTGTGATATACTAGATTCCAGGCTATAACCAGTTAATAAGAATCAGGTTTTCTCTAAGAAATGAATGTAGACTTAGTAGACTTAGTTTTTGGGAAGATGGTAACATTTAATTTCAGGAAATGAAAAAGACTCCAAACCTAATAAATATTGATTGATTCCATTTTACCTAGAGGCAACATGGAGTAGCCTCCTTACCTTGAAGTCAGGAAGACATAGGTTCAAATTCCACCTTGGACACTTACTAAATGTGTGACACAGGGCAAGTCATCTGACCTCTCTAAGCCTCAGTTCCCTCATCTGCAATATTAGGGAGTTGGACTTCTGAGGTCCTGTAGCCCTTTTCTATAGACCCATTGGTATGGATTTCTTTCCTTATTGGTAGAGTTGAATGCCTTTACCTTAATTGACCCTAGAAAGAAGGCTTTGTAGAGGTGGGAGTACATTCCAGCCATATGGGAAAGTCTTATTTTTAAAAGACATTGGGGTAGGAAGTGCCAAACTAAGGGAGGGAATATAAATAAGTCATTTTACCTGGGAAATGGCTGGAGCATAATGAGCATGAAGAGAGGGATGTGAAATAATTTGGGAGATATAGGCTATCATTGGGAAGGCCAAACTGAAGAATTTGTATTTTATCTTAGAAGCAGTAACAAGCAACCGTAAATCTTCAAGCAGGCCAATGATATAGTGAGAGTGGTTTCTCTAGGAAAATTATTTTGGTATCAGTGTGGAGGATGGATTGGAAAAGGAGAAACTGGAACCAAGTATCTAATTAAGAGATTGTCACATTAGTCCAGGTAAAAGATGATATGGGTCTAAATGAGAATGGTAGCTGTACGATTGTGAAGAAGGAGACAGATTTGAGAGGCATTATAGAGAGAAAAATTAACAGGACTTAGATATTTATCAGATATGGGGGTGGGGTGAAAGAATAAGGAGTCAAGAATAATGAGCCTATTTGGTGCAGAGACTGATTAAGGGACTGGGGATGGAGGAAATGAGTACTGTTTTGAGCATCATGAGTTTGAGATGCCTATGGGACATCCAGGTGGAGGTGATATCCTATAGATAAGAGCATTGGAAAGCGTATGGTAGATGTGAACAGGCTGTTACATAGAACCAAGGAGAAACTCCAGACAAAAACAGAAATAAAGGTGTTAGCAAGGAATTGCCCAACAGAAAGAATTGAACTGGTCATGAGTTAAGAGCAAGAGATGATAGGTGGCCAGTCATGGTACTCCATTGGTACCCACCAGATGCTGAGAGAAAGTGAGGAAGGCCTCTACTATGTTGGGGGCCACCCCCTTTGCCCTGATAAAATTTTGGGAGAACACAGATGGGTTTCACTGGATCCAATCCAATCCAGTGAACATTTTTAAATACCTCCTGTGTGTCAGGCACTGTACTAAGTGTGGAGATACAATTAATGAAAAGAAAGACTGTCCCTGTCCTCAAGGAGCTTATAATCTAATATGTGTGGGAGGAGACAACACACAAAAGGAGGCAGGAAAGCAGGGGATGGGGGAGGGGGAGACCAGGGAATACCTGAAGTGGAGGCATCTTATACCATGGAGTTGAAACCAGGCAGAGCAGCAGATGCAGAGTAGAGTGAGTGGATGGGTTATGAGCTGTATTTTCAAAGAGAATATCTGATTTGAAGAGATCACATTATTTTTTAGCATCTGAGTATACTTACAAATGTCATATAACTCAAGAGTATTGATGATATTTCAAAGAAAGAGCATAGGGAGAATAAAAGAGATCTCAGGGAACAGTAAAGAGGGTACCTATAAATAAGGTTTGGCCATGGATGTTGACCAGGCAAAGGAGACTCAGGAAGAGCAATTAGACAAATAAGAGGAGAAACAGGAGAGACAAGTGTTATGAAAGCTAAAGGAGAGAGTATTTGGGAGAGGGGATGGCCAAGTGAAGTCAATAAGCATCTATTAAGCACTAATTATGTGTCAGGCACTGTGTTAAGTGCTGGATGTACAAATGCAAACAGTAAGAAAGACAGTCTCTGCTCTCAAGGAGCTTACATTCTAATAAGGAAAGATAACACAAAAAGGAATCTGAAAAGAGGAGAGAGAGATGAAGGTTCTCTGAATAAGGTCATGTTAGAGAAAGTCTCATGGAGATAAGTTAGGGGTATAGCCCAGAGAAGAATGAAGGTCTTCTAGAGAGGAGAGGCCAACAATGTAAAGTGTTAGAGGGACGTCAAGAAGGATGAAGACAGATAAATGGTCTTTGGATTTGGCAATGAATAGATCATTGCTAGCCAGTTTCAGCAGAGCAATGAGGTGGGAAGCAGAATTGCAAAGGATTTAAAATGAGTTGAAATTGAGAAAGTAGAGACAAGAAGTGTTTCTAGGAGTCTGGCTATGTAAGAGAAAGGTCAAGAAAGTTGAGGACTGAAAGAAGACCATTAAATTCTGTAGTTAATTAATTGAACAGGAGGAGGTAAGTGGACTGGATTTTTTTCTTCAGGAAATGACAGTGTTCTTTTATGATCCCAGAGCTTCCTGTGAAAACAAAAGCCTGTCTTTTCAATATTAACATCTTATTAATATTGTTATATGTCAGTAAGGTGTAGATCACCACTGACTCAGAACTGAAGATAAGCATCACACAGATGTCCATGGAGGGATACATAGTGGGTTGAGCAGGCTGTACTATGTAACCAGTGATAGATATTACTCAAAAAAGGAACAGAGAAGAGAAGATGGGCTGGTCAGATGGCAAGATGGAGGGATGATGAAGGATAATAGGTGGCTAGCCAGAGTATTCCAATAGCACTTTCATGATGTCACAGGAAAGTGGGGAAGCCCTTTAGCACATTGAGTAGACCCTCTTGTGGTGAACTTTTGGAAGGACATGGACCAGCATCACACAGGTTGGGCAGGCATGAATGGGCTGTGATCTGTATCATTAGAGTGAACTCCCTGACTTATGACGTCACAGCTCCATCTGAGAATTTTGTATAGTAATACAGTGTTACGAATATCCATACATATCATTTAGGGACTGGTAATTTATTTTGTGTATCATCTGAGTCCTTGGAATCTTCTTCTTACTCTCTGCTGGCCATTTGGACATTCTAGAATATGGACTAAGGAAATAAAAGGTGAATCTGAAATCAATTCCTCTTGCTCCTGTAGAACATCTGTAGAAGCAGCACCCAAGCTGCTCTCACTAAAACCGATTGCATTTTCTCGAGGTTTTCGAAATATCTCTGCCACTTATGTAAGGAGGACACCTAGAAGTCAATCACCTTATATACATGCTGCTGTCTGACAAAAATGTGTTTCCAGCTAAGTCATTAATCATCCACAGAAACTCGGTTGTCTGGTCAGATGACACTTGGTCATTTGCCCTTGGAGAAAGGCAATATCCTCCTCCTTTGGTTGTCTGCTGGCTTTGCCCATTCTCCTTGTTGGGTAGTGAATGTTTAAACATCCTGTAATTCACCTCCCTTTCATTTTTCAGTCCATTTTATGGTAGTGTGACAAGTAAGAGATTCAGAGTCATAGAATGTAGTAGAAAACCTGGGATCCAGGACCTATTTTTACCTCTGCTAAATCAATCTTCAGTCAGGATAGCTAAGTGGCACAGTGGATAGAGTGCCAAGACTGGAGTTAGGGAGATACATCTTTTGGAGTTCAAATCTGGCCTCAGATACTTCCTGTGTCTGAGCTGTGTGACCCTGGACAAGTCATTTAACCCTGTTTGCCTCAGTTTCCTCATCTGTAAAATGAGATGTATCTTTGACAAGAAAACCCAAATGGGGTCATGGAGTTGAACGTGATTGACCTACTGAACTAAATCAATCTTCTCAGGTCCTTAGTTTCTCATTTATAAAGTGAGGCTAATAATGCATTCCTTCTACATTAACACACACACACACACATACTTATGCTCACAGACACACATACCCATATGTAGACACACACATACACCACATACACACGTATACACTCATACCCCACTATTGGAAGGAGCTTTAGAAATGCTGTAGCTCAATCCCCTAATTTTTCTGATGGGAAACCTGAGGAAAAATAACTTACCCAGTGTTTTTGAAGATGAGCTATTTCCATCAGTCTCCATTAAATACATAGGTCTATAATACTCATAACCTCTTTTAATTCCTTCTAAAAGTTTTGTACCATCCTGCTACATAGAACTTCACTAAAACTAAATTTCCTATCTATAATATATATTTTACATGGGTACAATTGATATTACTGTACAGCATGACTTTAGGGGTGTCAAATGATTCCTCATCTTCATTATCTCCAACCCCTGCCTGGGCCAACCACAAGGCAGGATATCTACAATAGTCACTGGAAAGCTTTATTGAAATTCAATGTGGTTTGGAATGATGGTGACACTGTGAGTCATTATCAGCTGCTAATACTTTAATTTGAATTGGTTTTTAGGGGTGTGCGTGTGTTTGTGTGTGTGTGTGTTAAAAGAGGTGTCAAAGCAGGAGGAGTATGCAGGATCTAACTCAAACCAGCTCTTAAGAGCTGATTGTTAAATTCTTTGTGTCAGCATTTATACTTTTGGAAATTGGCAAATGCTACAAATGCTTGATTCCAGTCAATAAACATTATTAAGTACCTACTATGCACCAGACACTAGGCTATATAATTAATTTATTGCTTTATTGATTGTTTAGGCTTAAGAAAGTATGGGAGAAAATATTATTGTAGATTAAACTTAAAAGTGCATCATCTGTTCCTTTTTTTTTTGCAAGCTGGTTACAAAACATTTACTAACACACCTCTGAATGGTACTAAAGACAAACCTTGGTTACTATCTAATATTGCCTTAGGACAGCTCTGACAATAGGGAGGATGTAACATTTTCATTTTCTATTTTATCTGGGACTAGTTTTGTTCTTATTCAGTGTGATGGGAATAGAAATTCTGGAAATGTGCAAGGAGTCCTAGACTTCACATCAGGAGACCTGAATTTGAGTCCTGACTCTGTCACTAACTCTTGCCCATAAGCAAATCACTTGACTTTTATCTTCCAAATGGGGATCATAATACTTCCTCACTAATTTCATGGGAAGAAAGCACATGGTAAAGCCTATAGAACTATATAAATATAATTGTTAGTGGTGGCAGTGTTGCTGTTCAGGAACACTCCAGACAGGTCAAGCAACATCCCTAGCTGTGACTGCTTCTAATCCTGAATTATGCCAATATTCCCTAGTAGATCCAGACCCATAGTTTATTATACAAGTGGAGAATGCATACTGTTTGTCTCCTTTGTTAGCTTGCCCTTTTATCTTGCTTTTCCTGTGCTTCTTTCTATGCAAAGCCCTGGGCTTGTAGGTCCTGCAAGAGTGAATGTCAATGCCAGCCTTGGCAAGACTGTCTAGCTGGATTCCTGGGAGGTCAGTGTCTTGCCCAGAACCTTCTGCCTGCTTTCTGTTCTTGCTCTGTGTTCTGACCACGTCTCCTGAGCTCTCCAGTACAATGAACACTACCTGCTGCCGGTGTGAACAGTCTTCTTTGGCAGGATGTGTTTGTCCTGCCTGTGTTCATCAGACCCTGGAGTGGAGAAAATGGGATCTCTATTTGGTCTCCATTGTGTTCACTGCATTGCCATGGTGTGAGGAAGGGGAAATGTGGTAGGGCAAAAATTGACTTGGAGTATCATAGGATTAGTAAGGGATCACTGGAAAGGTCCATTGTGGGACCATCTAGCCTAACTGCCTGATTTTACAGATGAGGAAACTGAGAATTAGACTTGCCTGATGTCACACAGCCAGTAGCAAAAGACAAAGTTGAGATTTGAACCCAGATCTTCTGATTCCAGTTCTAACACTCCTTCCACAAAACCATGCTAACAGCTCTAGGCAAAATTGTGAAATTAGTAAAGAGGATCTTTGGTCCCTATTTCCACTGCATTTTATTAAGAACTCTGCTACTTACTAGTTGTGTGAACTTGGGCAAGTCACTTAACCATTCTCAGCCTTAGCCTCCTCATCTGAATGAGAATGTTGGATAACATCTCTAAGGTTCCTTTTAGTTTCGAGGGATCCTCATTCTCTCTTCTCTATCAGAACTGTACCCTAAGGAAAGGATGTGATCAACCCACTTACACTCATTGATAATGCCTTATGGGCATATGTGGATTTGACCTTCCCAGGACACATTCTTGTGGTATTTGTACTTCAATGTAAAGGACTTCCTATTTGGCTCAAGCCAAGAAAATGCTATTCTAATTGGGAAATTTTACACATCAAAGCTAGCTGGGGAAGTCATTTTCTAGACACAAAGATTTTCCAAGTGCCCCTGAAATGACAAAGTGTATTAAGCAGAAACTCTATTAATGCGTAAGTTTGGCTTTGCTGTTAGCTTCTTCTTCCTAGACTTTCCTGAGTTGATCTGACCACATCCTTTCAAAAAGCTAATGAGGAACATGGGAAAAAATTTATTTTCTCAGCTATTTTTTGCTCCTTTAGCCTTATGTTGCCTCAAACTTCACAGTCATGGGCCCTAGGATTTTAAAGCTGGAAGGGTGGTTTGGAAATCGTCTATTCTAACTCTCTCGTTCCCATATGGGCCATGACCCTTTATAGTCAGCAGGAGCAGGGGTTATTGGAATTCTCCTGGTAATGAGACTTGGTAAGAGCTCTGAACTTTGGCCTGGATGAGCTGAATCACAGGCATTTGTAGATTTTGTCCTTCCTTCAACAGAGATTACATGGTCCAGACTACTAGGTCATGAGAGAGATTCCAACATTTTCTTAAGTTCTTTAATAGTCAACAGGAAGACAAATCTGGACCTCCACGGGCATCTTTTTTTTTAAGCATATCTCCACAAAGTCTCCATTTCCTCAGTCTGTTCTAAGTTAAGAATGACTAAAACCCAAGTCCTAGGCCATGTCCCCAGTAATGCTGAGTGAGAGACATAGATCCCTCAGGCTGCAATGGGAATTCAGGTATGAACTTCTAATGACAAGGAAAAGGACTGAAGTAGTGTGATAGAGTGGATAGGGTACTAGACTTGGAATCAGGGAGACATAGATTCAAATCCCATTTTAGACCCTTGCTAGCAGGGTTCTTGGACGAGTAACTCAAACTCTCTGAGGCTTTGTTTTTTTCATCTGTAAAATGAGAGTGCTAGAGGAGATCATGATATTCCAACTCTGTTTGTGACTCATAGAACCTTCGGCATGAGAACATTCTATAACTACAAATATTGAGAGGCAAGGAAATCTGAATTAATTAGCTTCAGGGCAGACACAAGGTTTCTAGAAGGTAAGATATTTGAATAGTTTACTTGTGCTTTAAAAAGTCAGACATTGTTGGTATTGAGTTAAAAAAAAAAGATTTAATTGTCCCATTCCATGAACATCATGAAATCTATATTAAGATTATAGGAGATTAATTATATGATGTCAATTCAGTTTCTTTGTTCAACCAACCTTCTACTCTTCCTTACCGTCCCTCAGACCCTAAGTAGAAAGAAGAGCCATTAGGGTCTTCTGATGCTTTCTGTGGCATGGAAATATCCTTGAGTTCTGGTGCTATGCTGGTTGAGTGAAAACTGGCAGGCCTTACCAACTTGCTCAGGCTTCAAATATGGGCCCAGAAATGAAATATATGTTGTTTAAGGAACAACCTAGCTAAATGTGGAGAGCCTCAAAGTTTCTGGGTGATACCATTTTCTGGCCACTACAAGTCATGAAGCTATTTAGTTACTAGGGGAGCAGAGGAGGAACAGCAGGACTTGGGGGCAAAGATTGTGGGTTATATTGAATTTCAGGTACTAGAAGAATGTCCAGGTAGAACTATCCTGCAGGTATCCGGAGACATAATTCTGGAGGTTTGGATTACAAATAGAGATTTAGGAACCTTCCTACTTTTCTCACTTCCTTACTCCAATTATCATTTAGTTAAGAACTGCTAGTATCCTTCCCCACAAAAAATTAACCTTTTAATTATTTTGTATATGTGTGTGTTATATATATTGTCTACCCCAATAGAATATAAGCCCCTTAAAGGGAGAGCCTATTTAATTTTTGTTTTAGTATCTCTATCACCTAACATAGTGCCTAGCACATAGTTGGTGCCTAATATATTTTTGGTTGATTGAGATAATGAGGCTTGAACTAGAGAGGTAATCTTGTTAGTGGACAGAAAAGGAGTCCTGTTGTGCAGGTAGAACCTGAAAAGGCCTATCAGTTCATTGAATTTGTGGGGTGAGAAAAAGTGAATAGAAGAGGATGATTCTGAGGTTGCAAATCTAGGTGCTTGGAAGGATAGTGGTGCCTTCAATAGACATATGCATAAAGGAGTGGCCCCATCTATACAGTCATGGGATGCTTGAAGGATTGAAATGTAGAAAGAGAAAAGAATATTCAGATCTTAATCTTATTATACTGTTCCATACAAGTAGCTGTCAGAGCACTGAAGTGCAGAGAACTCTTACATCTCCATCTGCAGTCCTGATCTTAAGGCTCACAGCTCAGCCTGCCTCTCGGCAATCTCTACCTGAGGTGTGTGGGGTATTGAGGGAGGGCTAGCACCTCTGCTCACCCACCTTTGTTGTTTACCTATCTCCCAACTCTCAGCTGTGGCTCCAATAAGCTGTAGTATATACAGCAGCCAGACCCTGGTAAACCGTATAGGGAGATGGGCTATACCCGCTTGAGGGTGGCCAGTAGGCTTTAAACCCATTGATGATCTAGGGAGGTGTCTACCCCAAGCATGTGAAGACTTCTCCTGGCAGAATGGGCAAACGAGAATGTCTTGTTTCAGTGACCATGAAGACAGCTGAAGCAGGAACTATGGAGCATTTAGAGCCTGGTAAGACACTGAAGACATCAAGGTCATCCACTGCATCTCTGGCCATTGACAATCTTCCTGACTTTTGTTCTGCCACTGTGGATGACTCTGGAAGAAAGAGTGAGATTGATGATTTGCGCAACTCTGCCTCACTTAAATCCAATTCACATACGAGTCAAGACATCACTCATTCATGATGTCATTGTTTGTTGTTTTATTTTTTTAAACAAAGGACCACCACTACCAACAACAACAATAATAACCTGGGCTAATTCCTCTCGGTCATGTGTGACCAAAGAAGCCCGCAATGAAGCAGAGAATACAACTGACTTAATCACAGTAGAATCCACCCTGTATAATTTAAGTTCCCTTATCAAGTCTGGACCAGGTAGTTCTTGTTTGCAGGTCACGACTCTAATCCAATGCTTCTCAGTGCTGGACATAGGTTCTTATCAAGCTCTACAATTTTTTTCTTAATGTAGCAGGTCTTAACAACCTCATAAGAGATATTAAATTATATTACACTTGATATTTACCCAGAAACCTGGCCATTAAATTCAACTTCTCTCACCTTTAGGTGGCATAGTGGATGGAATATTGGACTTTGAGTCAGGAAGAGCTGAATCTGAATCTTGCCTCAGACATTTAATAGCTATGTGACCCTGGGCAAGTTACTTGACCTTTCTGTGTTTCATTTTCCATATCTATAAAATGGAATTAATAATAGCACCTACCTCATGGGGTTGTTGTGAGAATCAAATGAGATAATATATGTAAAGTATTTTATAGAATTTAAAACAATATATATGTGCTAGCTGCTTTTATGATTGTTGTTGTTCTTGTTACTATTATTCTACATAAGGTGCTATATGATCTTGGAGATGAGTTGCATTACCTTTCATAGCCTTGGTTTGCTTTTCTGTAGAATGGAGCTAATAATACTTTGCCTACCTTATCTTGTTGTGAAGATCCATTGTGATTGCACTAATAGCAAAGGTGGTATTTTTCCTTTATCAATCTCTTATCTCTTCAACTCCTTTTGCATTTATTGCATGTATCAGACAATTTATATATATATATATACATATATATGTAGATGTGCATATATGTGTATATGTGGTATAAGTAGATACATATATACATATACGTAGATCTATGTATGCACAAATATATATGTACATGTAAACATATCTATATATGTATAAATGTACCATGCTATTCTCTCATTTCATATTACACATTTTAGCACTTTATTACAACACTTAACCAGGGGGCCTCTGTTTTTTGTCCCAAAGTGTTCTTAGAAATTGTACCACAAAGTGCATCATTGTAAAATGAATCACATTTTCCTGTAATAAATATGATGATCTGTGGGTGTCTTTCTGACCAAGGGCTTGGCATCAAATCAATCATAGATAAGAGCAACAGAATTTAATAAAAGCAGAGATACAACTATAAACCTTTACAATCATTAACAAAATGTAATTATCCTCCTACTCCTATGAAATAGGAATAATGCTTTGTACACATTGATTTGGCCGTAAACTCTAAAGTACAACACCCACGCATCTCCTCCAGGTCATCAGTTTGACCCCCAAACAAACTATTGAACATTTAATTAAGAAAGAATCATCCAGCTTAAGAGCTGCAAGGGACTACACAAATCATCTAGTACATCCTTCATTGTGCAGATGGAGAAACTGAGACCTGGAGAGGGTAAATGGCCCCATATCGAGAAAATGGCAAAGTTAGAATATGCACTCATATCTCCTGGCTCTTAGGCCAGTATTTAGCCCTGCTCTCTTCTCTCTGTTTATCCTCTGGCTTTTAGGCCTTCCTGTGTTGTATTCAGGGAAGCCTGATTTATAGTGCGTTCCCCACCCTGCCTTGACTCCAGATTGCTATTATGCCTGACTCTGCCTTAGTAGTCTGGCTCAACTCTACTGTCTCACTGGCTTGATAACCTCACTGATCTGTAGTTTCACTCGACTTTTAAGAATTTAAAAAGTTCTTTTTTGTATTTGTAAAATATTTTCAATAGCTAAGACTTCTTTGAAAAGCTATTTAGAGGAGTATGAATTGATCTCCTTCTTCTTTTGATAAAGTTCCCAGGAAAAAGCGGGGACTTCAAAAATAATTCCATTGACCTTTTTGGCAAGACTTTCAAAAATTTCCTTCAATTCTTCCTTTTAGGTGGAATGCTTGCACACAAACAAACTGTTTATTAGTAGTAAACAAAGATGAACAAATCTTTATTGAGTTCTTACTGACTGCAGAGGACCTTTCTAAACTCTCATTGGAGGATCAAACTTTAGCCTTTGCTCTGAAGAAGCTTATATTCTAGTAAGGATCCAGAATATGAATATGATTACTATAATGCAAAATAAAACATGACAAGTATGTAAGGCAGGTCCAAAAAGAGTACCATATAAAAATGAAAGATGGGGGAAATCAAGGAAGGATTCTTAGAGAGGATGGCATTTGAGTTTGGCATCAAGTAATTGGTAAGAGTTTAGTATTTGCACTGGCAAGACAGGGCAGAATTGGCTAGGCTGGGATGGAGAAGGTATCCTAACTGTAGGGAAACAATCTGAAAAAAGGCACAGGAGAGGAAAAGTGAAAGGAACTGATGGAGATGATGAATAATTTGGATAGAGAATAGAATATGTTGATGGGAGTAGTATGAAGTAAACCTGGAAAGTGGGTGGTGCCAGATTATGAAGATCTTTGAATACCAGAAAAAGAAATTTAAACCTTACTTAATAGGGATAATAATAGTAAAAATAATGATGGTGATGATACTATATGTAATATATATATATATACACACACAGACACATAAATACACACATGTCACTTTAAAGTTTGCAAAGCACTTTATATATTACCTATTAGCTCCTCACAAAAATCTATGAGGTAGATGCTATTATTTTCCAGATGAGTAAACTGAGGCTGAGAGCAGTCAAATGTCTTGCCCGGAGTCACATGATTAGTAAATGTCCAAGGCAGGATTCATATTCAGGGCCAGTGCTCTATCCACTATGCCGTCTAGCTACAGTGGAATGTCATAGGAGGGTTGTGAGCGGAGGAGAGACATGACTAGATCTATGCATAGGGAAGATGTGAGATAATGATATGAAGAATAGATTAGAACAGTAAAGATAAGGGGCTGAAAAACCTGGTTGAAGGTTGATATAATGATTGAGGCTGGTGGCAATGAAGTAGTTGTAGTAGAGGTAGTTGTTTTGCAAATGATGAAGGGATAGATGCAAGAAATATAGAGAATAAGCAAGAATGAAAGATAATAACTAAGGTTTTAAAAATGTGAAACTGGTGATGGTGCCAATACAGTTTTTAGGGAAAGATAGTCAGTTCAGTCTTAGACATGTTGAGTTTGAGGTACCAGCAGCGTATGCAGGTAGATGTTGGAATTGTGGGTCTGGAAATCAAATAGAAGTCAGGCTTACAGATATAGATTTGGGAGTCATTTGCATAGAAGTGATAGTTGAAGCCATGAGAGTGAATGAGATTGCCAAGAGAAAGGGTATAAAGAGAAATTAGAGGACAGTAATAGAATCTTGGAGAGCATTCACTTTGTGGTATTGAAAATAGAGGAGTTGGTGCTGTAGGAAGAGTGGGAATGATTAGAGGAACAGAAGAGCTAGGTGAGTATGTCAGTTCAGGAACCAAAGGATGGGAGAGTACCCTGAAGGAAGCAGTGTTTTACAATCAGGTGATATAAGTAATAAAGTGTTCCTTAATATGGACCTCCCAAAATGCCATTGGATTTTATCAACTACATACTGTTGATGCCTTGGAGAGCTGAATAGAGTAGTAAGGATAGAAGATGATTTGCAAGGACTTGAAGATGCAGTGGATAAGGAGAAAGGGATGGTGTCCAGCATATACAACTTTTTTGAGATGATCAGTATAATAATTAACAATGTAATTGATTGTCTTTGATCTCAAGTCATTTTCACAGGTGTTAAGTCATTTGATTCTCAACACACCACTGTAATTTTGAAAAACAGGCAATATTAACTCTACTTAATAGATGAAGAAACTTAGACTTAATGATGGTTATATAACTACTACTTTGAAGAGTCAGTATTAGAACTCAGGTCTTCTGATTCCTAGTGTGAATAAACGTAGCAAAGACTGAAATGTAGGTATAAAAGAAGCAGCAATGAATGAGTAAATGAAGTTCCAACATTCTAAGGGGCCAAGATAAGGCTTACCTCTATAATACTTTGTATATCATGCTATTTTATTTAATAATTATTTCATATGTGTATATGTAATGCCACTATATAGTACAATGGATAAAAAGTTGAACTTGGAGTCAGGAAGTCCTGAGTTCAAATACTTTCTCAGATATTTATTAGCCCCATGACTCTAGACAAATCACCCTCTGCCTCAGTTTCTTCATCTGTCAAATAAGGATAATATAGCACCAGCTTTAAAGATTCTTGGCAAGGGCCAGGTAAGACTGTGTAAAGTGCTTAGCAAACTTAAAAACACTATATAAATGCTAACTGTCATCATTATTATTTATTTCCTCAATGAGAATGTATCTTTATTAAGTCAGGGACTTTATCTGACACTCCTATTGTATACTATAGTGTTAAATACAATGTCAGGCATGCTAATAGACATTTGATAAATATTTGTTGGTTGATGAAGTGCTTGTCTATAACTTTGATTTTCTGGCATTGTTTTTTCCATTTATACTCTTCCCTGATATTCTGTCCTCCAGTGAAATAATTCTACTTTTCATTGATGACACCGATATATTTATATTTTCTATACATATTCTTAAACTTTCAAGTTTCATTTTTTTCTTGTCCTAAGATTCCTTAGCTGCATGTAGTTAACTTTATTTCTTCTTGTGATTTTTGATTATTAAATTTCTCTTTTTAATTTCCTCAATGTTCATGTTTATTATTCATTTTAATAATTTTTGAGAAATATCTCAAGTTTAGTAGTTATTATTTCAGTTGATGTTGTATCAGTACATTTTTCTTTTAGCCTTTATTTTTCAATGCATTACAGCTCTTCTTTGGTTTACTCATTGTTTTGGTGATTTGAACATTTTTCTTTGAAGATCTCTCATAGCTTTGTTTATTTCTAATATTTCTATCTTTTTTCATAAAGGGATGTTAAGGAAGTGTCTCCCATACAATCCCCTTACTCTACCACTTTGCAGAAATGTTAAGCCTATAACTTTTACAAGCATTGTCTCTGAGCTTTGTTCTGTTTGAAGGATTTCATTTGCGATGGAGGTTTGGATTACATCAAGTCTATACTTCTTACTTTGCTAAATGGGCCCACACAGAGCCCTTCTACCAGGACTTCATTTCTCAGGAATTTCAATTCATTTCTCAGGTAGCTGGTTGGAGGGGAAAAGTCTTCATGAGGAAGAGATGGAAATCCTGGGAGGAGAAGGTAGAAGAAGAGAGAATCCAAGGGGAGGTCATATGGAGAAATTTCCAAGAGTAGAGAAATGAACTGGAGCAGAGACACGCAATCACTTCTGAATTGGTTGATAAAGACAATGGGATAAGAAAACAGTGCTGGGAGACTTTGATAGCTGCTGCAGGGATGGAATGATGATGTTCAAGAAGGATGATGCCCAGGAGAGATAAGAGATTGGATTCCCTGCTGCCAAAAGGGATTGCTTTTCCAGTTTGAAGGAGGGAGCTTTCTTTCAGACCTAGGTTAGGAAAGAGGATAGTGAAAACATTCATTTGGGGAACCATTGGTGAGAATTATTCTAGTTTTATTTCTTCTCTAGTGCAATAAAATGTTTTTTATTGATTCCATGTTGAGGCTTGCTTTGTCTTTGTATCTCTGTGACGTCTGTTATACCTGATCCCTTCTCCATTCACGGAGGGGCCTTAGTTCATGCCCTCATCATTTCTTACATAGATTATTGCAACAGGCTCCTAATTGGTTTCCCCACCTTGAGTTTCTCCTCATTCTAGTCCATCCTACACACTGCTGCCAGTGATTTTCCTTAAGTGATGATCTGACCCTGTGACTCCCTTACTTAATCAGTTCTAATGCTTCCTGTTGCCTCTAAAATATAATATAAACTCCATGGCTTAGCTTTTAAAGCTGTACATAAACTGTCTCCAGAGCATCTTTCCAGCTTCATTGGACATTACTCTCCCTCCGACCCTTTTCCTTCCAAACACTGGATTTTTCACTGTTTCTCACACACCGCAATCTCTATGCCTCTCTCTGCCTTGAAGTGGTCATCTCACATACTTGGAATATATATCCTCTTTATCTTCTCTTAGGAGTTTCTCTCTTCATTTACAACAAACTTAAATGCTATCTTTTTTATGAAAACTTTCATGATCTGCCAATTGCTAGGGCTTTGCCTCTAGCAGAGGCAGACACAATCTTGTATTTAATTATTTTGCAGGTATTTGTATTTATTCACTTGACATTTATACTGTATATATTTTATATGTATTTGTTGGCATCCCATTAGAACAGAAGCTCCTTGAGAATAGGGATTGTTTCATTATTTGTACTTGTATCATAAGCTCCTGCTCATACTAGGCACATATTAAATAGATACTTGTTGACTGATTAGAAAGGTGATACCAGAACATCTACACCTGAGTTAACTTTGGAGCACCCCGGTTTTACACTGGAGTTGGGGCTTGGACTGTGATTAAAACACAAAGTTTCAGGTATACCACACTGAACCCAGAAATCCATGAGAACTCGAAAGTAGAGTGTTCAATGGACTACACATCAATGTAAATTCCAGATTTCTTTTATGTCAGTTTTATGGAAATATTTGCTTTTTCTTCTCCCTCCTTATCTTTTTTCCTTCCTCCTCATTCTCCTTTTCTCTGTCCTCTCTTCTCCTTACTTCCTTCTTTTTACTTTTTCCTCTTTCTTCTTCCTTTTTATTTTCTTTTTTCTTTATCTTCTCATTCCCTTCTTTATTCCCCTTCCTCTCTACATTTTTCTCCTACTTATTTTCCTCCTCATTTCTCTCTTAAATTTTCCTTATATTTCTAGAGCAAATGAAATAATATTGGTAAAGCACTTATCACAGAGCCTGGCACATAAAAGGCACTTAATAAATACTTATTGCCTTCCCTTCCCCCTTCATTTCTTACTCTTTCTTCTTCCTCACCTTCTTTCTCTTCTTCCTACTTTAACTGTTATTCCCTTTTCCATTTTTTATCATTCCTTCCTTCTCTCCTCATTCATCTCTACTTCTTTCCCCTCTCCCCTCTTCTCATCCCTGTTATTGGCTACTCGACTCCTAATTATTAATATAATTGGACAATTTGGAAATGGAATACCAGGAGCATAATATATTTTGAAAGCAATTCAGAAATGAAATTTCTCGAACATCTTAGCTATTCTGCTAGCAACAGTAAGCTTCCTTAAGAAAAATAATTTGAAAAAACAAAGAGATTATATGTTACCACTTGGCCACAAGACAGTGCTTTATTTTTCCATGTTTAAAAGGGATTTCCCCCCCTCCCAGAACTGGGGAGGATGGTATGGGTGGTTAGGATGATAGATACCCAAACCCATGCTTTCATATGTATAAGAAAATCCCAATGTAGAAACTGTCCAGCACAGCTGATTGACAACTTATCAGTCGCTTACACACTTATCAACCAAATCCCTAAGAGGTTAAATCACTTAGCCATGATCACACAACCCATATTGTCGTAAGGACGTAGAAAAGACTAAGTTAAAATTTTTTACTATATTTTAACTCAGTAATATTTTAAAATAGTTTATAAAATTGATCTGTTATACTATCTCTGACTGTAATTCAACAAAGGATTTTTAGTTACCTGAATTGCTTTAATACTCAAAGTTTTTGAAGTCATCATTTTTTCCATTAATGTCAATATTTTCTAAGACCTGAACCAAATTGACTCTATACTTTAGCTTTAGCAGGAGTCACCTGCCGATTTCTAGATGATTTGGTCTGTTTGTAAACGGGATTACTTCTGCATATCAGCTATAATATACATAAAACAGTGCTTTGAGAAAATATTTATAGACCATCTTGGTTGTGGTACAAGAATGTCTTGGCAGGAAAGCTGGAATCCAATAAAGAAAATGACTGAATTCTGGCCCTGGAGAAGACGTGAAGAAACACATTTTCCCCTTTTCGTTGGAGAGTTAGAAACTGTGGGTGCCAAGCACTGTATACTCTATCAGATGTAGTCACTATGTCATTTGGTTTTATTTAACTGTTTTTCTTGATTACAAGGGAAGATCAGGTTGATAGGTAATTTTCAGAGATAACTATGATTTAAAAACAAAAGGTATTAATAAAGCTTTAAGGAAAACTAGTAGTAGTAGTAGGGAACGGAGGAGAAGGGGAAGGAAAAAAAGGAGGAATAAGAAGAAAAAGGAAAAAGAAGAGGAAGAAGAGGATGATGATGATGGAGAGGGGCGGCTTCTAGATTATGGCAGGAAATAGACTTTATTTTCCAAATAATCTTGAATTGCATTTTCAGGGTCATCATACATTTTCTCCATTTCTGAATCCTATTTCCCTTGATCATATGTAGAACTCTGGACAAGACATACATTGCTAAAGAAATCTAAGTCCTACTTAAAAGGCTAACTTTTTTTTTTTCTAGGAAGTCTGGAAGGACTTTTTCTCTGTAGAGTCTGAACTTCACGGCAGAAAAAAATATCTTATTCTCTTATTTCATTTCTAAGAGATCTGTGTTTTTCTCTCCTCACTCCTCCCAATCAGGAAGTAGTTTCTTTCATCTGATCTCATGCTCCTTTATACTCACTTTATGCAATTAGGATAATAAGATTTTGAATCCAAAAAGACCTTAGAGATTATAAAATTCAATCATTTCACTTTTCAGATGATGAAACTGAGATACAGATAGACAAGGTGACTAATCATCTACTGTTATATTTATTTATATACATGTTTCTGTCATTCTTCTAGAGAAGAAACTCCTTGAGGTCAGGGGCTATTTTTCTACCTTTTTATCTTCCCTGGCATTCAGCATATCACATTGTACATTGTAGATGTTGAATTAATGAATAAAGACGCTATAGTATTGGAATACTATGTTCATTTTTGGAAGCTTTTTTTTAGAATTAAGGATATCTTTTAAGAATTAAGGATATCACCTTCATTGTCAAATCTCTCTCTCTCTCTCTCTCTGTCTCTCTCTTATGCTGAAAATTTCATTAGAACCAAGAGAACAATTTACACAATAACAACAACATTTTAAAGAAAAACAGCTTTGATGGGATCAGGGGATGGAGCCAAGATGGTGGAGTAAAAGCAGTGAACTGCTTGAGCTTTCTGCCAAATCCCTCCAAATACCTGTAAAAAATGACTCTAAACAAATTCTAGAGCAGCAGAAAGACACAGTGAAGACAGAGTGAAACAAATTTCCAGCCCAAGACAACCTGGATAGCTGATTGGAAAGGTCTGTTGCTCCAGGCTGGGAGAGGAGCACAGTTCAGTGTGGGTGTGCAGGCAAAACAGGCCTCAGCGAACCTGGAGCAGGCCTCAGAGGATTGAATCAAGGGGAACTGTGGCAATTTCCAGACTTCTCAACCCACAAACACTGAACACAACTTAAAAGGTCAGTAGGAAAGGTCTATTGGATCGCGGTGAGAGAGGAGCTCAGTCCCAGCCCCAAACCCTGTGCAGCCCTGAGGCAACAGCTGCTTCTTGGAGCTCTCAGTCCATGGAAGGAGGAGGGGATCAAGTGGCTGATCAGAGGGGGATTGCAGAGATCTCTTTGCTGGTGCTGAGGCAGGATTCTCTTGCTTTGCCTGTGCTTGGATCTGGGTCACAGTCCTGGGTAGTGGTCCTGGGGCAAGGAGGAGCACTGGCATGGTAGAGCTTGTGATGGCAGTGGAGAGGGAATCCTCCTCATAGTTCCAAGGCAGAGGAGAGTGCTTGTGGCCCACTCATAGACCAGAGCCCAGGCCAGGAAAGGAGTAAACACCTCACCTTTGATCATACCACCTTGGAAGAAATGAAAATTTACAGGTCCCTAGAAGTATCTCTGAAAACAGCTTCACAAAACCCCTGAAGCTTGGGACAGTACATTCTTTACACTGGAAGCAGAACCCTACCTTAACAAAGAGTTTAAAACTCAAGTAATTGGCTTGGGAAATAAGCAAATAGCACAAAAAAAGTTAGAGCATAGAATCTTACTTTGGTGACAAAGAAGATCAAAACATACAACCAGAAGAAGACAAGAAAGTCAAAGCTCCTACATCCAAAGCCTCCAAGAAAAATATAAATCAGTCCCAGGCTATGGAAGAGCTCAAAAAGGATTTTGAGAAGCAAGTAAGAGAAGTAGAGGAAAAACTAGGAAGAGAAATGAGAGTGATGCAAGAAAATCATGAAAAACAAGTCAATAACTTCCTAAAGGAGACCCCCAAAAAATACTGAAGAAAAAAGAAAAAACAGCTTTGAAAGATTTAAGAACTATGATCAATTCCATGACCAACCATGATTCCAAAAGACTGATGATAAAGCATTGTATTTATCTTATTTATCTCTTGACAGAGGTGATAGACTTAAGATGTAGAATAAGACATATTTTGTGCTGCAGCCAGTATGGAAGTTTGTTTTGCTTGATAATGCATATTTGTTAAAAGGATTTTTTTTTTTACTAAGGAGGACCATCAAAAGAACAGAACAAATCACAGACAAGCAAGATAGCATTGAAAATTACACATTGTTTTTATTTTAAATATATAATAAATTCAATATGTACATAAAAGAGATTCATCAACAAAATCCTCCTATGTTCTTTGCATATGGAAATGCCTATTTTATTTGGCATTTTCACAGGGAAAATGAATTGAAGAAATTTGTATGTTAACCTAGAAAAGACAAGATTTAGAAAGTACCTAATTGTTATTTTTCTGTCAAGTGGAAGAGGAATCACACACATATTCTATATGTCCCTTAGATGATTCAGTAAGGACCAATGGCTAGAAATTACATTAGGGGTGTTGTGCCCAGGATTCCTGCATTGGGACTAAATGGCTTTTAATGTCCTTTTCAACTTTAAGTTTCTGTGATTTTATAGGAAGTTGATTCTATTTCTGAGTTAATGGTATTTTGTCTACCAGACTGTAGAGTTGTACTTAATTCAATACTTTAACAATTAGTTATTGCTTTCTTCCACATACTTGGCACTTGCCCTACTGTATGTGTGGTAGAAGATACAAAATATTGTTGTTGTAGTTTGTTCTTCATTCTCAAAGAGGACTATGACATCAGGAAGGCCCCCTGGAAATGGCCCCTGATGCAATGGGAGACCTTGGCCTTTTTAAGCTAAGTTCTCACTTTGACTGAGGAATCGCCCATTAGTGATTAAGGCTAGGTAAGAAATGAGTCAAAGAATGGCCTTTTTACCTAATCAAAATAAAAATCAGTCTGGGAGGAGAAAACCCTCAGAGTTTCTGGCCAAAACAGAAACAATTGCTATTTACATTCACTCTGAGCCAATGGGGCCTAAACAATGATCACTAAGTGGGGCTTGGGCTGGGACCTACTGTTGGTCAACCAATGAGAGCCAGAGTGAACTGGATTTAAGGCATGGTTTTTAAGAAAGAAATCTAGCCTGTATACCCCAGTTTACCTAGAAAATGTCTTGGGGTTGTGTTTGGCACTTGCCCTACTGTATATGTGGTAAAGAATACAAAAGATGCTAAATTGAACATAATTTAATGCCAATATGTTTGATTGTGACAATATAATGGAACATCTGGAAGGTCAGAGATCTATGTTGGCTAGACTTATTAGGGGGAGTTTCATGTAAAGGAGATGAGACAATATAAACTTGGGCTGCATTAATAGAAGCATTATGTTCAGAGTGAGGTAGTAGTTAAACTGGTTTACTAAGGGTTCAAGATTGAAAAGGGAAGAAAGTGTAGCTAGCCAAAGGGAGATTAAAGGCTTGGGAAAGTATGGAAGAGTAGAGGAAATGCAAATCAGGTGAAAGCAAAGAATAGGTTTAGGTGTACATTATGTACCATAATGTGATAAAAGATGATGATGGTATAAAATTAGTTCCAAGTACTCAAAAATACAAATAGAATACTTCTAAGTGGTGGCCAGATCAAAGGATGCCCCTCTTTATGTGTAGCTGACATAGAACGGAGGAGATGGTTATGGGAATTGAGTAGACTTAAGAATTGGGAAATTTGGGGACTGGGGCAACTTCAGTATATATGCTGAAGTCCCTAGCATGAGGGCAGGAGATGAGCTGATGGGGGAGAGTGTGACTGATGCACCAAAATCATTGACAAAGGAGGGAGAATATCTTGAGAGTTGGTAGGTAATAACCACCAGGATCTGGCTTGATGATAAATTTGAATGCAGTGAATCTTGAAAAACTGTACATGAGTGATGGTGGTAGAGGGAGAGTCTGGAAGTAGCAATGGGGAGCAAGGAGTATTCTAACTCCCCCCACCCCCAGGGACCAGTGAGTAGGACATTTGAGAGAAAGTGAAGCAATGTCCAGGGATGCAGTATTTTCTTGGAGGCAGGTTTAGTAAATTCTAGAAGAAGAAAGGAATAAGAAAGGAAGAGGTCTAAAATGACAGGAAGTTTATTAATTTTAGAATGGGAATCCCCAAAGGCTCAGTAGAAGGAAGAGACAGATCTAGAGGAGAACAATGGGGGAGAAGAAGGGCAAGTTTGAAGTAGGTGGGACAAAATGAGTAGATCATTGGGTTGGTGTGGGAAGTTAGTTTGGCAGTTAAAGTTCAGTATCACTGGCATGGGGAGAGTGAAAGGAGGTGGGAATATGCCAACCACTAGGGAATGAGTTCAGGAAGATTCCAGTGGATGGGGGAGCCATTCTACCAAGAGATTAAAAAGTTCAAGGTTTCTCCTAGGCCCGGACCCTTCAGTTTTAGACTCAGTCCTCAACTGCCCAGCTTTGTGGCAAGCTGTATTGCTGTTTCCTCTGGCCAATCCAAAACCTTTTCTCAGGGCAAGTGAAATCAGGGCCTGGTGGTATTGTGTCGTGAAGGGTCTCAGGTAGCATATAGAGGAGAGAGAAGGTGATGAGTGTTGAGGTTTCTGAGAAGATGGTTGGTCCTCATGGAAATTGACATACATACTATTCGTTGGGACAAGAAGGAGACTTTTCTGGCTGATGTTGACAGTACGTGTTTGGGAATAGTGGGTGATATATTGAATGAAGAAGATCATAGAATGTTTTAAAAGCTAGAAAAGGACTTTAAGATTTAGAGCTTGAAGAGAACTTAAAGGTCATTCAGTCAAATCCCCTCATTTTATAGCTAAGGAAACAAACTAAAACCTAGAAAGTAAATGTTACTTGACTGAGGTCATGCAGTAGCAGAGTTAGAACAAAATTCCATGTTCTCTGAAGCTAATTCAATCCTCTTTTTACTATACCATGTTGTTGGACTTTGAACTTGATTTGTTGGGGATGGGAAGTCAATTCAATGCAGATGTCTGAGGAGGAAAATAATGGGGAATGTTAATAATGGTCTTCTAGGAAGTCTAAGCTTTTGTCGATGTTCGTAATGGAATGGAAAGAAGGTGGTGGATGGGGGTGGTGGGCTGGGCACTGAAAACACAGGCAAGCTCATCAGTTAGGTGACAATTGCAATCTTTCAGACTTGAGGTTACTAGAGCCTGGATTTTTGCCCTCTAGTGGTAACAGTGGGCATAAAGGAAAGGGATCAATCTAAAACAATGAAAAAGAAGGATTAGACAAAATGCTTGCTATCAATTTTTGGATTTTCTCTTCACAATATTGATTTGTAGTGTAGTCTTGCCATTCCTTTTTTTTTTAAAGGATAGCCAGTCTTTGATACAGAGATCAAGTGATTTGCTCAAGGTCATGCAGCCAGTTAGCAATGGGACTTAGACTAGAAGCCAGCTTCTTTGACGTTTTGCCCAGTGTTCTTTCCACTAGATCATGATGCTGAAATTGCAAAGATTCAGACAATGTTATCTCAGTATGCTGGGCCTATTTCCAGGTCTTTATTTGACCTATGGCCAAATGGGATGAAATATAATTCATGAATATGTAAAAATTAAAAAAAAATACATCATAAATTGGCCCCTTAGGGAACTAACTGTGACCACCACACATTTAAAAAAATGCATTACTGCTGCCTCTGAATCAGAGAAAATCTCCAGCGAGGGGGAGTTCACTACTTCACAAGGCAACTGATCTGACTTTTGGCAGATAAATTATCAGAACATTCTTTGTATCAAACTGATTACCTCCTTGTGACTTCCACTCCATTGCTCTTAGTTCTGACTCTGTAGCAACATAGAACAAATCTCTTCCTTCTTCCACCTGAGAATAGCATCTAAAGTAAATCACCATATCCCCCTTTATATCTTCTCTCTTTTGCTACTCCTCATATTATTCCACTTCTAACCCTCTTTCATATATTCTCTATTCAGTCATTTTTCCCTTAAAGCATTATGCCCAGAACTTACTTTTTTTAAACTATTTTTGACTTATGCTAACTTTGTGACCAAATAAAACCAAGGTTCATCTCGCTTGTGCTCGCACTCTCTCTCCATCTCTCTCTATTTCTCTGACTCTGTGTCTCTGTCTCTCTCTCTCCCTCCCTCTTTGTCTTTGTTTCTCTTTTGCTCTCTGTCCCTCTCTGTCTCTCTCTATGTTTCTGTCTCTCCATTTGTCTTTGTTCCTCTTTTGCTCTCTGTGTCTCTTGTCTATGTGTCTCTGTCTGTCTCTGTGTCTCTGTCTTTCTCTCTCCCTCCCCCCCTTTCCTCCCTCTTTGTTTTTGTTCTTTTGCTTGCTCTCTCTCTCTCTTTCTCTCTGTCTGTCTGTGTGTCTGTCTCTCTCCCTCTCCTTCCCTCCTTCCCTCCCTCTTTGCCTTTGTTCCTCTTTTGCTGTCTCTCTCTTTCTCTCTCTCTCTCTTCCCCCTCTTCTTTCCTCTATTGTGAAGTCATTTATCTTCCCTGCTATATTTGTAGGTAAGATTAAGTTGGTTTCATATTGGGCCCCCACTCTATAAAACCTTGCTATTTTTTAGTTAATCTTGGCCATTTGAAGGTAATTAGTTATGCAAAATATCTCCCAAGAACAATACTATGATTTTAAAAGAATATTAAAAAAACCTTTATTAATACCTTTTTTACATAGTTTCTTCATATCTCTCCTCTCCCCTAACCAGTGAACCATCCTTTGTAACAAAGAATAATAAAGAAGGGATAGGGGTGGGAGGGAAGCAGTTTAGTTAAACCAAACCTCGGATTTATAGTGTCTAACATGATACCCTGTAGTCTATACCTGTAGTTTCCCACACCTGCGACAAAGAGAGTAAGATAGATTTCTCGATTCTTTTCTGTGGCCAAGCTCTACCCTACTCCTGTAATAAGTCCTAAAAACTTACCATTAGAGATTCATTCCTTTTGGGCCTTGGAGTATTTTTTTAATTAAATAGAGATTAGAATGCAAGTGTTCTCAGAAGATTAACAATTCAAATCATTATACATAAACCCCTTAATGAAATTTACTTGACTAATGCCTTGGAAAAATGTGGCATAGGTTAGAATTCTGATGTCAGGAAGGGAAAAATGACTAGATATTAGAGAAGCAGAAGGACATCTACTTCTTCACAATTTACTTGAGGAAATTGGGCTACACAAATGTTTATATTTACGTGAATACAGGCATAGACATGAAGCTGCTGTGTATAATGGAGCCCATTCTGATGTGATCATTCATCATTTTCTAGTTGCACCATCTGTCTCTCCTTGGCTATCATGCTTTGTCCATTATCCCCATTCTCTATGTGGAAGCCTAGTTCTCTAGTCTTTGTTAAGACAGTTGATGTTGCTTCCTTGCCCTTCAAGTGTGATTCACCCACACTAATTACTCAGAGCAGTAGACAGCTAGAAAGTGACTCAAGAAGACCACTTATCCACTTTGTGGTTGTTTGTCATTTTTCAGTCACGTCTGACTCTTTGTGACCCCATTTTTGGGTTTTCTTGGTAAAGATATTGGAGTGGTTTGCCATTTACTTCTCAAGCTCTTTTTGCATATGAGGAAACTGAGCCAAACAGGGTGACATGTCTTACCCAGGGTCACGCAGCTAGGAAGTGTCTGAGGCCAGATTTGAACTCAGGAGATGAGTCTTTCTGGCTCCAGGCTTGGCACTCTATCCACTGTGCCACTGGCTGTATATGTTACATATAATGGATTCTATACTAGCTTTTTAGTTGTGTGATAAACATAGGGATTGGTAGGCAGAGGGAAAACAAAAGACACCTAGGAAGAAATGAAAGGGAACAGTCTCTTTGATGAGACTTCAAAAAGACAGAGCAATTTGGGGCGTGTTTCTTTGTCTCTCTTGCCTTGGTTTCCTCATTTATCACAAAGCCTAGATCCTGGCTCTTTATATACCAGTTCTGTGACTGTATTTCTCCTCAGGCCTCAATTTCCTCATCTTGAAAATGCAGAGATTGGATTAGGTGAACCTCAGGTTTCCCTCCAGCATTCTGAGCTTCTTTGTGACTAGCTGATCTCTGGTGTCTGTGTTTCTATAATTCTAGGATTGAAAGAATTTTGTTTGGGGTTTTTTAATGTGGCATAAGTTTCATAGTGCAGTGAAAAGAGAACTAACTCTGAAGTCAGAGGATCTGGGTTCCAATTCTGTCTCTGGTACTCCCAAACTGTGTGACTGGTAGGCAAGTCACTTTGCCTCTGGGACTCAGTTTTCTCATCTGTAAAATGAGACCAGGTGATTTTCTGAGACTGATGATCCTACAATCCTATGTATGCTCTACAGACTGACTTTATGGAAGGCATGATGGACTTGGACTTAGGAAGATCTGAGTTTGAATCCTATCCTTGACACTTAAAAACTATATAGCTACAGACTAGTCATTTACCTTCCCCAAGCCTCAAATCCTCTTCTGGAAAATAGGTATAATAAGATCTATAGTGTAGAGTTGTGAGAATCAAATGAAGGGGAAGGGAATAAGGATTCCTAGAGTGTCTACTGGGGCAGCCAGGTGGTACAGTCAATGGAGCACTGGGCCTGGAGTCAGGAAGATGCAACTTCCTGAGTTCAAATCTGGCCTCAGACACTTACTAGCTGTGTGACCCTAGCCAAGTCACTTGACCCTGTCTGGCTCAGTTTCCTCATCTGCAAAATAAGCGGCAGAAGGAAATGGCAAACCATTCCAGTATCTTTGCCAAGAAAACCCCAAATGGGGTCATGAAGAGTCAGGCACGACCAATTGACCAAACAACAAAAAGAGTGTGTCTACTATGTGTCAGGCACTGTGATAAGTGCTTCAAAAAATACAAATATTATCTCATTTGATCCTTGCAGCAACTTTGGAAGGTAGGTGTGATTGTTTTCCCCATTTTATAGATGGGGAAACTGAGGCTGAGAGAGGTTGTGACTTGCACAGGATCAAATAGTAAGTGTTTGAGGCAGGAATAAAATTCAAATGAAATAATATATGCAAAGAACTTTGTAAACTTTAAAGCATTATATAAATGCCAATTATTATTATACCACCTACCACAAAATGTGGCAATTAATGATAATATCTAACATTTATATAGCACTTTAAGGTTTACAAAGTGTTTTGCATATTTTATCTCATTATGATCCCCCAACAACTCTGTGAGGTAGGTGCTACTATTATCTCCATTTTACAGATGAGGAAAGTGAGGCTAAAAGAGATTAAATGACTTGCCCAGGGTCAAGATTCAAGATCTTCCTTTCAAGTTCAGCATTCTATCTATTGTGCCACTCAGTTGACTACAAATCTATACTAGATAAATTTAGTATCATGTGCATCTGTGTTGTGCTCCATCCATTGAGATTTTATCACTGATATAGCCCAAAGACATCCTAAATGCTGTGTCATTTGTAAGGGATATTTTCAGATATCCCCGAGTAGGCTTATAGCCAGGTTCTCCCAGTTTGGTGACTGCTTCAGGCCTCATTGCCAGCCCTTTTGTTATTCAGTCACCTCTGACTCTTTGTGACCTCATTTGGGGTTTTCTTGGCAAAGATACTATAGTGTTCTTTCTCCCACTCATTTTATAGACGAAGAAACTGAAGCAAACAGAGTTAAGTGACTTGCTCAGGGTCCCACAGCTAGTAAGTGTTTGAGGCCAGATTTGAACTCAGGAACATGAGCTTTCTTGACTCCAGGCCTAGCACTCCATCTACTGCACCACATAGCTGCCAGTCCCTTAGGCAACACCAAAGTTGAGGAAATTTAGTACTAGAAGCAGTAGAAACTCTGTCATTTGGGAATGAATAAGAGCTTGTGGGCAGGATTTCTGAGCTTACATATGTCTTTTGCACTGATACCATAGAACAATAGCCATCACTTTATTAATAGCTATTCTGAGAAGATAAAAGAAACCACTGAGCATCTGTGAGACTTTGGACTGAGGGAACTGGACAAGATGACCTCTGGGGTCTTTTCCAATAGTTATAGTCTGTGGTTCTGTGGAAGATAAACTTGTGGGCCCTTGGTAGGACTTCAGGCCATGGCCAGCTAAGTACTTTCTGTTGTTTTTTTCCTCCTCCAAGGAAAGAACTTTGTTTCTTTCTTCCATTTGGATCCTCTATTGGTCTTCTCCAGGAGACCTGTATATCTACAGCTAACTTGGCCTCCATCATATGATTTATGATTCACTACAGAACAGCCTCACTAGTTTAAGATTAGCTTAGATTTCAGAGTCACATTGACCTGTTTCATTCTCTCACTTTATCTCTGGAGTTTCAACTCTTTAAACCTTATCTTGACAGATTTTTTAGAAGCATGTGCTTATTTTCTGGGTCTGTGCATAGTTTTTGATCCTTTCTTTATTCCTTCTAAGAAAAAAAAATGCCTCTCTCTGTATCATGATACTATGGCCCCATTTTCCTTTGTAGCTCTTTAACATTCCCAAAGGACCACATGAAGCCTGAAGGGACTTGTTGAAAGGCAGAGGGTAGAAGTTCTAACTGTTTCCTTTTTGAATTTCTAACATTGTGCTGTTTGGTCTTCTGGAGAAGACTCAGATACTTCATCAATGATGAATGCCTTTCCAAGTATCTTGCAAAGTTTTTGTTTTTGATGTTTTTTTTTTTTTGGTGTATTTTGTAGGTATAAGACTAACTAATACCCATATCCTAGGGGAACATGGGGTAAGGGGCAATTCACACTTCTTTTTCTCATCTTTCCTGTTTCTGTTTCTTTCTATCTGCCACCATTTTCTCTCTCCTTCTATCTCCCCTCTCTCTTTCTCTATCTCTCCTCTCTACCTCTCCCACTTGACCCACCAACTGCTAAAATGAACATTCACATCAGCCTTATAGGGAAATAGTATTTAGATTGGTGCATTTGGAAAAGTGCTGGATTTGGAATGAAGAGACTGGGTTCAAATCCCAGCTGTTGCTTCATGCTGGTGTACCCTTCGGTAAATCCCTTCACCTAGCTGGATCTTGGTTTCCTAATGTGTATATGTAAGAGTTTCATTAGATAATTTCTGAGGTCCCTTTCAATATTAAATTTAATGATTCTAAGAAATCCCTGAAGGGCAGGTCTGTAGAGTGTTCTAGAACATGTGGATGGGCAGCCCTTTCTCTTTCCTTGTTCAGTAGGTTTTCAGGTTTATAACACAGAAAACATCCTCAGCAATTTTAATTTTTTAAGCATCACTTTAAGCTTCTTTCAAGTAGAGATTATTTCGTTTATTTTGTATTTGTATCTCCAGTGTAGCTTCATGACTGGCATGTCGCAGGCACTTAATAAGTCCTTTCTGATTGATTGGGTGATTTCTTTCAGTCATTGTCCAGCTGGCCATTTCTGAACCTTCAGCATCAAAGGTTCCTTCAAACCTTGGACCAGGAGAGCTGTCCGGGATTAAAACACTTCAGAGACAACGCTGGTCCAGTGCTAAAGTGAACTGAAGTCCCAGAGTGGCCAGGCAGGTCAAAGGGACTAAAGTAGTCATTTCATAACAGTTTCCATGAAAAGAACCTCATCACTAATAGGGGGAGTTGGGGGGGAAAAAGAGAAACGGTATTGCTGAAATGACTAATTGACAAAATCACTGAACTTAGATTAAATATTATTAAGTTGTTTCAGTTGTGTCTGACTCTTTGTGACCCCATTTAGGGTTTTCTTGGCAAAGATACTGGCATGGTTTGCCATTTCCATAAAATTAATTCAAATCCCTCCTCAGAAAGTTACTAGTTGTATGACCTTGAGCAAATTACTTTCAGCCTCAGTTTCCTCATTGTGAAATAAGAACAATAACAGCACTTGCCTCACAGAGCAGTAAGGATCAAAATGGATAACACACTTCAGTGCTTTGCAAGCCTTAAGTCAATATGTAAATCCTAGCTGTAATTGTTATTCTGGCTTGGAGCGAAGAGAAAGACTTTCACGTGCTCCCTCTTCTAGAAAGTCATCGGCCTGAAGCAGATGCTTCCTGCAAGATGGCAGGGGAAGGCTGGGGTGGGTTCTTGCTTGTCATGGTCACAGGGGCTCTTCAGTGCATCCCAAGTGCTCCAAGTAAGCAATTCTTTTTGATTGGCATTTAATACTGTAACATTTTTTTCTTTTCATACATAAAACCCTCAAGAAAGTGACAAAGTTTATGCATAAATGACCAAAGCTAGAAGGTAGAAGATTTCAATCTGAAAACCTGATTAGATGTGTTATCTATCTATAACTAAAAAGCATAGGAAACGGAGGCTTTGAAACCATAGGTATCACTGGATGCCCAACCCAAGGTGCTTAGCTCTTTTAGGTGGCCTTTAGGCTCAGACTCGCAGAGAGATAGGGATTCTAAGAGGCAGAGACAAAGAGGAAGAGTATCCTAGTCCTGTAGTACAGCTAGTTCAAAGTTCTGGTGGCAGGAGATGGACTGTGGTGTGCAGGGAAAAATTCCATGTGTTTTACCTGCAAAGGTGAAGTGTGCCTTGGATGCCCTATCCCTTTCTCTCCACCTTCTTTCCTTCCATTCTCATGTTTCACTTCCTTTCTCTATTCTCCCCCCACTTTCCCTCTTTCCCTTTATTCCTTCTCCCTTCCCTAAATGTCCATTTCATCCATTACTGGTCATCATACAGAACACAAATAAAATGTTTTCTATGCTTTATTTATTGGATAAAGTTTATTTTTAGGTTGAATTCTATAACATTTCTGTTTCTTAAAAGACAACCATCTATATAGTAAGCTGCTTTTTCTTTCTTGTGTGTGGTTCTCAATTCATTTTTCCCCCTTGCCAGTCAGTGGACCTCGATATAATAAACCTCTGGAAACAAGGCAACAAAGGCAGTGGGGTATGAAGGAGGAAAGCCCTGGAGTAGGGCCAGCACAGACTGTTCCGCCATATACACTTCAGATTTTTTTGGAACAATCTGCATGCTGTCACCGATGGGAATTGCCTGACAGGATGAACAGCTGAGAGATTCATCACCTCCTGCTGCCATTCCCACTCCGCCACAGCTTCTGTTCTCTCTCTGGCCTCTCTCTCCAGTCTATTCCACTCCCACTTAGCCCTACTCTCTGACTCTTGGCTCTGCCTTCCGCTGAATCACCTTCTCACCAATCTATTCATCATCACCTCTACTTGTCCTATTTTCCCAATTTTGGTGATAAACATTATTATCAATCCAAATGCATTGACTATTAGCCTAATTTTATGGGGTATTGTCCTGGTTTCTATACAGAAAGAGTTACTATGGTGACAAAAGGCCTTGGCCTCTCGGAGCAGGCCCTTTCATCTTTCATCAAAACATCCTAGGAAACAGGGTTTCCTAATATGGTTTAATGTGTACCAGATACACCTCCAGTAGAACTGAACATTAAATCAGGATGTGACTAGGCAGAAAGAGATATATGTTTTGGGACAATGGACGCATGTGTGAATTAGGTAGTAGAAAATCAGGGAGACACTTGGAAGGGCTACAAGTTCACTGGACTAGGAGCTGGAGGAGCCAGGAGCCAGAAAAGCTTCTGAATACAGCCCAACCAGGTTAAAATGTAGGAAATGTTTAACAAAATAAGTAAAAATTCAATATGTTAATTTGCTGGTTTTCTAAATCAATAAGCAGCCAGCAGGGATCTATTTTCTATTTGAGTTTGACACCATTGCTCCAATGAATCCATGATTTCATCAGTGTGGTCATTCTTTCTAGAAGGGTAGATTTCAACCCATCCAATCCATACCTTGGGACAGCTAGGTGTCGTGGTAGATAGAATGCTAGGCCTGGGGTCTGGAACACCTGAGTTCAAATGTGGCCTCAGACACTTACTAGCTGTGTGACCCTGGGCAAGTCACTTAGTCCTGTTTGCCTCAGTTTCCTCAACTGTAAAATGAACTGGAAAAAGAAATGGCAAACCCCAAATGGGGTCAGAAAAAGTATCACACAATTGAACAACAAATCTACACCTTTTCATCCTGAACAACTCATCTACATCCTTCTATGAAAACTTCAATTTTTGAGGAGAATTAATGTAATTGACTAGAGCTTCTGCCGATCACCATTCCCATAAGTAAATATAGAATGAACGTTTACATTCATAAAGTCATTGGAGGGGGGAAGGGGAGAAGGGCACCAACATTTGGGAGGATTGGGAGCCTCTTCTATGTGGTCCTTGAGCTGAGCCTTGAAGAGCTCTAAGGATTCTAAAAGGTACAGTTGGGGAGAGAGCATTTCAGTCATGGAGGATAGTTCCTGCAATGGAATGTCCTGTATAGAAAACAGCAAATAGGTCAGTTTGTCGGGAACATTTAGTCTGTGAAGGGGAGTAACGTATAATCAGTGTGGAAGGATAGGTTGTAGCCAGATGGTGGGTTCTAAATGCCAGACAGAGAAGTCTGCCTTTAGGGAGCTGAAGCTTCTTTAGAAGAGGAGTGACAAGATCAGACCTTTAGGTCTTATTCCAGCTTTAGTGATAGTGCTCTGAAGTGGAGCCAAGATGGCAGAGGAGCATTAAGTATTGAAGCAAGGAGTCCTCTCCTCCCCACCCCACACCGATCTGAAGTCAATCAACAAAGATGTACTTAGCACCACAACCTTCTTTGCTCTTCTCATCTCTGGGTTATTGAAAAGACCTGCGATACAGTCCTTTCTTACCTCAACTGCCTCTTGGAATCCTTTCAAAGGTCAAATCAAATGCCATCATCTGCATGAGTCCTTTGTGATTACCCCAGAAGGTAGTACCTCCCCTCTTGAAATTAAATATCTACTTTTAATATGTTTTTGCATGTACTTACGTAACTTATGTTATGACTAACATGGCCTTCATTGTGTATAAGACCAGTAAGGTAAGATTTCCCTACTCCCTCGGGGTTCTCTGGCACCCCTAAGGGGATTGGAGGTATCTAGGCTTTCTGCAAATGGGACCAGACTCCACCAGTGATGTTCCTTCAAGTATAGGGAGTGTAGATCTCCTGCACCCTAAGTCCATTTATCCACAAATAAATGGATTTGCTTTTACAAAGGAATATTTGCTTCAAAAGATAATCACAAAAGAACTAATGGAGTCTGAATACAGATTGAAACATACTATTTTTTAAAAAATATTTATTTATTTATTTTTAGTTTTCAACATTCACTTCCATAAGGTTCTGAGTTTTAAGTTTTCTCCCCTGCCCTCTCCCCCCCCCCCAAGATAGGCTCTACTTACACATTTATATTAAGCATATTTTCCCATTAATCATGATGTAAGGAACAATTAGAACTAATGGGAGGAACCATGAGAATGAAGCAATAAAACAAAACAACAAAGGTAAAGGAGAGCGAATAGCATGCTTTGATCTGCGTTGAGACTTCATAATTCTTTCTCTGGATGTGGATAGCATTTTCCATTATGAGTCTTTTGGAGTTGTCTTAGATCCTTGCATTGCTGAGAAGGGCCAAGTCTATCAAAGTCAGTCATCACACAATGTGGCTGTTACAGTGTAATAATGTTCTTCTGGTTCTGCTCATTTCACTCAGCATCAGTTCATATAAGTCTTTCCAGATTTTTCTGAAGTCCTTGGGCTATTATTTCTTATAGCACAATAGTATTCCATTACATTAATATTCCACAACTTTGTTCAGCCATTCCCCAATTGATGGGCATTGCTTCAATTTCCAATTCTTTGCCACCAAAGAAAAGAGCTGCTATAAATATTTTTGTACATGTGAGTCCTTTTCCCATTTTTATGATCTCTTTGGGATAGAGACCTAGAAGTGGTATTGCTGGGTCAAAGGGTATGCATAATTTTATAGTCCTTTGCTCATAGTTCCAAATGAAACATACTTTTTTAAACTTCATTTTTCTGGGGTTTTTTTTTGGTCTGTGTTTTCTTTCACAACATGGCTAATATGAAAATATAGTTTGCATGATGGCACATGTATAATCTATATGAAATTCCTTGCCTTCTCAAGGGGAGGGGAGGAAAGAAAGGAGGAAGAGAATTTGGAACTCAAAATAAAAAAAGCAAATGTTAAAAATTGTTCTTATACGTAATTGGAAAAAATAAAATATAAAAAATTTTAAAAAGATAATCACAAATATACAAATTTACTCCCCCAGCACTTGGAAGGCATAATTCTTCTCCCCAACCTACACCACCTCAGTCTCTGGGGATAGGAAGGCTATTAAGCTCATAGCTTAGCTCTGTTCCTTTGGAGCACATTCCTAGTTCCAAGTCCAAACCTCAAGTAGGGTTCAGGTACTAGACATCCTGGATTCTTGGAGCTTCCACTCCAGGCTGGCATTATCCCACCTGTAATTCTGGCACCAGGATCACCTTGGTTCAAACTCCATCCAGGTCCTGCAGGGATTGCCTCCAGCACCTAAAGTTGAGGGAAATACTCCCTTCCCCCAGAGGGGTGATAGGAAGCAAGGGAAGGAATGTACTTTCCTTGTTCACCCATTCAGTTCATATCTCCCATCCTAGTCCCATGGAGGCACTAGGATCTTCACTTTCTGGAAGCAGCAGAGAAGAGTTGTTGAAAAGTGAGAAGCAGAAAAAGAAACTGGCTGAGTCTCTCCAGTTTTAAAGATGCAAGTAGCCAGTACAGCAAGGCTACCTCCACTCGTGTGTCAGCAGATGAAGAAGCCTCCATGTTAGGCAATCTGGACATGCCCCAAGGCAGCCAGATTAGGCATGCCCAGCAAGCCTGCATTTTACTTATATGTGTACATATTGGTTTATAAATGCAAACTATTTGAGGACAGGGGCTGTTTCATTTTTGTCTCTGCATCCACAGAACTTAGCACAGTACCTGGAATATAACAGGTGCTTAATAAATGCTTGTTGATTTATGTTTGATCTCTTAGGGTAATAGGGAAACAAGAAGTATGCATTTTGGTGCTTGCCTTCAAGTAGATTACACTTTCCTCGGGCAAATGAGGCTGTTGTGCCCAAAACACTTGGCAAACAATGTTGAGGTAAATATAATTAAATGCTAAATTGTGAAGTCACAATTCTAAGGACTATAGGTTAGAATGAGGAGAGAGAGGGTAGGCTAGACTGCTTGACTACCTCATGGTAGAACATGGGCTTAATGAGTACAATTTGGGTGACAATAGCCATCAGTTAGCACTTTCAGAACTGCAAAGCACTGTACATAGATTAACTCATTTGATCCTTACAACAACCCTGTAATGTACATACTGTTATTATCATTCCCATTTTATAGATGAGGACACTAAGGTTTAGAGAGGTTGTGGCTTGTCCAGGTACACACAGCTAATAAGTGTCTGAGGCAGGATTGTTGTTGTTGTTGTTTGTCCGCCATTCTTGAAGAGGCAGGATAAAAGGATTGTTGAGGGTTGGGGGAAAGAACATATCTGGTAAGGGAGAACCAGAGTAAACAAGGACTTTGGAAAGGAATGAAAATAGTATGTTTGAGGGATGGTGAGGGAAAGACTCTTAGTTGGTTGATGCTTGGTGCATGGTAAAGGTCTCTGTTTAATCCGATCGCTGCTGGCATATGGGTGCTGATGGAACAGAGAGTACTCTTAGCCACTGGAAGTCAAGTTTTTGTGAAAGAAGTCTTTATATTCCTTTGTAATTTGTGTGATGTAATAGGAGACAGGAAATTCTCAATTTTGAATCCCATCTTTATCACTTCCTAGCTTCTGAGACGGAGCTTGGTTTTGTGGTTAGTGTACTGGATTTGGATTCAGTAAGACCTGGATTCACATCCCAGTTCAGTCACAGCAATAGCTGTGTGACCCTAGGTAGGCTACATAAACTTTCTGTGCCTCAGTTTCCTCATAAGTAGAATGAAGAAGTCATACTCTATGGCATCTATGATCCTTCTTCAGTATTTTCCAGCATTTCTAGCATAGACCTGGATAAGTAAATGCTTAATAAATATTTGGTTGGTTGGTTGGGAGTTAAATCATGTTCCCTATGTGCATAGTAATGCATGTTTTTATAGAAATGAAAAACTTGTAAAGAGGTCCTTTTCTGGGTTGTTTTCCTTTCCCTATCATAGGGAATTCCTAATAAGAAAACTCCCTCCATCAACGTACAGCCGCTGCTGCTTAGCAATTCCTAGTTTTAAAGAGTCTCCTGGGCCATGGAGAAGCTGAGTGAACTGCTCAGGGTCCCATAGTTATGATGTCTTGGAGGTTTTGGAGGTTTGGTTGTTTTGATTCCAAGACTGTCTCTCTATCTACTATTCTTCACTGCCTCATAGTATTAGATTATAAAGCAAAAGTAGAGAAATGGTAGTAGGCAGATCACTCACTCAGATGACATTTATTGGAGTACCAACTCTGTCATTGACTAGCTGTATGACTTTGGGTGAGAGACTTAGCTTCATTTAGCTGCAGTCTTCCCATCTGTAAAATGGAAATAATAATACTTACCCCTGTCTACCTGAGAATTTCAATATATTGTGGAAATACTTTGTAAAATGTAAAACATTGCCATGGGCAAGTAGGTGGGGCAGTAGATAGAGCACCAGGCCTAGAGTCAGGAAGGCTCATCTTCCTGAGGTCAAAGCCAGCCTCAGACATTTATTAGTTGTGTGGCAAGTCACTTCACTCTGTTTGTCCCAGTTTCCTCATCTATAAAATGAGCCAGAGAAAGAAATGGCAAACCCCTACAGTATCTTTCCCAAGAAAACCCCAAATGGGGTCATGGAGAGTTTGATATGACTGAAACAACTGAACAAAAACAAAACTTTGCCCAACTATAAATTACTCTTGTTTCTAGGAGCTGCTGGCATTATAAGACTTAGAACCATAGAATTTTAAGATAGAAGGGATTTTATGAAATTATCTAGGGTAACCCTGTCATTTAGAACTGAGGAAACTGAGATCCACAATTAAATGACATGTTTGTGGTCATGCAGTAGGCTAGTGGCAGAGTGAAGGCTAAAATTTGAGTTTCCTAACTCTCTACTCTATTGAGCTTCTTCTATGGAACCTTGAAATCTGAAACTCACAGAAAATACAATAACCAGTCAGTTAATAAAATGTTGGTTTTATGTAGCTTAATTTTTAAATTTTAATGTTAATTTTATTAACATTGATAACTATTAATTGAGTACCTACTATGTGCCAGTCACTCTGCTAAGCACTGGGGATACAAATACCTAAGGACAGAAAGAATTAGTTTGAAGCTACAAACTGAGGGATTTATTCCCAAGTAAGAGTTTCTTGCTAATGCAAATTGGGACATTGGGATATGCTCCTGGGAGAGACAGCAGAAGGCCCTTCTGACTGAATGTTCAAAGAGTAGTCATTCTCCTTTGTCTTCCTGGCACTACAGATGTGTGCTCTTCGCTGAAGGTAGAAAATCACAGAAGAGGTGGACTTTCAAGGGTCCCCCGGCTTGATGTCTCTAAGAAAACTGCTTTTTAAAAAGTTCCTGGAATTTGTGCTTAAAGGATGTTGTCAGTTCCCCTTAGGATCCTAAATCATAGAGAGAGAACTGGAGTTTCATTTCAGGTAAATCAACCTGATTGATTTTTTTTTTTAGAGCAACTGCTTACAAACTAAGAATGTGTTGAGGGGAAAATAAAACCACTACCATCTTGTCTTTGAATAGTTATTTTCAACTTCTCAACAAAAAAAGTATTATGGGATTGAGCCCTGGCTGAGCTCCAAGAAATCTATCCAGGAGAAATGTTCTATATAATTAAAAGAATTCAGATATGGAAGGATCTTAGAAATCATCTGGTTCAGTCTTCTTACTTTATAGATGAGGAAACAGCACAAGCAGTGTGTAAGTAACAGAAGTAAGGTTCATATGTGTTTCCACTTTGTCACGCTATTAACTACTGTCTAATGCTTACTACCAGGGTCAGTTTTAAGGTTAAGGGACTGTTTTTATACAGCCTGATGTGACAAGTAAGTGGTACGACGAATAGAGCTTTGGATCTGGAGTCAGAAAGACCAGAGTTCGGTTCTGGCCTCAGATACTTAGTAGCTGTGTGACCCTGAACAAGTTACTTAACCTCTATCTGCCTCAGTTTCTTCATCTGTCAAATGGGTGTGATAATAATCGCATTTGCCTCCCAGGGTTGTTGTGAAGATTAAAATGAGGTAATATTTGTAAAGTATTTTACAAAATGTGAAGTGCAGTGTAAATGCTAGCTATTCTTATTATTAACACATAAACTTCCAACGTTAGCAGCTCATTCTTTCAACTTAAGGATTTGTTTCCTATTAAAATATGGCTCTGGCACATTAAGTCTTATTACCATGTTTACTTTAGTTTGAATGAGTATAAGATTCTTTCCAACAGACAGTGGGTTTTTATGGGGGGCATGGAAGAAAATATGAGGCATCATGATGCTTATTTGGAGAGGTAGCCCTGTCAGAATATCACTGTTGGATAAAGAAATCCAGTGAAAAGGCAGGCAGGAGAGTACTGTATTCACATTTTGCCTACATGCTAGTTCTGTCTAGAGATAGCTCTCCCTCCAGCCTCCCTTCCCAGCATAGGTCATGTAGACATGTTGCAGCTGATGGCAAGCCTCTAGAGAAATGGGCAGTTGGATTTGTGTTCAGTCTCAAACTGGTTCTTGGGATGTTAGGGCAGTGAAATTAGCCAGCAGGAAATAGGGATCTTAATGATCTTTGTGTATCCTTCAGTGTCCAGAATTTCAATTCGACAGATTCATAAACCCTTTATTAAGGGACTACTAGGTGCTAAGCACTGGTGATTCACATACAATGAAAAAATGTCAGCTATTTTTAAAGACTTTATTTTACTATCCTTATGACACAGGGCCTTGTACATAGTAGAGTCATAATAAATTGTTGCATTGTATTGAAACAATATGGAGAAAATGTGGCTTTGGAATTCCTCCTGAGCTGTAATGGGAACGGTGGTTCCTAACATGACATGAATTAGTCTTATAATTTCTTGTTGTTCAGTTGTTTCAGTCATGTCCTGCTCTTCATGACCCCATTTGGGTTTTGTTTTTGTTTTTTGTTTTTTTTGCAGAGACACCGGAGTGGTTTGCTATTTCCTTCTCCAGCTCATTTTACAGATGAGGAAACTGAGGCAAGACTTGCACAGGCTTATAAGTATCTAAGGCCAGGTTTGAACTCAGGTCTTCCTGACTCCAGGCCTGGCATTCTATCCATTGCACCACCTAGCTGCCCATACATTACTCCTTTGAGTGTTGAAAGTGCACTATGATCCCACCAAACTACTCTTTCTGTTGAAGCACACCTTACAATGAACATTTCATTATCCATCTCTGTGCCTTTTCAAGGGTTGTACCCCCACGATTGGAATGTATTCCATCCCTTTCCCAGTCTTTTAGAATTCCAAGTGTCCTTTAAAATTCAGCTCAGATGTCACCCATTGCATGTGGCCTATCTTGATACCCTCAACTTCTAGTGCTTCTCCCCCCCAAATTATCTTTGTGTATGTATGTATGTATATGTGTGTATGTACGTATATGTATACATATATATATGTATAATGTACTTCTATATTTTTCTCCCCATAGAAAGTAAGCTCCTTAAGGGCAGAAACTGCTTCATTTTGATCTTTGTCTCCCCAACATTTAACACAGTGCCTAGCCTATAAGCAGGTATTATATAGTATAAATACTTTTTGATTGATTGAATAGCTGTTGTGAATAAGACACTATATCAACCGCTGGGACTCAAAGACCTTTCTATCTAGTGGAGGAAGGGGATGGGATGGGGCAAGACCAAGGATCAATCAGTTCCTTTGTAAAGCAAACCTCAGACCCTTCCTTTCAGAACAGTCTGGCTTCTGCTAGATAAAAGGAGATGGGAACTACATGCTGCAATACACATGCCTGCCAGATGTGCACAGCTGTGTGTGAGTACCTGCAGATATGTGCTGTGTGAGCTCATGTTAGCTACATGGAAAAACTCAAGCGACTGCTTGATGCTTTTAAGAGGTGGAATCTGACAGAACAGAAGAAATCCAGAGTCTTATTATGAAGCTTTCTTTTCTAAGCATCCACACAATGTAGTGATTCTTAATGGTTAGGTCTATGAACATTAAAAAGATACATTTTGATAACTATATTTTAATTTAATAGCTTTTCTTTGTAATTTTCTGTGTTTTACTTTATTCATATAAACACATGATCCTGAGAAAGGATCTGTGGACTTCACCTTACTGCCAAAAGGGTCCAAGGCAGAAAGAGCTAAGAAGCCCTGTCATAACTTGACCTAGGTGTCTCTGCTCATCATCTTTCCTCCTTGTTCTTGTCATAGTGGGTCCAAGCTCACCTTTTTGGCCACAATTGTGGCATCCTGCTGATACCTCAGTCCAATCTAGGTATATGGAAAGTCTTACCATGACTGGAGAATGACTTTGTAGCTGAGGGGCAATTAATCCAAATTTGTGGATGGATTTCTTGGGAATATTTGGGCTGGATATTTGGTCTTCTCCTGCTTCTACTAGTGGGATAATATAAAAGAAACAAGCCCAGCAACCAACAGTGTTTAGCAGAAGAATGCAAATAGAAACTAAACATTTGGGAAAACAGCAGCACCTTCCAAGTGTCCCCATTCCTGCTAAAGGGGATAAATGTGATAATGATGGCTTGGCCCAGAGTCCCATCTGTCTCTGCACAACTTGAAGCCAAAGTTTGGGATTGAGAAAACACCATTAAAATCTCATTGTGGTACGAGTGTTCTCCTGTTACCTCCCTTTTTTCTCGTTCTGTTGTTTCAATCATGTTCAACTCTTTGTGACTCCATTTGGGATTTTCTTGGCAGAAATACTGGAGTGGTTTGCCATGTCCTTCTCCAGTTCATTTGACAGATGAGGAAACTTAGGCAAACAGGGTTAAGTGACCTTCCCCAAAGGTCACATAGCTAGTAAGTGTCTGAAGCTGGATTTGAACTCAGGTCTTCCTGACTCCAGGCGTGGCCACTGCATCCCAGCTGCTCCAGTTGCCTCTCTTAGGAAAGTGATATTCATTTTGATAGAAGTCACACAATGTTCACAGAATCCCTGGCCCTGTTGGGAGACCTGTTTTGTTACTATGGAGCAAAAATGTACTCTAAAAATTCACATCAGATCCAAGTTCTCTTTTTGCACTCTGCTTATGTTTAATTATAGAAATGGAACCATATCCCTGAGCTATATGGAGTCATTTCCAGCTGTTTTAATGCTTTGACTCCTCCTGTGAGAGGCTCTGCCTTCAAGGAAAAACAATGACAGAGAAAATGACAGTCCTCAAAAGAACAACAGGAAGAAGCACTGGATTTGGAGTAAAAAAAAAAAAAGTGTAGCTTGAATGCCAGCTCTGTCTGTCATCTGCTCCCTTTTATGACAAATTCCTGGAGCCTTGATTTCTTCATCTGTAAAAATGGTACCACAAGATCAGTGGTATCAAATTCAGATAGGAAGAGGGGCTACTAAACCCTGCAAAAGATCTCTGTGATCCTCAAGTTCACTTAGAAAACTCTATATTGACATTATCTAAATTCTATTATATTTTTATTTATTTTGTTAAATATTTCCCAATTACATTTCAATCTGCTTTGGGAGGCCTTTGACACTTCTAGACTAGATGATCACTAAGGTTCTTTATGGCTCTAAACCCCAGTGTCCTATGTCTGACCCTGGATCGGATGGGTTTGCTGTGGTCCTTCTTGACTTGTAATTCAATAGAAATTGAGAAATATCACTAATCAAGGTGTGGAACTAATGATTTCCACCTGGATAAGTAGTTTTGTATAGACAATTGACTTGGGAGTCAAGAAAATTTTGATTCAAGTCCTGCTTTCTGACACATATTTTCTATTTGGCTATTGACAAGTTATTTAACTTTTGGAGGGAGCTTCCATGCTGGGAAGTCCCCAGAGACTGAAATATAAATGTAGACCAAAAAAAAAGTAAGATAAAATTTCAGAAGCGGCCCCCTTACGGTGTTGTTAGGTGCCAAATTAAGTTATCTCTGGCAGCAAGATACCTTTTCTTTCATGAGTTTCTTTTTTACTTGTAATTCACTGATTGTTTGAATCATCTTTATCCTATAATGCCGAGTATCAGAATACTCACCATACATAGCAGGACAGACTAGGGATTTTCCATAGATTAACTTGGAGTGACATATTTCTTAGGGAATTTGTTCTCAGATTGGCTTTCTCAGGTCCTATTATTACCCTGAGATTCAGGGTCCGTGGGCTGGTCTCAGAGGTCCAACTCCTATCCTGGCTCCAAGTCAAAAACTGTGTATTTTGGAACTGTCAACACAAATGAGAGCATTCTGGAAAGGGATTAATGGTGTGTGTGGGTGTAAGTATTAGATTCATAACAGGGGAGCTCATAAGTGCAATCCATCACTTATTATGAATGACATGACCATGGTACAATGGTACAGAGTGCTGAATTTGGGGTCAGAAGAACTGGGTTCAAATTCTTGGGCAAGTTGCTTCACCTCTCTACTTCTCAGTTTCCTTAAGTGTAAAATGAGGAGGTTGGACTAAACAACCTTGAATTCTGCCTCTAAAATTTCCCCTCAAGTGGTATCGCCATTAGCACTGGTACTGTGCAGAAGTGAGTTGTAGAAGAGCCAGCAAGTGGCTGTATTCCAAGATGGGGTGGGAACAGGTCTAGCAATGGGAATTTTTTGGTCATGCTGTGTGTAACTCTTGCTTCTCATAGATAACATGATTATATCTTAGCCTACCCTGTTCTTGCATCAGCAACCTTGTGATGAGCTGTTCACACTCTAGGCCAATGGAGAGGAATGGTTGAATGAATGAGTGAATGAATGAGTAAGTGAGTGAATCAATGAATGAATGAAAAAAAAACATTAAATTGGTGACTTTCTATGTGTTGGGAACTTTTTCCATTTCTTGTTGATTTTAGTTGGGTATTCAACACATACAATGGAAGTGGTGACCAAGAGAGCTGGTCTTGGAAGTCCAGGGATGGAGAATCTATCCATATGTAGTTAATCGACATGCCCTTTCTAGAAGCAGTTTATTTGGGTACTGTGCCAGAAGTAGGAGATAGAAAGCTAGGGATGGGGTGAGGTGAGGTTATATTCTTGTGTCATAAGAGTTGGTAGCAAGATACCAGGGGTAAATAGCTGAAGGGCCTATGACACTGATTTGGGGCCAGCTAGATACAGTAGAGTAGATAGGTTTTTACTCACTCACCAATTAAGATAGCTTAGCTTGGGTTCCAAGAGATGAAGCATCAAGTCGGGGTAAGATGGCAGGGAGTTCAAATAGAGTACCTGGAAAAGCTGTTGGTTGGATAATATACCCTAGGGCAGTTTAGAAAGTGCTGAAGTTATTAGGAGGTCATGTCATTCATGCACATCATTAAGTTACTACTGAGGAATCCTACTTGGTGACTGGTAGCAGTACTGGACAGCTCTTTAGATGCATACAGAGGAGGAAATGTGTGTTTGGGGCTGAATAGTGAACTACAGAAATGGTGATCTTCAGTAAGCAGCAACATCTACACAATTTTGTTTTCTCTTAGTTTTTCTTTCACTTGCAAGAAGTTGATCCAAGTCTTCTTGAATATATTTTCAGACTGGATTTTTTCGCCTGCCACATGGAGACTATTTCATTGAACCTGTTAAAATGCATCGATTGGTTGAAGGAAAGCTCCACCCACATATCATTTACAAGAGACAAATACATCCAGATTCTCTGAGGAAGAAATGGGGCTCTCCAGAACAAAAGGAACCTGCTTGTGGATTAAATGGTATGGGGACCTTCTTTTTCCTCCTGTTTGAGGGGGTAGTTGGGAAGTGGGTGCTGAAAGTGGGATCTTTAGAAATGAAGGTGTTTATTCCAAAATGCCTTTTCTTGTACAACCCTGTTTATATTGTTTCTTCTTCATTCAGAAAACTAGGTTTCTATTTCCAGGCCTTGCTCTGATTTGTTTTATCTAAATCATCTCACTTGTTTGTGCTAAAATTTCTTCTTTTGTGAAATGGAAGAAAAGAACTTATAGGCTCTCTGAACAGAGTTAATGATGCTATTGATCAGAATGGTCAATTGTTTTTTTAAAGAAGTAAAGAAATATTTTAAGAGGTAGATATTAGGAATAAAAAACATTTTGATTATTTTTAATGTTACAAATATAAAACATTTGGCTTTTATATTATCAGATAGCTTTTCACATCTACATGTAATAAGGACTAGACCACTGACTCTCAAAGTATAGTCTGCGGATCCTTGGGGGTCCCTAAGATTTTTTTCAGGGAGTCTAAGTGGTTAAAATTATTTTCATCATAATATTAATATATTTAAATTTCTAACATGGTAAATATTGATAGGTATAATCCACATAAACAAAAGCTATTCAAGGGTCCTCAATAATTTTTAAGAGTGTAAAGGTGTCTTGAGACCTGAAAGTTTGAGAATCACTGGACTTGATAAATATTTGACAATACATATGGCATAGGTATAGTGAAGAGAGGACTGGATTTGACATCAGGGCACCTGAGTTTGAAGTCCAGCTCTGATACTTATTAGGTGTAACCATGGGCAACTTACTTCTCTTCAGTTTCCCCATCTGTATAAATGAGAATACTTGTACTATCACTCTCATAAAGGTGTCACGAGGAAAGTGTGTGGCAAACCCAGAAATGTTATGTTTTGGTGAGTTGTTCTGATCATTTGAAGGAAAAATGAAAAAATAAGGTCACCTTATTAGGTAGCAGATTCAGTTATCACTATGTTATGGCTTAGTTATTGCTGATACCTTCCTCATTAATTTTACTTTGCATCCATGCCATGGTGTCCAAGCTACATCATGCCACACACAGGACATCCATCAGATGATAGAGTGGTTTCATTGACAGTTCCTCTCATCTTGATTATGGATTGACTTTTTGGAGGTAAACTGTGTAAGACTTTCTTCTTTTAGTATGCAGGTGTCTGTTGAGATTTTGAAATAGCTATGAAAATTATAGGATAAGCTCCCATTTCCATGTGTATTTTACATCAATCTGATGGTGTAGGTAGTACTAGTGTGATTATTTCCATTTTGCAGATACAAAAACCAAGCCTTGGAGATACTTTATGGTCCCACACATAGTAAATTTTCAAAATATAATTTGAACCTGTTTGTCCTATTGTCAATTTCTGTGCACTGTCCAATACCCTGATTCTCAAAAGAAGACCAGAGAGATGGGGTGGAAAGAGTTTACAGTACATAAGGAAGAAGGAACTTGAGTTGCAAGGGATAAATTGGCTAACAATGTGGAAACTAGGAAAAGGCAACATGGAAAAAGGCTTGGGAAGGTTAATCATTCAACAAGCATTTATTAAGCACCTGCATCTACAATGTACCAGACACTGTGCTAAGCACTGGGAATGCAAAGAAAAGCAAATGACAGTCTCTGATCTCAAGGAGCTCCCAGTCTAATGGGAGAGACAATGTTCAAGGAACTATGTGCAAACAAGAGTAGGAACTATGTACAAGCAAGAGTAAATTGTAGGTAAACTCAGAGAAAAAGCACCAACATTGGGAGGGATTGGAATGGCTTCCTGTAGAAAGTGGGAATTAGCTGGGACTTGAAAGAAGCCAGGGAAGCCAGGAGGCAGAGAAGATGAGGGAAGGAACCCCAGACATGAGGGACAGCCAGTGAAAATGCCCCATATTAGGAGATGGAGCATTTTATGTTAGGAACAGCACAAAATCAGAAAACAAAAGGTTGCTTTAAGAAGAGAGGTAAAGATAGAAGTTGGCATGTAAGTTGATTAACTTCTCTGAGGCCCCCAAATTAAAAGTATTAGCAGCTTCGTGAATGTGTTCAGTGGTATTGGCATAGCCTCTATATAGCAAAGCAACTCAAGAGACTGAGGTGTCTTCTCTGTGTCATGAAAATAGATGGAGGCTTTGATCTTTTATTTCCTGCCCTTTTAAGTTATTGCTTCCATGTCCTTTATTTGACTAGTTGTCTCAGGCAGAGTTGTAGAATTTAAAGGGCATTGTCTCGATGTTCATACCCTAGCTGGAAGTCTCTCCCTCCAGTTACATACATTTTCCTGTGTTGGTACTCCACAAAACATTTCAGCCTTCAGCCTTGCTCCAAGTTGTTTGTACACAAATTTGAATTACATGATTAGTTTGTTTTTTTCATATTATTCATATTATTTGATGGAATCCAATGAAAACTTACATTATTATTCTTTGTTTTCTTTTTTTTCATCTTTTTGATGGCATTCAGATAAAAATGTTAACACATATCCTGCTACTATTCCTTTATATTTAAAGTGTAGTAGACTATTGTGTAGGGGGATTAAGTGATTTCTTTGTGTCAATGAGTAGGAGTTTTTGGATGAGAAGTAAATCAGTGGAACATATTTGGTATCCAACATATAGAAACAAATCACCAAAGTTTCATAGTGTTTGACAGACTCAAAGACCACAACTGCTAGGATAAGGAGCCCACTATTAGACGAAAGTCTGTGGAGAATCTGAAAAGCAGGCTGGCAGAAATTAGGTTTAGATGAAGATTTCATACAACATGCCACAATGGATATATGACTTAGATATAGAAGGTCACACCATAAACAAATTAGAGGAGCAAGGAAGAAAATAACTTTTACAACTATGGACAAAGGGAAAGTTCATGACTGAAGAAAAAATAGAGATGCTTATAAAAGATAAATGGACAATATAATTTTTTTCACAAGCAAAATCGATGCAGTTAAAATCAGAAGGGAAATTGTTAACTGGAGAGAGATCTTTGCAATAAGCTTCCCTAATAAAGGTCTGGTATCCAAGATACATGAGGAACTGATTAAAATACATAAGAATGACAACCATTGCCTAATAGATAAATGGCCAAAGTATATGAACATGCAATTCTCAAGGGAATAAATTTGTCTACCAATAAACATGAAAAATGCTTTAATATCATTAAATGTCAACAATAAGAGACACAATAATTAATCTTTAATAATGGAAATGAAAATCAAAACAATGATATCGCATCTCACCCCTATCATATTGGTAGAGATGACTAAAAAGGGAAATGATCATTGTTGAAGGGCTATGGTAAAACAGGCACTTTACTCCACTGTCTCCTTAGGAGATGCCTCATTTAATATCAATTGTTCTTGATATTATTGTATTGGTAGTATATTTTCAATAGAGAATAATTTTCCATATAGACATCAAATGCTGTAGCACACTGGTTCTCAAAATGTGGAATGGAGACCTATGGGGTTTCCCAAGACACTTTCAGGAGGTTTGTGAGGTCAAAACTATTTTCATCATAATACTAAGATGTTTAAGTTCCTAATATGGTAAATATCAATAGATACAACCCACATAAACAAAAGTTATTTGCAGAGAGAAAAGTCCTCAATATTTTTTTAAAAAATTATTTATTGTTCACATTCTTTTCTTTTTAAATTTTGAGTTCCAAATTCTCTACCTCCCTGTCAGTCACCCCACCTACTGTGAAGACAAGCAAAATGACATCAATTATGCATGTGAAAACATGTAAAATATACTTCTCTATTGGCTGTATCAGAAAAAGGCAAAAAAATACAGAAAGTGAGAAAATTATACTTAAATTTGCACTCAGAGTTCATCATTTCCCTCTCTGGAGGTGGATAGCATTGTTTCATTATGAATCCCTTGAAATTGTCTCAGGTTATTGTATTGATTATAGTAGCCAAGTCTTTCACAGTTGATCATCATTATAACATTGCTGTTACTATGCACAATGATTTCCTGGTTCTTCTCACATCATGTTGCATCAGTTCATATAGGTCTTGCCATGTTTTTCCTAAAACCACCCCCTCATCATTTCTTGTAGCACAGTAGTACTCTATCACAATCATTCTGCCATGACTTGTTCAATTAATGAGCTTCCCATCAATTTCCAATTCTTTGCTACCACAAAAAGAGCTGCTATAAATGGGGGTCTTTTCCTGTTTATTTGATCTCTTTGGGATACAGAGCTATTGGTGGGTTAAAGGGCATACAGTTTGATAGCCCTTTGGGCATAGTTCCAAATTATTCTCCGGAATGAATGGACTAGTTCACAACTCCACCAACAATTTATTATTGTACTAATTTCCCCTCATTCCCAGCAGCATTTTTTCATTTCTGATAGGTGTGTGGTGGTACTTCAGAGATGCTTTAATTTTTATCTCTCTAATCAATAGATATTTAGAGCATTTTTCCATATGATATAGATAGCTGTGATTTCTCCTTTTGAAAACTGCCTGTTCATATCCTTTGTCCTCAATAATCTTTAAGAGTTTAAAGAAGTTCTAATGTATTTATTATGCTTGGATCTATTTTATACAGCTTCAGTATATAGATAACCCAAGAATGTGGAACTTAGTCAAAGGCGTTGGGAGAATCAATAAAGTAATGTAAATGTTGTAGTAAATTGTGGCACTTTGGAGCAACTTTTCCAGTACTGAATCAATAATAGATTTCTCTTTATACCCATAAAACTCTTTGGCATTCCCTTTTGGCTCCCAACCAATATATTGTTTTCTCTTAACCATTTATAGATTTTTTTGAAAATACAAGCTGCAAATGCTTTGTATAGTGTGCATAAGCATTTAATTAAACTATATTTGTTGGAGGGGTTATTGATATTCCCATTTGGGGTAATAAACATGTGATATTTTCTGTTAAGAAAGATGAGATCAAATGCAATGAGCAACCACAAAGCCAGAGGACCAATGATGAAACATGTCATCCAGCTCTTAACAGATAGGTGATGGACTCGGGGCAGAATGAGACATGATTTTTGCATATGGCCAATACAGGAATTTCTTTTACTTGACTATTCATATTTGGGTTTTACTTTTTTGTTTTGTCTTTTTCCAGTGGGAGGGAGATAGGAAGGAGAAAAAATGAATTTTCATTAACAGAAAAAATAACATTTAATTTAAAATTTAAAAAAAATTCAAAGATAGATGAGGTCAGGTTTGTATCTGAGAGCAAGTTAATAAAATGTGTTGCAAATGATTCATGAAGCACATTGAAGTGTTTGAACCAATAATTATGGATTTTATTTAGCCCAACTATTTGTCTATTTTAACAGTGAAATAAGAGATTCACTCACCTTCTTTGATGTAATCATTTTGCCATTAATTATTATTATTATATCACCACCACCACCATTGTCCTCATCATCTGCATCATTATTATCTATGATGACCTAACAATGAGAGAGTCTCTTCTAGTATGAGGTATGAGGTGTCTTTGTCTCCTCTTGCTTTCTGCCAGTGGATACCCAGGACCAAGCTCATGTACGATAGGACGTGGGACAAAATAAGTCTGAGGCCTGGAGCTCCCAGTTTATGAGCCAAAGGGAGGGAATCAACAAAGGGGTTCCTGTTGGGTCAGGGTGAACACACCCCATTCTTTGGATACTCACTGAGAAAGACCATGCTCACAGCAAGTGGGGAGTAAAGCATCCATCACATTTTAATAAATCACAGAGAGAACAGAGGCAGACAGTGCGGAGGAGGAAGGCAGGCAGCATGGGTAAGAGACAAGGGAGAGAGAGGCACACAGAGTCACCCACATAATTGCATATTGGAGTTGGGAACACTCAGACAGCATGGTCCTGTATCAAGTGGAGGAGCACCTAAGGACGATGGGTTTGGGATCCCATTTTTATAGTTTTGGTAGTGGGTGACAGACTAGATCTCATCCATCCCACCTTGGAATGAGTTCATTAACATCAATGTCATCTCAAATTTATCAATGCCACTCAACACATCCCTAATTTACAAAATGTTTTGCTGGCTTCACAATGCATGCCAACTTATCTGCAGCTTACAAACTGAGGGCAGTTCGTGGGATCGAGGGCTGCTAAAGTGGGGTCTGGCCAGCTTCCCCTAATTTAGCACACAGTGTCAGGATGTGATCTCAGTTAATTTGTGAGACAGTTTACAAATGTATGTGTGTGTGTATATATGTATGTGTGTGTATGTGTGTGTTTGTGTGTATGTATGTGTTTGTGTGTATAAATATGTGTGTATGTGTAGATAGGTGTGTATACATATATTATGTATATATATACTTCAATACATTTATACACATATATGTATATGTGTGTATATCTATCTCCATCTCTATCTATCTATCTATCTATCTATCCATCTATTTATCTGTCTCTATATAATAGATTTACTCTTCCAGCAAATAGAACCTCTCTTCTGTATTGGGTAGCAAGAAATCACTTTTTCTTCATCCTTTTTGGCTCCACAGCTAATTTAAAGGCTCACAAGGTGCCTGAGGGGAAGAAACACATACCACATTTGCCTTTCCCTTGATAATTCTAACCTCTTCCCTTCTTTGGGTATGCCACAGGTCATCACATCTTCCAAATGCCAAGAAATGCCCACATGGTACAGTGGTGTCCTCTCTTGCACTTTAGAAGTTTTCTAGGGTTACCTGGATCCTGATATTTGCTACCTGTGTGATCTTGGGCAAAACACCTTCCCTCTTTAGACCTCAGTTTCTTCATCTACAACATTAAGGGTTTGTATTAGATGCTCTCTCAGGTCCCTAGCTCATGTTTGCCAAACTGAATTTCCACCTCTAAAACCTGTCACCTTTCCTTCATTGGTAAAATTTGGTAGAATTGGCTTATCTGGTTTCCAGTCTTAAATGCACTAGCAAGAGTCACTGCCCTTCTTTCTTAAATATCCCTAACTAGATACCACCTTTACTCTTTGGCAATGATATTCAACTGCTCCTGAAGTGCTTCTGGGTTGCTGTAGTTATATTAATACTTATGCATTTATCATATTTTATTTTGCATCATCTCCTCAATTAGATTGTAAGCTCTTGAGGAAAGGATACTACTGCCTTATTTAAAGGTGTCCTGGAGCCAGGTCTAACCAATTTGCAAGAGCAATTGTTAAATTTTCAGCATGAGCATTTGTCTCAGAAATGGCAATTGCTACAAATCAAGGCTTGTTATGCTGATAATGTAGGCTTAAGAAAATGTTAATAATGCATTCATAATAATTAATAAATGTTAATAATCCTTACCACCCTCAGCCTGGCTGTTGAACATTTACCATCACATCTCTAGCTTGTCCATAAATATTGCTTGAGCACAGTGAGAATGCAGTAGAAGACTCAGGGAAAGAAGTCATCACCGGACTAGGGGCCTGGTAACTGGAGGCTAATAATAATAATAAGAAGAAGAATAATGATAATAATTGACATTTATATAGCACTTCAAGGTTTGCAATGTGTTTTATATCCATTGGAGCACTAGATGGGGCAGTGGATAGAGTGCCAGGCCTGGAGTCAGGAGGACTCATCTTTGTGAGTTCAGATATGATCTTAGACACTTACTAGCAGTGTAACCTTGGGCAAGCCACTTAACCCTGTTTGTCTCAGTTTCCTCATCTGTCAAACGAGCTGAAGAAGGAAATGACAAACCACTCCAGTATCTTTGCCAAAAAAATCCCAGATAGGGTCACAAAGAGTTGGACACAACTGAACAACAACAAATTACACTCACGCTTTCATTTTGGTCTCACAACACCCTTGGCCTTATTCCTCTTGGTACCTGTCTTGTCACTTAGCACCAAATCTTTACACAACTTGTGAGTCTTTAAAAGAGTTGAAGAGTGGAGACGGCTGAGGAAAAAATGGCTGCATTTGATGCCCGTCCAATAGTAGAAGGTCTGTTCACTGGAAGGGCAAGTCTGGTGATAAATGTACAACTCAAGCTGCATTCTTAAATATTTGTACGAATGCTAATAAGCCTCCCAATAGATATTTTGAACTATCTGTTTAAATTCTAACTAATCCAATTAACTAGTCCTATGTCTAGTTCTCTTTGGACTGTGCAGAGGCTACTTTAGTGTGTTAACAGACACCTTTCAGATTAGAAGGGCCTGATCCATCGAATAGAAAGTGCATTAAATAGTGAGAAAATTGGATTCAATAATTGTGCACCTATGCCAGTACTACATTTATAAGTAGAACACTCTATCATGATTTGGCTACAGTTAATATTACCTGTATACATACCATCAAACAATTGTATTCTAACAAACTCGTCCAAACTTGTCACCTATCTGCCTCTGCATTCTGTGTTTCAGATTTGAGACTCAAGTACAGATTGAGATAATACATCTCTCCATAGGTTTTAGATACATTTTCTTTTCTTGACCTTATTACAAGATGTCTTTCTTGTAGCATCACCCTCGCCCAATCCTTTTACCAGTGAGCAGATACAAGTAAGTTGGTTCAAGTTCTGTGATATGTTTTTATGTATTTGAGAGTCTATTCAGTTTCACATTTTACCCAGGATTACATTGCAATGAGTCATGAGACATTTTTTCTCATCTTTCTTGGCTCCTAAGCTCATTTAAAATACATCATTTCAAAATTTTCCAAACTGCCTGCTGATAGTCACATCTTTTTTTCATTAGAGTAGCAGGAAATACATCTTTGGGTGGGTGGGGGGAATATATCAGAGCAGTGGAAACTGGAATGTGGTTTGATTTGGAACCAAGATGAAAAGAGCCATAGCAATAGTTAGGTAAGAATTATCAGGAGTCAGCAAGTTGTTAGTAGATAGAGTGGTGGAAAGAGCATGAGACTTGAAGCCAGAAAGACCCAAATTCATATCTCTCATTAGACACTTGTTAGCTGGGTAACCCTGGGCAAGTCATTTAACCTTTTTCAGATTCAGTTTCCCCATCTTACAGATGGGGATAATAACAGCACCTTCTCCAGGGCTGTTGTGAAGATCAAATGAAATAATATATATAAAGTGCTTTGTGTGTGACATAGTGTCACATACTAGTATCTACTATTATCACATACTATTCCCATTTCCACCTCTCTTCCCCTAGCCAGGAATACCTCCTATCTCTAACCTATTGGCTGGATAGTTCATTTTTTATAATTGCTTAAGGCTCACTTTCCTGAACCCATCCTAACCCACAGTGATCTCTCCCTTGTTTTGAGTTTCTTCCTCATTTAAGGTTAGTATTAGGGAGCCCGAAACAATCTAATCTACTTTCTCTCTTTTAAAATATTTATTTATTTTTGTAAATAGTATTTTATTTTCCAAATTACATATTACAATTTCAATTACATGATATTTTTCAACATTCATTTATTAAATAAGATTTTAAGTTCCAAATTTTTTCTCCTTCCCTCCCTCCCCTCCCCTCTCTCTAAGTCAGCAAGCAATCTGATATAGGTTATACATGTGCAATCATGTTAAACATACTTCCATGTTAGTAATGCACTTTCTTTCTCTTACTCTGTTCTTAGCCCAGTTCCTTGTTCACCTGTAAGAAACACCTGGGATGTCAATCAAGAGACAGATAGAACATTTGTTAGGCACTTAACTCTATGTCAGGCACTGTGTTAATAGGTGTGGGACCATGAGCAAATGACTTCATTTCTATGAGCCTTAGTTTCCTCATATGTGTGTGTGTATATAATCTATCTCCACCTCCCCATGCCTGTCTGTCTGTCTGTCTCTCCCTCTCCCTAACCCTCTCTCCCTCTCTCCCTCTCTCCGTCTCCGTCTCTCTCTCTCTCTCTCTTTCTCTCTCTCTCTCTTTCTCTCTCTCTCTCTTCTGTGTAGGCTGTCAGCCTATGTGTGTGTATAGATACATACACATACACACATACCTTCCTTTGTATAATGTTAGCCACAGATAGTCAAGAAATAAGCAGGGGTTTTGATCCCATCTGCCACCCCCACCCCATCCTCACCTACGCAGTATGGAATTTTATATTGAACCAACTAGGGCCTCCTTGTATATTTCCTGTGCAGGGCCAGAACTGGTCTCTGAGTGTGGGTGGCCCTGAGTCTGATGATGAAAGTAAGAAGAGACCTCTAGGTTGAACTGGAAAGTAAAGGAGTAAGGGAGTTTTTAAAACAGTTGTTAAACTGGACATCTTGGCTCTGTGTTAAATTGTATCTTCTTTCCCCTAATGAGAGAGAAAAGCAGCCCTAATCTTTGGCCCTTTATCCATTTCTCCAGCTAAAGTTCAAAGGGGGACAGGTCCATACTTATCATTTTGAGCATAAATTCTATCACATAAATAGGGAAATGACTAGATGGAGAGACAAGTAGATAGCACTTTATACATTGCTGAGAGCTTTCTTCACAGCAGCCCTGGGCAAGAGATAGCACAAACTTTATTAACTTCATTTTTATATATTGAAGCTCAGTGAGTTGTCTTGACTTACCTATGATTGCATAGCTTGTAAATGACAAAACTAGGATTTAAACCCGGGACTTCCTATCTATGTCTGATGTGCATTCACTATTCTATGCCACGCTAAATACTAGGCACATAGTTAGTGAATAGCTATTGAATTGAGTGGATCTGAACTATTGAAATGTCAAGGACAACTCTCTAACTAGATAGTATTTTGTTGAAAATAAATTTCTGAATTAATTAAGATTTGGGAGCTAAATGAAGAACATTACTGACACTAATAAATACCTACCTCCCTTCCTTTCTCTATAGAGGGTGACAAATGCCAGAGCCTATCTAGATGGGGCTAGTTGTAAGTGTGCATGGTACCTGCTACATGTGGCCAGGAGGGGCTATGTCAAGATTCCTCAGTTTTCTCTACCCAGAAACTCTTCTTAGGTTAACCTGGTCTCCTTTGAACTTTGGTCATTCCTAGAGCATTGATCTGTCCACATCCCTCACTCAGTTTCTTTTCTTCTAAGTGAGACCTTCTTGCATCTGATAATTCAGAAAGAATTCCTCGTATCAGCTATTTCTTCCTAGAGGACAGAGGAACTGAAAGTGGTTTTATCTTTCTGTGTGACATGGATTTATGAGCTCTGAGTGTTTTCTTGCCAAAATTGCTGCAAAGAAACAGATACAAACATCATAGGTGTTGTATGTTCTGTTTATGAGCTACCAATAGAGTGAACCCTCCAGATTTAAGTATTAAGATTTCTTGAGGCTCATTTCTGAGTGTGTATAAGTGTTGCTGATAGAGTCGGCCTCACGCTTAGGCAAAATAGGCAGTGATTTGGGGGATTCCAAGAAGGCCCTATTTGCAAAAATCTCTCCCTAGCTATTATCATAGTGCCTGAAAGTCCATCAGTGATTCTTCTCTCTGAATAGTGGGTAGTTTGTTCTACTTGGAGTTAGAAAAACCAGGGCTCAAATTCTGTCCCTGTGATTTGCTAGCTTTGTGACTATGGGCATGTCACTTAACATCTCTGACTCTCAATGTTCTCACCTCTAAAATCGGGAGAATAATACTTGTAGCGCCTATTTTTCAGACATTCTGTGGAGCTTAAAAGAGATAATATATGTAAAGCACTTCAGCAAGAGGCTATCTAAATTTCAGTCTTTATTACTGAGTTAAGAGGCAGCATGGAAAGTGAGCTGTCCTTGGGGCCAGAGTGACCTGGGTGTAACTCCCAAGTCTGACTCATTCAAGCTGAATGACCCCAGGCAAGGAATAGCAGCTCTAGGCAATCCTATATAAGTTATAGAAAAGATGCTAACAGACATTTGTAGAGAAATTTCCTCCCTCAGGTTTTCCCTATACCAGTGAACACCTAGGTCTAATCCCTGTGACTGAATTAAGGTTTACACTGTCTAACTTCCAGTACCTTTGGGCTAAGGAAAACCACAAAGTTATTATCAATCATTAGGTTATTGCCCAGATGGAATTAGTTTATCAGATAATTTTCTAATGACAGAAGGATTCTTAATAAAGGTGACAGGTGAAGTTGGAGCATGGGACACTACCTGGGAAAAAGAGGCCTGCCTAAGATACTAAGTTGGTATGTAGGTTGCACATATGTACTAGATACCTGGAGGAAGGTGGTGACAGGAGAGGAGAAGGGATATAGAACTAGTGGACTGTACTAAATGACCTTCAAGAGTCCTTCCCCTTTTAAGATCCTGTGATTCATTATAATTGAGTCTATGTCTATGGGTTATTAAAAAGAAGGGCTATCAAGATAGTAGTAGAAAGAGACGACCAATCAAAACTGATTTTCATGGTCTCTGACCAGTATGATCTTGTTCTGTCAGGCTCAACAACCATGAAAGGAGTTTTAAAAGACTCTGCATGTAATTTTAGACTTCATTTATTTTTTTTAAATGGGAGCCTTTTACTGACCACTCTGTGCCGTGGGCTCTTGTCCCCTCTTGTGCGGTCCTGTCCCCTCCCATCTCATGCCTCTTTTCTGACACCAGGTTAACATCCTAAGTGTCATTCCAGTGCATCTATGTAATTAGAGTTGCACACTCTGGATAAATCACACAGCAGAGAATTATTTAACAATGTTGAGACTCAACTCTTCCCTCCAACACCTACCTTCTTTTTAACATTCTTTACTTTTTCATCTCCATTACTTGACCTTTACCTCTGCCACTTACCTGTAATACTGCCTGTTAGCATCTGAAATAATGGCCCCTGACCACTGACCCTTTCTTCTCTGAGGGACCAGTCCACATATGACATAATCCATGAAGATGCAGGTCGAAGTACTCTGATCTGAACCAATCTCAAGTCTTTTTGAGTCTGTGGCACTTAAATGTCTTCTGTAGGTGGGCCTGAGGGGTTAATTTTTCTTTCTTTCTTTTTTTTTTTTTTTGGATAAACAATGGGGTTAAGTGACTTGTCCAGGGTCACACAGCTAGTAAGTGTTATGTGTCTGAGGCCTGATTTGAACTCAGGTCCTCCTGAATCCAGGGCTGGTGTTCTATCCACTGTACCACCTAGCTGCCCTGTGAAGGGTTAATTTCAAAGTACAACTTCAGATGCTACACGAGGTGTGCCTTAAAGCCATCCTTTTGTCATAAAGTACTCCTTTATTCACTGTTGGAGAATGCTGGCCTGCATGGACCACAAGTTCAATTCGGTTCAGCAAATATTTACTGAATACCCTCCGTGTGCAAGGTGCTATGCATAGGTGCCGGGGATACAGACACAAAATAAAAAATCTCCTACTCTCAAGGAGTGTAAATTCTACTGGGGAGGCAGGAGGAAAGGACATACTATGTATATAGATAAGAGGATATGCTATTTAAAGAAGAGGATTTTTATGAATAACTGAGGAGAGATCAGGAAAAGTTACATGAAGGTGGTAGTGCCTAAACTGAAACTTGAAGGAATGAAGACTGAAAGGAACAGTTGAGGAAAGAGTAAGAGGCAATGTGGTACAGTGGAAAGAACACTGGATTTAGATGCAGGGAATCACGGTTTAAATCCCACCTCTCACTGAATTCCTATATGACCTTAAGCTTTACTGTTTCTTCATCTTTAAAATGAGGGAATTGAACTAGATGTCCTCAGAAATCTGTTATAGCTCTACATCTTTCTGAGTACATTATTGACATGGGCAGGGAGAGAGCCACTGTTCAAGATGGGAGATGGAAATAGGAGTTTCAGAAGAAGTCAGACTTAGAACGGAATATAGCAAACACAGAAATAAGTCACAGAAACGGAAATGGGGAAGGTATGTTAGCAGCAGATTTCAAAAGGATTAAATGTCAGGCTAAAAACTTATATTTTATCCCAGGAGCATTAGGAAGCCACTTAAGGTTTTTGTGTAGGGGAGTGAATTATTGTTACATGAACATTATTTTTGTGGCTTTATGGAAGATGGATTAGAGAGGGGAGAGATTCAAAGAAAAGAGACCAACTAGGGGGCCACAATGATAGTCAAGTGAGATAATATGAGGGCCTGTCATAGGATGATGGCTCTGAGAGGGGGGAGAGAATGTTTTGAAAGAGTATGAGACAGGTTTTGGATGTTGAGTTAATGGATTTGGCAAATGATTGTATATCCCCCTGTTTTAGAAAGTAAGCATCATGGTTACTTTGAGGTAATGAATCTGAGTGACTGAGAAGAAATTCTCAACAGAAATAAAGAAGTTTGAAAGAGTGGGCTAGGGGAGGAAAAAAATTAGTTCAATTTTTGACCTGATTGAGTTTAAGATGTTTACAGAACATATAGTTGGAAATGGTAAGCAGGCAGTTATTGATATGATGCCAGAATTCAGGAAAGACCAGTGTGCTCTCTCTCTCTGTCTCTCTCTCTATTTATATTTATATACACATATATACATACATATATAATATTTTATATTTATATTATATATCTATTTATATGTATATGTGTGTGTGTATATACCTATGAGTCCCTAGAATGGACATGATAATGGAATTCTTAGGAATTTATAAAATTAAAAGAGAGAGTATAGATGTAGAGAGAGGAGAGCCAAGGACAGCATCTTAGGAGGATACCACAATTAGGCATTAGGAAATGAGTAATAAACCAGCAAAGGAAACTGAGAAATAGAATTCAGACAATTTGGAGGAGAACCAGAAGACAGCTGTCTTGATAGGAAGGGAAGGGAAACATTTCAGGAGGATACAAGTTTTTATGTTAAAGACTGCAGAAAGGAAAAGAAGGCTGAGGACTGAGAAATGCCTACTGGATTTAGCAGTCAAGAGGTCATTATCAGTCTCAGAAAGTTTCAACATAGTGAGTTAAGAGGGTCAAGAAATGAGTGGGAATTTAGGAAGCAGAGGCAGCAAGTATATATGATGCTTGGCATTTGAGTATGAGAGAAGAGAGAGACAGTACAAGTTTTTGACATTTATGAAGTTCTTATGATTTGAGCATTCTTGAAGGGGCTAGCTAGATTTAACCTAATCTCTGGTGCAAAAAGATGATTTTAAACTAAGCCAGAGCCATCCCACCTAAAAAGTCCATATCACCATCAATTCAAAAGGTCTGCCCCTCCTGAAGATCTCTCATTCCTCTTCCCACCAAGAATGAATGGTTAAAACAGTAGAATTTTAGAACTTGAGAGGACTATAAACATTCATTTGACTCATGAGAAAACTAAGGCTCACAGAGGTTGTGACCGGCTCAAAGACACGTAACTAGTTTGTGCTGGAGCCAGGACAAAAATTCATTTTCTCTAACTGCTATTCTAGGGTTCTTCCTGCTGTGTGATACTACCTCCCCTCCTCAGAAGCATTTTCCTTGAGGGAAGAAGGTGCTGCTCAAATGAACAGCTGGTCCTGCTGTGTCTCGCTCATGGAGAGCCTCCACTTTCAGAGTGGTATTCAGAGAATATCCCACCTGGTATTCTCTATTTGTCCTCAGGTAACAGCAGGAGAACAATTTAAAACCTCCTACCCTGACTCAGAAGGTTTTGTCTTTTTCTTCTTCCTGGTGATTGGATTCCACTAAGTTCCTGAATGCAGGTAGCATTTCAGAGGCTCCTTAAGAGGGATGCCTCACTCTACTCTGCTCTTATGCTGTTCACGTTTTAATTACTGTGTAAGGCTTCTATTTCAAAATACGATAGTAAAGTTTCCCTGAACATCTGCCTTCCTTAGACTAGAAAATAGTGAGGGAGAATTATAGTGATCAGTTAGTCAAAAGAAAAGGGAGGAGAAGGCCAGAGATGAAATGTAAAAAGTGATATATGTGAAGAGCAAATGATAACACAGATTACATCTTCTACTTAGGCCTTGCTGGAATGCCTCATCATGATGTGGAGATAACCCTGAATTTCCTTTTTAATTAAAAAAAATTTAAATATTTTATTTTAATTCCAAATTCTTTCCCTTCCTCTACTCCCCTCCCACCCACTGAGAAGGCAAAAAATATAATACCCATTATAAATATAATGTCATACAAAACTTATTTTCACATTAGCCATGTTCTGGCAGGGGGGAGACAGAAAAATAAAGGAAGTGTGCCAAAAATATTTCTCAATGTGAAGTCTGAGTTCATCAGTTCTCTCTCTGGAGGTGGCTAGCATTTTTCATCATGAGTTCTTTGGAACTGCCATGAATCATTGTATTTGTCATAGTAGCTAAGTCTTTTAGTTTATCATTACAATATTGTTGTTAATATATATATTCTCCTAGTTCTGATCACTTTACTTTGCATCAGTTCATATAATTTTCCCATATTTTCTGAAACCATCCTTTTCAATTAGTTTTTATAGCACTATAGTTTTCCATCACAATCATATACCACAACTTCTTTACCCATTCCCCCATTGATGGTCATCACCTCCATTTCCAATTCTTTGCCATAAAGAGCTACTATAAATATTTTTATACATATGGGTCCTTCTCCTTCTTCTACAGTCTCCTTGAGGACCTAGTCCTACTTGAGGACTGGATCAAAGAGTATACACAATTATATAGCCCTTTAGGTGCCATTCCAAATTGTTCTCTAGAATGGTCAGACCATTTCACAACTCCACCAACAGTGCATTAATGTATGTATTTTTGCACATCTGTTCCAGAATTTATTATTATCCTTTTCTGTCATGTTAGCCAATCTAATGAGTGTAAGTGAAGTAGTATATCAGAATTGTTTTAATTTGTATTGCTCTAATTACTAGTAATTTAGAGCATTTCCCCCCATGTGACTTTGGATAGCTTTGATTTTTTTTTTCTGAAGACTGCCTGTTCAAATTTTTGACCATTTATCAGGTGGGGAATGGGTCTTATTTTTATAAATTTGTCTCAGTTCCCTATATGTTTGAGAAATGAGACCTTTATCAGAGAAACTTTCCGTAAAAATTTTCTTTCAGTTTCCTTCTAGTTTTGACTTCATTGGTTTTGTTTGTACTAAATCTTTTTAAGTTTAATGTAATCAAAATTATCCATTTTACCTCCCTTGATCCTATTTCTTATTAGGTCATAAATTATTCCCTTAGCCATAGATCTGACAGGTAATTTTTTCAATGCTCCTCCAGTTTGCTTATGATTTCACCCTTTATGTTTAAATCATGTACCCATTTTGATAATTTAAATAATGTACCCATTAAATAATTAATTATTAATAAATCATTAATTAAACAATTAATTATTAATTAATAAATTAATAATTAAATAAACATTTAAATAATGTACCCATTATCTTAGTTTATTGTGTGAGATGTTGATTTATGTATAATTTCTACCATATTGCAACCCTGAATTTTCCAAGTTTGTGCCCACAGAGGGCAAGCTCCATTAGATGCTATGAAACTAAAAAGACTTTGAGTACTGGCCTAGTGACATCTTCAATTTGAGGACCAGTGTAGTTCACAGTTCTGAGAGAAATGGCAGTTCTTAAAGGGAGGTGTAGATTCAAAGGATTCAAAGCATCTGAGTTTAAATTCTGCCACTAATGACTACTTTTGTGTAACCTTGGGCATTTTCCTTCATTTTACTCTCAGTTTCTTCATTTGTAAAATGAGGGACTTGTGATGGACCTTTTTGAAGTATAGATATGAGAAATCTGTAGTCTCTGTTGGTAAAAGGAGCACCAGTGATGGCATTGCAGAGCTTTTAAAATGCATTTGCTTGATGTATTAAAAGAGAGAGAAAGAGAGGTAGACGGAAGGAGGGGAAGAAAGAGAGAGAGAGAGACAGAGAGGAAAAAAGAGAAAGGAAGAAAGGGCGGGCAAAAAAGGACATATATATACAATGGATCAGAAACAGTAAAGGTTAGTACTGGGGCAGTAACTACTCTGTACTTCACAACTGTGTTCCATTTTCTCCTTCATGGTCTTGTCCTGAAGGTTTGTGTCTCTAGAGCTTGACAGGACCACAGAGGCTGTCTCATCCAGACCTCTCACTTTACAAGTGAGGAAACTGAGGCCCTGATAGATTAAATAAGTTGGTCAAGGTCAGACAAACAGTCAGTGGCAAAGCCTAGATTTGGACATAGGTCCCCTAACTACTCTTTCCATTTTTCCTGCTGCATCTCTAGCCTAATCTTTAAACCCAACCTTTTGTAACAAGCTTCTTGGGTTGACACCTACTCTAATCACTTTTTTTCTGACCTTCCCCTCAACATAATGGAATTCACTCTACACTCTATTATTCAGCAGTCTATTATTATGCCACTTTGTCCTTTCCTCCAAATACTTTTATTTGCATCCCTTCCCCCATCAAATGTTCCCTAGAGCAGAGGTTGTATGCACTTTTGTACTTCTCCTTTCCTTTGTATTCCCATAGAACATCTGGTACAGTGCTTTCCATGGAAGTTGCTGCTCATTAAGCTGTTGTTGACTGACTGACTTGCATTACATGGTTTTGGGGCTGTGTAATGTAAAAACAACCAAGTATAGGCATAATGAAGTAAGGAACAACTCAAATCCTTCCCTCCAGATGGTGTTAGGCTTTTAAAACTGGCATGTAGTACTATCCCTCTACTTAATTTTCTCCCCCCTGTACTTATCAGTCCCCCCTCATTTCATGGTTTAGGTCTCATCTGAAAGTAGAGGGCCAGAATGCCAAGACTGTGGTGTTATGGCAAGATGAGTCCAAAAGGGCATAAAACAGTATGTTCTCATGTGACTTTCCTTTATTCCTTTTAAAGTTTTGTTGTTGCCTTTTGTTTTTACACTACAATCACTTCCCCTTAATGTCCTGTGTTCCTGCCACTGATCCACTCCTTGTAAGAAAGAAAAACATTTAAACACAGCCAACCAACATAGCATCTGTATCAGACAGTGTGTTCCTCATCCCACATCTGTAGTCCTTATGTCCCTACTGAGGGAAGGACAATTTGTTCCTTTATCGAACATAGGATCTTGGCTTTAATGCTGGAAAGGATCTCAGAGACCATCTGTCCTTGGCTCCTATTACATCCTACTTTGTATTATACCTATTAATACATGTATTATATTCCCCTAGTAGATTGTAAGTACCATAGGGCCAGGACTACTGGTTTTCATTTTAGATAGAAGGGAACTGAGATAGGAGGCAATTTAAATGACTTGTCCAATGTCACAGGTGTAGAAAAAATCAGAGGCAGAATCTGAAACCAAGCCCTATGATTCCAGATCCTTTCTACCGTATTAGAACTTTGCAGGAATGAGATTGTTCATTTCTTTTAGAAATTTTTTCTTCCCTCCACTGGCTTGTCCAAAGAGTATTTTTAACCATGTCCTTGTGTTTTTGAAAATCTAGCAACATTATAATAAGAAGCTATTTATTGTGCCATTTTTTCATCAGAATTAGGCTTTTTTTAAGTGATTACATTTCATTATCTACATTGTTATAATCATTGTTTTTCTCATTCTGCTTACTTAGCTCTGCATCAGTCCGTATAAAACTTTTCATGTTTCTCTGAATTCCTCATACCATTTTATAGCATAACAATATTCTATTACATTCATATACCATAGTTTGTTTAGCCATTATATAAGTGATAAGCAACTGCTGTGTTTGTGATTATTATTTTTTTTTAACCATCACAAAGAGTCTCCCATTACTTTTCAACCAAGTCTTACAAATCTCAAATCCCAGAGGGCTTAGTTCAGATAAACAAATTGACTTTGATGCTTTCCATTTTTATTTCAGAAATGGAAATCACCTACCCCAATTTGAAACTGATAGTTTCTAAATAACAAGAATAATGTCAATCCCAAATGTTTATCTAGATCCTGAAGGTTTGCAGAGCACTTTCCTCACAACTGTGAGAGGTAGTTAGTGCAAATATTCTGAACTCCGTTTTACAGATGAGGAAACTATGGCTCTGAGGGGTTGTGATATGCCTGGAATCACACAGCTAGTAAGTGTCTGAGGTGAGATTTGGACAAAGATCTTCTAACTCCAAGCCCTGCCCTCAATCAGCAAATCAGTTGGGAATTTCAGAATTCAGAAATCATATTGACTGAGTTCCTATTAGATGCAAGACATTGAGAGTTATAAAAAGGAATATGGAAGTCACTAATACTCCAAGATCTAGAATAATAGTTTGTCCATAGTAAGAGATTAATAAATATTTTCTGAATTGAATCATAATCTAGTTGAGGAGATAACATATTGCTGAGATGACTAAAACACTAGACTAGGTAATAAATAGTCACTACCAAATGAGTGGTCTAGTTGGAAAACCTTACTAGAAGTTCAGAGGTAGAAAAGATCTCTTCCTGCTGGGATTATCAGGGGAGGCTTCAAGAAAGAAGTAGCCTTTCAGCTGTGACTTGAAGGATTCAGATAGATAGAAAGGAGAGAAGAGAGCATTCCAGGGGTGTTGGAGAGACATGAGCAATTCCATTTAAATTTAAATTTAAAAGTGCTTATTAAGCTATGTGCAAGACACTCTGCTCAGTGCTAGAGATACAATGTTGAAAAATAATTATCTCTGTACTCAGGGAGCTCCCAGTCTATTAGAGGGAGTATCATGTATAAAAATCAGTTTAATACAAGGTAGGGTATGATAGAGACTCTTGGCCTAACTTCCCTCTTTCTGTTGAGTGTATCTTTCCAATTATCCAGGTTCCCAATTTTGTATTCATCCTGAATTCTTCCCTTCTTAGCATCCAGTCATTTGGGAAATAGCATCTATTCCAGTGCATCTCTTGCAACTGATCTCCTCCTCTCCACTCACACAGCCAACATCCTACCTCAGGCTCTCATTCTCTCTTTCCTTGACTGTCTTAGGGAAAGAGAATGATATTAGTTCTGTAATTTCAGTGGCATAGGAAACAACCAGGTGAGGTGACTCCCTCTACTAATGCAATTCAATACTTTTTTTTTCTGTACCCTATTGTCTTAGAGTGTTGTCTAGATCACCAAGAAGTTAAATTTCTTGCTCAGAGTCGTACAGCTTGTACATGTAGACTCAGCCTTCCAGGGGGCTTCTAATAATGTCCTAGGAAATACCTCTTTTTTCCCCTTATAATTATTTGTAACAACTTATTTGTCCCACAGCCTGATAAATGTCTTCATTTGCAAAAAACAAACATCCCCACCTCCACACATTTGAATTTTTATCCTGCAGCTGGAAATCATGTAAATGGCTATGATTTTTTTTCCTATGGGGAAGGAAAAAGGATATTTATGGACAAGAGATGGAAAATTTTTTTTGAGGAAATTGTCAATGTATTGCACACTGTGTACTGTACAAATTATCAGTATACTATACACTGGACACCAAATGAAGGTGTCCCTATGAAGAAGGGAAAATGAGTTAGATGATGCTGAAGTGCCTCTTCCAGTCCAAAACTTTAAAGCTGAACAAGTTAATTCACATAGGTTTATACTAGACCTTAATTTTTTAATAAATGTTTTTAATTTCTTACTAGACCTACTACTTCTTTCAGCTCCATTATTTCTATCATTAGCTTGGCCATTCACTTAATCTCTCCATGCACTTAACCTTCCAGCACTTGTGATTTTATTTCTTCTTCTTTGCCGATGGGCAAAGGAACTGATGAGTTACTGGGTCTTGTTGATTCCATCTTTGCCACATCTTTTGTATTTACCTCTGTCTTTCTATTCTTGCTACTCCCCTCTATTTTAGGCTCTCATTGCCAGTAGCCTAAACTCTATATCTCAAACTCAGAAGGCTTATTTTTATTCAAGGCTCATTTCAGGCATGACTTTCTCTGCGACATCTCCAGGCTTGGAAACGCTATGTGCTCCACGGATAAAGGACTGACCTTAGAATCTTGCAGGCCTGGGCTCAAATCTGACTGCAGACACTGTGACCTGGGGCAAATCACTCAGCTTCTCAGGACCCCATAGGATCCTTTAAGACTGCAACTTATGGGGGGGGAGTCTAGGTTAAACAAACAAAAAAAAACAATAAAAATATTTTTTTGAAAAAAAAGTTATAAATGAGTTGCTGATCTGTGTCATTGTAGTGATTTTCTTCACTGAGGTTTCCCTATACCACATGGAATTAGAAATTGCTCCCTGTCAAGCCTCCCACACCCCAATTGTTCTAGCATAGTTTCTCATACACACATGCATAGTAGTAGTAGTACTAGTTATTGTTCTTGTTATTATTGTTCAGTAATTTCCATTGTGTCTGACTCTCTGTAACCTCATTTGGGGTTTTCTTGGCAAAGATACTGGAATGGTTTGCCATTTCCTTCTCCAGCTCATTTTACAAATGAGAAAACTGAGGCAAACAGGATAAAGTGACTTGCTCAGGGTCACACAGCTAATAAGTGTCTGAGGCCAAATTCAAACTCATAAAGGTGAGTCTTCCTGATTCTAGGCCTGGCTTTATCCACTGAACCACCTAACCAACACACACACACACACACACACACACACATACCTGCACACATACACACACATACACACACACACACACACACAATATGACATTTGATAAATATTAAGGGTAATTATAATAACTGCATATCTTTCCATTTTTAATCAAACCTTCATACTGTTGCCACAAAAAAACTTTTTTTCTTCTGCCCGGAGAAGCACATTTGCATGGTGACTAGAGTGCTTGTATTGAAACTAGGAAGATTTGAGGTTTTTGAGCTGCTTCTGACACAGACAAGCTGTGTGACCCTAGGCAAGTCATAACCTCTACATGAGTCTAGACAACTCTCAAAAGGCTACAAGCTACAAGCACAGTTGCTGACCATCATTGACAGAAGGAGTTTCTTTTCCTGAGAGTTCTTATACAAAAGAAGTCACACGTTCAGTCCCTGTCCCTGTCCTTTTCTTGGATCAAGTTGAATCATTCGTCAGTTCAACAATCTCTAGTGGTTCTTGACTAACATTCCCACTCCTTTGCCTGGGGTGCAAAATCCTCTGCAGCCTGATGCTGCTCTACCTTTCCACGCTTGGCTCCTAGTACTCCCCTGTGACCACTCCACACTTCAGCCAGTCTGGATATCTCTCAGCTCCCTGAAGGGGACATCCTTTGTTTAGGCTATTATCCATGCCCAGAATGCCTTTCCTCCTTTTCTTCATCTTTTAGACTCTTACTCATACTTTAAAGGCCGGACAAGAAAACATCCCTGATCAACCTTCCTTTCTCTCCCCACAAAAGGCCTTCCATCTTAAAAATAATTCCCCACCTCAGATTTCATAAAGTACATTATTTTGTGACTTTATCTATTCACTCATTCTGTAACATCATATTATAGCTATCTATGGAAGTGATTCATTTCCCTATTAGACTAAATCCTTTGAGTATTATGAGACTGTGTTAACTTTGTACCTTGCCTAGCCTAATACTATATTCATTGTATACCATAGGCATTTAATAAAGTTTTGCTATTGGTTAAAGAACAACAGACAGATCAAATACCCCAACCCCCAGTGTTCTCTTTGCTTCACACTGTCCCAAAGGGCTAGGGCTTAGGTGCTCTGTGCCTTCATCTTCCCCATAATTCCTAGTCCTCCTGCTGCCAGGATGCCCACACCCTACTCCTTCGCCTACCTTTTCTACTCCCAGGTGCTCTCAGTCCAAAACAACCCAGACAGGAGCATAGAAGCCCACAATTCAAGTGTTCTGTATTGGAAAGAATCTGTATCTTACTCTATATTTGCATGCTCTGTAGGCATGAGATAGGGAGCAGTCGTGGTGAACTCCAGCAACCGGGTAACATTCCCACACATGTACACTGTTTCCATTTTCACTCTACTATCTTGAGTCAGGACTGCTTAAAGTATGGCCCCTGCCCTGAACAGAACACCCCAGCTTGGGTCTGATCAGCACACAGTACAGTGGGACCATCCTCTCCTTTGTTCTGAATTCTCAATTGCTATTAGAGCAACCTAGAATCACATCTGCTTTTTTTCTGTATCTTCATACTGTTGGCCCCAGACAGTAAGAGCTGACTCAGCTGAGGTGACTCAGGTTTTATGAAAGCTTATTTTTTCCCTTTCAGCATACCCTGTAGATTGCACTGTGTATTATTCCAATGGACAGAGGAGTCCTTTGTTTAACTCCTCAGGGATGAAGGAATTCAGACTCAGGAGCCAAGTTCTGCCAAAGGATTTTCCTTCTGTTGGAGACAGAGTGCATATAATAGTACCAACTTTACCTCGCTGGATTAAGTGCATCCAACTTTTTTTTTCAATAGTAGGCCACATAAATAGAAATCCATATGTGTGCACTTCACATGAATGTTTTACAGTTTTCATCATTAATTGATTGGAGACTGTTAGCATGACATCTGGCAGCAGACAGGTGGTTAGGAACCACTTGCCTGCAAGTTGATGCATGTTAGCTAATTGGGATCGTAGGTTTAGAATTACAAGGAATCTTAAAGGTCATTTAGTCCAACCCCTGTATTTTACAGATGAGGAGCTTGAGGCCCAGGGGTCACCAGAAGATAATTGGCAAAGTCAGGTTTTTAAACCCAGGTTCTCTGATTTCAGATCCAGATGCACATTCCAATGACCCATGGTCTCTCTCCATATTTTTTTTTTTCCTTTTTGGTGAAGCTATAACTCTCAAGCAGGCCATTACGCGGGTTCAGATATATTGGATGCTCAGGTGATGGATGCCTATTCAGTCACATACCATGTAGCTAACTCATTTTCTAAGGGGTTTAGTTGCAGAACTAAGTTTTCAGTGAGAATTTTCTATCAAGGGGCAATCATCCTCTCTCTCATCTCCTTACCCAGTTGTAATCAGGAATGTGTACTTCTTGTCAGCTCCCAGCTTGTGCAGACTCCATGCTGAGTTAGTTGCATTAGTGATTACAAAGAGGTAGGCATCAAGGACTAATGAATTCTTGCCAGACTTATTAGCTCATGACAGGAAACTTAGCAAGCAGGAGGAATTTAGACACAGTGACAGAATAATGAAAAAACTTAGCATGAGGTATTATTTGACCTGCTTTCTATGCCCTAAATAGCATGAATGAGTAGATAGGTATTACATTTCTTTCATTGCATGGATACATAGGTATAGCTATAGACATACATAGATATATAGATTTTATATCAATATTGATATAGACATAGACATAGATTAGATATGTTAATAGATATAGATATAAATATAGATATAGATATAAGGTATTTATGTCTGTAGAATATAGATACAGACATAGGTATATAGATATGATACAGCATTGATATAGGTTTACAGATTTTATATTGATATAGGCAAAGATATATAGATATAGATTATCTATAAATATAGACATAGATGTATATTAGGTATAGATATAAACATGTATATGGATATAGACATAGATATAGCTACATAAACATAGACAAATGTAGATTAGATATAGATATCTATATAAACTGATATAGACATAGACATAAATTAGATATATATAGATAAGTAGATAGATATATAGAGATAGATATCTTTCTAGTAAAATTGTAACCACCAACATGCAATGCGCCTTTCCAGATACTGATAAGCCAGCTAGGTGGTGCAGTGGATAGAAAGCTGGGCCTGGAGTCAGGAAGAGTTGATTTCAAATCCAGCTCCAGAACCTTAGATGTGTGACCCTGGGCCATTTATCCTCTGCCTCAGATTCCTCACCTGCACAATAGGGTTAATAAGAGTACCTACCTCCCAGGGTTGTTATGAGGATCAAATTAGATAACAATTGTAAAGCACTTAGCATACTTCCTGGCACACAGTGAGCATTATAGAAATGTTAGTTATTGTTATGATGATGAGTGTGGGAATGAGATGGGCAAGGCCACTATAGGATTCCTTTGCAGTTGTTTTCCCATTCATAGTGGGGGATTTTTGGACGGGGTGGGGAGAGAGAGAGAGAGAGACAGAGACAGAGAGAGAGAGAGAGAGAGAGAGAGAGAGAGAGAGAGAGAGAGAGA
>NW_020954569.1:82579519-82654144 GCF_900497805.2 Vombatus ursinus | reverse complement strand
GTGGGAAGAGACAGTGACCTTGGGGGAGCTAGGGATTTTCTGGGCCTGGAGTTGGGAATGAGTTAAAATCCAGCCTTACTATCTACGTGACTCTGGGCAAATCACTTAATCCTGTTTGACTCAGTTTTCTCATCTGTAAAATGAGCTGGAGAAGAAAATGGCAAACCACTCCAATATCTTTGCCAAGAAAATTCCAAAGAGTCGGACATGACTGAAATGACTGAACAAAATAAAGCAGCCAAAAGACTATGCCAGGGAGTTTCCAGGCAAGCATGCAGTGGGAGGGAGCAGAGTGCAGATACCCCATCTTTGCAATGGAGAACAGAAGAGAGTGGGTACTGGTGAAGATGGTTGGGGCATAGCAGCTAAGGACTGGAAAGTAGAAGTGAGATGGTGACCTGAGCAGGGACAATGGGTATTTGTTGATGAGTGGCCTTGTTCTATCCCACAGTGCAGAACTCCTCATCCCTTCCTACCCCCTACCTCTTCACTTTCTGTAGTTCTTAGGAAGAACACTGCTGTCATTAGTGGCTGACTAAACTATGGGTGTCTGGAAATTTTCTGTCTGTGTTTTCTCTTAATTCCCATGCTATTAAAATTATGGTTAATTGTTAAGCTGGGTATGCCAATTTTTTTTTGTAGCATTAAGGGGAACAATTGGGAAACCTGGAAGGGAAGGAGATTTAAATGATTGTCTCATCATCAGCCATAAGATGTGGGTTCATATTCAAAGACAAAGAGGTGATTTATTGATTATTTAAATAATTTTCCAAAGCAGAGAATGCATTCATCAGGGAACCAAGGGTGTCCTCTGTTATCACTTGGTCAGTAATCACAGTGGTGGCTGATTGGAACCAGTTAGTCTGCAGTCATAACTACTTCAGCTCTGTGAGAATTTTAAAGGGAACCAAACACTGTTTGCCTCAGTTTCCTCATCTGTAAAATGAACTGGAGAAGGAAATGGCAAACCACTTCAGTATCTTTGCCCCCCCAAAAAAACCCAAATGGGGTCACAGAGAGTTGGACACAACTGAAATGACTGAACAACAACGGCAATCCCCCAAAAGGGAGGAGTGGTGAGAGTGGCTAAGAAGAAAGTCATACCGCAAGAGAGGAGAATGAGTCATGGGAAAGTTCTGTCTACCCCGCAGTGGGAAAGAACAAAGTGACTGTCTGCTTATCAGGCCATCTAGAGGTATTACTTATGTTAAAAAAAAAAAAGATATTTTCTGCCACTCACATGTGCAGGAAAAGTGAGCAACTGGGATACAATCTGGAAGTATGTAAACATTTGTTTAAATTGTGGGGTTATTATTTGAAATGGGATAATATTTGAATTGTGGGGTTATTATTTGAATGGGGTAATATTTGAAGTGGGGTAATATTTGAAAATATTAATCTTGTGGAAGTATGTTTAATATGATTGTACATATATAGCCTATTTCAGATTGTATGCTGTCTTGGGGAGGGGGGGAATTTAGAACCCAAAATCTTACAAAAGTGAACTAAAAAAATAAATAAATAAATGTGTTTATAAAGAAAGTATTAATTTTTAGCTTCAGAACACTCATGGAGAATACATACATACATATTCAAGCATTCCCAGCAACTTGATGCCGATAACATACAATTGCTCTCCCCACTTCCAACTCACCTATTTTCTGTCTGTCTTATGTCAAGGTCCCACAACCTCTGACATTTACAAGCCTGAATAAGTGGGAAAGGATTGAGAAGGTATCATTAAGGACTTGACTTTTGCTCATGTTGTGTTTCTGACCAGCATTTTGGTGCAGCCAGAATCTTCAGGAAGCTTGCAGCCCAGCCCAGCCCAGCACATGACTTCCCCAGGCAAACATAATAAAAAGGGATTAAAGACATAGATGTGAAGGTACTGGGAAAAATCAATCATTGCTCACTAACCCCAGCCCTAATGCAGCATTGCTGTGCCACAAATAAGTCTTATTTGGTTCTCTGTCTCTCCTAATGTACCCAGCTTTGCCACTGTAGTATAATGGGGGCAGCTGAACCACCAGGCTAGATTTTTTTTAGGCTCTGTTTAAACCAGTTCTCCCCTAACTCTCTGTGTAACCTTGGGTAAATTGCTTAACCTCAGGGCCTCATTTATAAAATAAGGGAGTTGTATTAGATCAGAGGTATCAGACTTACAGTGTTCAGGCCACGTGTCCAAACATGATGCTCCTGAGTGCTGCCTGATGAGATTAGTTGGGAAATACTGAACAAAATAAATAAAAATATAATAAAAATAGGTAATGTTAATATACGGTTTTGTAAGTCAGTATGTGACCAGCAGGGTTCCTCAGACACAGTTTAGTGGCCCTGTTTCAATTTGACACGATTAGATTAGACAATTTCTAAGTTTTTTTCTATCTCTAAACCTATGATCCTACTTGCATGTGTTGCCAATGGACAGCCTCAGAATGGGATAAAGGAAGGTGTTTTCATTAGGGTCAAGGGTAGTTGCTATGGTGTTCCTACTCACATACTCCTCTGTATGACTGATTGTGGCACCATCTTGGGAAATTGAACTATCTGTTCACCTGTGGTTATTGGTTCAGTGCTTTTGCAGGGTGACTTGCAGAAGAGCAGATTTATTTTTTGTTTTTTCCTCTGTCAGCTAGTAGGACTTAAAGTATATCACTAGCTATCCCCCTGAAGCACATCTTATAAAAATCAGCAGATAAGTTGGGCCCATTGCTGGTTGTTGTCCTTTTATATCTAGTTGCTTCAGCTCAGGACAGTTATCTCGGGTACCAATATAGTGTCCATATAGTGTGATTGTTTGACAAGATGCCAACTCTTCAATTTGTGGGTGACTGGTCTTGTCTGTACCTGTAGCATCACCAGACTGATAGGACATGGAATGGGCTGGGGGCACACCCCAGGCAACACATAAGAATAAAGGGAAGTGAAAGCATGTCTACTGCCCCATAAAAGGATGATGATTGTGTCTGGAAAATCTGGGTTCAAGTCCTGCCTATGACACGTATTGGCTGCGTGACATTGGCCAAGTGCCTTAACTTTTTAGTGCCCTGGCTATCTCTCTAAGACTTCAAGTTACAAAGAAAGTGCTAGTTTCCATTGGTGGAAGAAGAATTTTAGTAGGGAACACTCTGTACAGGCCCTATCCCTCTATAGAATTTATATATTTATGAAGAGACATTTATTAACTGTTTTCTTTAAACAGACAAAAAGGTTAATTTTTTTTCATGGGTACTTGGGTTCTAAAATGTAGTTCTATGTTTTAAACTTAGGTCCTAGGACATCAGTCCTAGACAAAATCCCCAGTGCAGAACTGACTTCTCTGCTTCTGCCATACGGTATGCCCTTCGACATGAATGTTTCTAAGAATCTGTTCCCTGGCCTGGCCCTGACTGGTACACACATGCTTGTGCTCAGATCCTGATTTAGATCCTGACTATTGATTTGCAGGGAGGCCTCTATTACTCAGGCTCAATACTTGTCCTAATCAGTAGTCTAGCATGGGCACCTTTTGGCCTCTTTTCTTCCTGGTGTGAGTTTTGTGTGCCCTGCCCAGGCTCTGGGGTGTCTATGATTGGCTCAAGACCAGGTCTGTGTTCCCTGAAGAATGGAGTCCTATTGTGGCTCCCTTAGATCTATCTACTTGGGGTGAGGGAGTGGAACAGTAGCCAGGGTTAAGCCTTGTTTTAACAGTTATGAAACTCCTTATTGATATGAGGTGAGAGAAGAATGGGAGACCTACCAACCATGACAGGTAGTATAGCTTACGTAGAGTTCCTGAGGCAGGTACAGTGAATCTTTAATCAGAGAGCTTTCAAAAGAATCCATTTTTTTCCTTGTACTTGTCTCTTAGGATGAAGGAACAAATTGTAGAGAAGCTAAAATGATATCAAGGATTCACTCTTTTGAAGTCCCACAGATCCCCACACACTTCAGAAATACAAATACATTTTGAGACTTCTCAGAACTCTTCTCTTCTCCTGTCTGACTCTGTTCACAGCTATAATATTATTTGAAGAGACCCGATATTTAAACGGTGCCAATCTTGTCATCTTGTGTTTTGGTCTCATAGTTGTAACCCCTGGCAAACTTCCCTGATGTTTTTTCATCAGCAACTAAAGATTTACAAGTTTATTTTGTAGGTCCAAGTGAAGGAACCTGGCTTTGGCATTTTAGCAGAGTGGGGAAAAAATCCACAAAAATCCCAAAGCAAACAATGCCCATACTTGAGGTTGTCCATGAAAGTTCTCCAAAGTGTTCATGCCCCATGTGGGGAGGGATTAGAAACAGAAGACCATTAACTTAAGTTTATAATCTCCACTGCTTTTGGCAGTCCAGTTAAATTCTTGAGTGGGTACGTTAGCCCTTTCAAAAGGGAAATTGAGGGGCAGCTAGGTGGTGCAGTGGATAGAGCACCAGCCCTGAAGTCAGGAGGACCTGAGTTCAAATTTGACCTCAGACCAAACACTTGACGCTTACTAGCTGTGTGACCCTGGGCAAGTCACTTAACCCCAATTGCCTAAAGAAAAAACAAACAAACAAAAGGGAAATTGAAAAACATCAAAAACTCCAAAATCTGGACTGAAAGTAATAGATGTAACAGGTCAAGAGGACTAGGCTTTAGAAAGGACACCAGACAAAAAGGCCTATGTTTCCTTAAATGGTTAGGGCACAGGGTAAATCTGAATGTGGTCAGCCCTACTTGGGAAAGAGGCCAAGATCACTCTTGGTGTTATCACGCTACCTTGGCCATGCCCTTATTTCTCCTCTGACTCACCTCTCCTAGGGGTCCATGCCCTCTTTCTCTTCTACTCTACGAAAATCTGCTCTTTGTTAAGTTTATAATAAATATTCTATATTAAACTGGGAAGCCATGTGGAATTGTGGAGAGAAAGCTGTTCAAATGAGGGTTGATTCAAGGTTCACTTTATTTGCCAGCTTCTACAGGAAGCCTTTCCTGATCTCTCTAGTTATTAATGATCTCTCCTTCCTCAATTTATTGTGCACTCATTCATCTTTTTGCTGATATTTCCCCTTTCCTTCTCCCTCCCACCCCTATAATCAAAGAGCCATAAGGTCAGTGGCTTCACTGTATCTTTGCATTCTCAGTGTCTGGACTAGTACTTTGTGCCACAGGTGCTTAATAAATGCTTATTGGATTAGATATGCAGGTATTATTGTTTCAATTTTCCAGGTGAGGAAACTGAGGACCATAGTACCTAAACAGATTGCTCAAGGTCAAGCAGTTAGTGAGTGGTAAAGCCTGGACTTAAAATTAAGTTCTCTTGATTCCACAGCTACAACTTTCTCCCCACTATATCATAGCAGCCTCTCAGTTTGAGACCAAGTTTAAGTCAAAATAGGCCATTACAACTGGATTTCACTTTGTGGTTTGATGTGTGACCAACCAATTTCAACTTCAAGTTCTAATGATGGCCCTCAGTGTGCTTTTTGTGCCTCCATTTTTGCTACTGTAAATCAATGACTACCTACCCTAGCTCTACAGGCCTACTCTGGCTATAACTAATTATAAAAACACTTTGGAGCTGTGAAGATAATAGGCAGATTTATAATCACTTCCTCAGAATTCCAGCTACAGTACTGGAACATACTAAAGCCTCTTCCTTAACCAATGTTACTTGTTTCCCATCTTCACCCACCCATGTCTCATCACTGACTCCTCTGTCCTTCCTTGTTCCACCATTGCCCTTTCTATTCTCAAGGATTAGAGCCTAATTTTGAGCTGAAGTGGGATAAGTCTATGCCATTGCTTTCTTGTTGTGACTGTTACATGAATGAATGAATGAATACAGAAGACATTTATTAAGCACTTAATATGTACTAGCATTGGATTTACAAATAGAAGCAGGTAAGACAGACTCTACTCTCAAGAAACTTATATTCTAATAAGGGAAGAAAACACATAAAGAGTAGTGGCCAAGAAAGCCCCTTTTGCACAGGAAAATCAGAGGGAATAGTAGTTAGAATAATATGGAAAGTGATTGACATATCCTTTACAGGAGTGGGCATTTTAATAATAACTGTTTTCAGAGGTAAAGTTGAAAAAGTGGGGTAAAGACAGGTGGAATTGGGGGAGTGACATGGTATGCACAGAAGGACATGATATTGCCATGGCTAGGTAAGATCAAGTGAATGCTCACCGATCAGAGCCCATGGTCATGTGGAGGAGAAGTTGAGTCTGGGTCAGAGGTGGAGGTCTAAGAGCAGGTGATGAAGCAAGGAGATTTCCAGGAAGAACCTGGGTCTCAGAAATGCTACATGTGTTCCCTTCTCCAGTTGTTACTTGGATTTTGTTTTTTAAATGGACAGAGTCTGGAGTTGTGATTTTCAGTATGGAAGCTCTCTATGTTAATACCAATCAACAAATCATCTGTAAGTTATAGTCTTAGAGCAGGAATCTTTAACCTAGGATCTATGAACTTTTAAAAAAAATGCTTGATAGCTATATTGTAATATACTTGATTCCCTTTGTAATCTATATATTTTGTTTCATGCATTTAAAATTCTTAGAAGAGGCTCATAGGCTCTAGCAGCCTGCCGAAGAAACCCATGACATAAAAAAGAAGCTGTTTTAGAGTTTAGGAGGTTAAGTGACTTGCCCACAGTCTTACCTCACACTGTTAGCATGTATCAGAAACAGTCCTTCTTGGCTCCAAAGACCAGTTCTCTATCCATTCAGTAACACTCTCTCTTGCTAGGATGCACTTAATGATAGTGATAGATACTTTGATACTTTGGTGCCTGACTGATGTCATTTGCCAAGATATTGTATCATCAAGACATCTTGTCCAATTTCTTCCATGGGCCTTTCTGTGCTCTTTTAGAATGTAACTCCCTTTCTCCTTCGTCGTTCTAGGGTGTCTTACAAAATGCTATAACACAAGTTACAAAATAACTTATGTTTGTTGAAGACCTTATGCTTCTTGAGATGCTTCCATGCCTTTTATTCTTTGGTAACAGTGGTCTTGTGAAGTAATGATAGAACAAGTTATTATCCCAACTTTAAAGATAAATGAACTGAGGATTAGGAAGATCAAGGTCACATAGCCAGGTAGTGGCAGAGCTGGGCTTTCTGACTTTCAGTAGAATTCCTATCCCTTGACATCCCATGTACCAATGAACATCTAGGTGTTCCCAGAAATAGAAAAGTTTGGGAAAGACTCAGATTGAAAAGTAAGACAATAGGTAGGTGTCTAAGTGGGCTATTACAGATGTTTGTCTCTACTGCCCACTCCTCACCTCCCAGCACTCATTTCTCCCCATGTGTAAAAACTGACAAGTTGACAGCTGACTCTGGTGCTCATCTTTTCAATTATAACCTACAGTGTGAAATTTATGGTGAAATTTCCCCCCATTGAAAGAGCCTTAAAACTTTCATGGAAAGTGATCTATGGAGAAAAAAACTCTGACAATCCATCCTATTCAGGAATAGAGGAAAACTATATTTGTCACTTTTGCAGAACTCTCTCTGCATGTAAAGCACTGTGATGATTATGGTGGATCATAAAATGGAGTCTGTTGTCATGTGTGAGTCATATTCTCAATAATGAGAATGAAGCAGGGAACTTTCTGTGTATCTTTACCAGTGTGTGTGTGTGTGTGTGTGTGTGTGTGTGTGTGTGTGTGTGTTTGTGTGTGTCTGTGTGTGTATTTGTGTGTAGGGGTGGTGGTGTATGCAAGTACGAACACTAATAAAACCCAAACTTATCTTTGGAAAACTAGACACTGAACATATATCATTATTGGAATGTCTACCCAACACCACACATTTTGTAAACTTCCTCTGGGCAGACCTAGAGTTCTTTTTCCATAGCCTGGGCTTTTTTTCTTTTTTCTTTTACTCTGCTGTTAATCACTGTGTATGAATATTGTTGCTTTTGGAAAAATCGCAGAAATTCACAAGCAAGATATTCCAGAGAGTCAGTTTACGTTTGGGCAGTCCATTAGAGTTGTAAAATGCTTTTGCATATATCATCTCATTTAAGAATAAATTATTTTTGATTCATTTCATTGATTCATTGATTCATCACATTCATGATGCTTTTGAGGTTTACTAAAGGCTTTTTTCCCCAGTGGCCCTGTGAGATGCAAGTACTCTTATTCCAATTTCACAGATGAGGGATCTGCACCTCTATGACTTGCTCATGGTCATGCAACTAGTAAATATCAGGGCCTAGACTTGAACTAAGGCCTCTGTCCTCAAATTCATAGTATTTTCCCCTATGTCATATAACCAGTCACTCAACTATTCTCTCATAAATACAGAATGAAGATAGCACTGAACATGTCACTTTCTTATTATTTGAAGTGTATAGGGCATTTTATGTTTTTAAAAAAAAACAAAATTTTTAGATGTTTTAATACTGCCATGTAAAATGTGATATTCTTTAAAAACTAACAAGATTCTTTTGCCTAAAATAAACAGCCAAAAGTAACACTTCTACTTTTTTTCAAAAGACAACTTTTACTTTATTTTTTTTTCAAAAGAGGCTGGAATTTCGAAGAAATTTTGCCATAAGAGTCAAAACAATATCAGACAGCTGTTGGGCTATGTGTTCCTGTATAAAAAAAAAACCCATCCAATTTTGTATTGTTAGACCATTGGAGGGCATTAGACATTGCAGTGTTGTTAGTAGAACTTCCCAGGGATGGGGCTGGACTGTCCTTTAGAGGCCCAAGATAGACCTCCCATCTATTGCCATTTTACCTCCTATTCTGGCCTATAAGACCTCGGGCAGGGATCTGAAATGGTGGTAAAGTCGTGGCTATAATCCAATAGTTACATAATATAATCTGTATGACTGGAGGGAAAGTGTTTCATGAATTCTACTCTTGTCATCAATCAACAGGCATTTAGTGTCTGGTATGGGCCGGGCATTGGGGAGATAACAAAAATGACTATAGTCCCTGGCCTTAAGTTGCTTACGGTCTACTGGGAAGAAACAACATGTACACAGGTAAGTAAATAAAAAATACATATAAAGTAAAGCAGTGATTTTTAGAGAGAGGATCACTAATAATTTAACTGATCAACAAGCATTTGTTATGTACCTATTGTTTGGCAGGCCCTGTACTAGGCACTGGGGATATCAAGATAAAATTAAACAGGTCTTGACCAAAAAGAATTCCGCTCTCTGGGTGGGACTTAGGGGGTAGGGAGTGGACATGTACACAAATAAGTATACGGTATATATAAAAAAATAAAAGGGCAGCTCAGTGGCGCAGTGGATAGAGTGCTGGGCCTGGAGTCAGGAAGACTCATAGTAGTGAGTTCAAATCCAGCCTCAGACACTTAATAGTGACTGGGCAAGTCACTTAACCTTGTTTGCCTCAGTTTCCTCATCTGTAAAATGAGCTGGAGAAGGAAATGGCAAACCATTCTATTAACTTTGCCAAGAAAACCCCAAATCAGGTCATGAAGAGTTGAACAGAACAACAATATCACAATAAAAGACCATACCTTCATTGTCTTGCATTCTATCTTTGTCATTTGCCTGCCACTGGGTTTAGACAGTGACATGCAATTTCATTCTTCTATCTATGTTTTTGGTTTGTCAATATTATGATCTTATGAGAATGTAGGAGAGGGCAGGCAGAAAGGAGAGAGAGCTTTAAAGCTCATTTTGGCCATATCTTCATAGCACAAAATGAACTGTATGAAGATTCTGATATTTTCTCATTTCTGGGTTTCTGTCTAGTAAACAGGTTTTTTGGCCTCTTAAATTTCTTAATCCCATATTCTATCTTCTAAAATAAAAATCTCCTTCCTTGCTTCCTTTCTTCTTTCTTTATGTCTTTCCTTCCTTCCTTCTTTATTTCCTTCCTTCCTTCCTTCCTTCCCTCTCTCTGCCCCACACCATTCAACCCCTTTGAACACTTTCACATTTAAGTCACCTAGTAATGATGTATATGCTGATTTGGTTTGGGGACCTTTTGCCAGCTAGGTCTTTACAGAATTTCTCTGCTTTTGCATCTTCTGCAATGAACATGAGCTGTAACTGTCTTCTTGGTGGCCTTTGTTTATATTCATCATGAGCCCTGTAAGGTGAGGGAACCCACTCTTCCATGAATCAATGTTTCTTATTGCCTTGATGCAGTTAATGAAACTAACTCTGCCATCTCCTTTGTTTCTATGACCAACGAAAGCCTGTGAGCCATCGTTCACTTTAGCTGCAGCTGCTTCATGCTGTTTGTGAGGGGGCGTGGTATAGTGGAAAATGTGTTGGACTCAGGGGTGTGCTGGTAATTGTTTAACAACTGGCTCTTCAAAAAATATGCAGGACACGCTTTTAAGTTTAATCTGCTTATTAACATTTTCCATCACTTTCTTATATCTAGAAAATGAACAAAATAGAAATGAAGCCCTGATTTATAGTATTTGCCAGTTTCTGAGGTGTGAATGCTCCCACTGATCATTTGACAATCAGTTCCATTTGAGCTGGCTCTGGCATACTGCTGGACTTGAATCCCCAGTCAGGAGAGAACTGGGATCAGTTCCCACTTCCAACCACTGACTAATTATGTGACTTTGGGCATACTGCTTAATCTCTCTAGCTTTTTGTTTCTTTATCTTTGAAGAATCAAAATTATAAAAAATCCAAAGGTCAGTGGAAAAACACATGATGGGTGTAAGTGGGTTGTAGTGTATTAATAATGACTTGTATTTGAAAAGTAGTTAATGGTATTATATATTCATGAATGGAAAAGGAAATAAACTGGTCAGGGAGAAAGAATAAAAAATAATAGAGATCTAAGGCAGATACATTGATTGATATATTCTCTGCAATTTATTTAGAGAGTTGATAAGTACATTGAGAGGTTTAGTTAGCTCCCTAGGGTTCACAGAGTTAATATGTATCAGAGGTGAAACTTGAACCAGGTATTCTTGACTTCAAGGTCAATTCTCTATTCATAATAGCTTCTCTTAACTCCTCACTCTAGACCAGTGGACCTCCTTCCAGTTCAGCACCCGTAGCTATCATCTGGAGGAGTAACCCATGAGGAGAAGGGGCCTATCATCATTACCTGCTCCCCCATTACATTGTAAGCTCCTTGAGAGCAGGAATTGTCTTTTGCCTCTTTTTGTATCCCCAGTGCTTAGCACGTTACCTGGCACATAGTAGGCACTAAATAAATGTTTATTGAATTGAATTCGTTTGAGTCCCCAACAGGACAATCAAATCAGCCTAGCTAAAGTAGCAAGGTACCTCAAGGAAGAGACAGGAGGCAGTGAGATATCCCTGGATGGAGATATCCTTGGATCCTGAGACCCAAAGCTCAATGGGCCTGCTTCCAGTCTAACTTACAAGGTCATCATTCAGGGAATCAACCATTTGGAGATATGACCTGATCACTTTTCTGTGCATGCTATAGCCCTTGCCTCTTTAGCAGCGATTGCTGTTGGAGACCCAGAAAATAAATTCTCACCACCAAAGTCCTTGGTTCAGAAATGGATATAGTTTTATCAGTGGAAATAATATGAAAGAAGATACATTCCAATCTATTTTGCTGTTGTTGCCTAAAGACTATAGAGCCTTTCTACTTGACTTGCAGCTTGAAACCTGCTGTATGTGTCATTTCCCACATTAGAACGTGAGCTCCTTGAGAGCAAGGACTGTCTATTTGTGACTCTAGCACATAGGATAGTGCTTTGCACATAAAGACAATACTTTCTCTTTCATTCATAACAAATGGATGTCTACAAATGTGTGTATGTATTATACATACACAACTTTTTTTTTCATTATTATTAGGAAGAGGTGGGTGTGGGCCTGTGATTTCATTGATGGGGGCATTCTCAGGTAGAAACTCCCTCCATCAGTGCAGACTTACAACTTCTTGATCATTTATAGGCTTAGAAAGTTTTTTTTAGGAGTTTAAGTGATGTTCCATGTTCCCACAGTTGGCATAGAACAAAAGTTGGATTTGAACTGAGGTAATCTTGACTCCAAGGCTAGACTTCTAAACTGAATGCTGTGCTGGGGCTCACAAATGGATATCTGTGCAGGGTCTGGGGTTTCTTCAGTGTACTAACTCTTTGTTCTTCAATCTGGGAACAAGTACAGTGAAATCTAATCCCTCTTTGATGTGATAGCCCTTCAGCAACTTGAAGATGGACATCATGTCTCCATTCTACCTACTCAGCTCACTAATTGCATGGCAGGATCACAAAGAACTCTTTCCATGAGACTGCAAGCTCCTTGAAAGTAGGGACTAGTTTTTGTTATTTTTTTGATTGTTTGTTTGTTTACCTGTCTTTGTACCATCAGCTCTTAGCACAGTGCCTGGCACATTGTGGGTGCTGACTAAATGCTTGTTGACTGACTGACCAGATAGAGAACACAACTTTCTCATTGATCTGTAAATAAGTCAGTCAATAAACACATGCCAACTACCTACTATGTGCCATTTACTCTGCAGGCTCTTCTGTAAGATGTTCCAAGAAACGTCTTATCTAATTATATTATTTCCCTCTCCAGAAAAAATAGTTTGTAATAATTTTCAACCATTTTTCAATCTGGAGAGTTTTAAATTCCCTTTGGCTGTGCAACAGCTGTTTCACAGAAGTGATAGGAAAGGGCGTCATTTTATAAAAGTGATATCATATCATAATTACAATATTGCTTGTGTCTGTGCATCTAATTTGAGAAGCTGAGGGCTTAGCCTTGTAATTTAAATTTATTCCAACATGCACTCATGTTGGAATCTAAGCAGATTTGTATCTGTTTGTGAGCTATGTACTGTCCCACTGAAATGGCTGTCAGGTCTGTTCATTGTCCCCCTCCCCCCCCATACCTCCTTCAGTTTTCTTTTTTGGAGATCTCCAACAATAGCATCCTACCTTAGATACTTATTGGCTGTGTGGCCTTTGGCAAGTCATTTACCCACCTCAAGCCTCAGTGTCCCCATTTGTAAAATGAGGATCATAAATCACTTACTTTACAAGGTTGCTATGAGGTTCAAATGAGAAAGTATATAAAAACACTTTGCAAACTTTAATTCTATAAATCAGCACTTCTTAAATTGTGAGTTGTGACCCCATATGTGAAGTATGGGGTTTAAGAAGTGCTGAAAGCGTTGTGAGTAGAAAAAGTTTAAGAAGCCCTGCAGTACAAATAATAATAATTAACATTTAAATAGCACTTTATGTGGTATGTAACCTTAGTGCTATATAAATGTTAACTATTATTAATAGTAATAATACAGTGCCCTATCATTTTATTAATAATAATAGCAAATATTTACCTAGCATTTTAAGGTTCTTAAAATACTTTATATATGCTATGTTATTGTTGTTATTGTCTCCAAATGGACTTAGGTGTTGTTCTACATGGGACCAAAGGGATGAACCTAATGACTAGTTGTTGAAAGTTGGTCTAAAATAATGTTTCTTAATCTTATTTGGCTACAGAACACTTTAGGACTTGAAATATATTGACAGAACCCACAATTGCTGGCTTGAGGGATCTGAGGATATGTGATGTCCCTGGCAAAATAAGGATTGAGGAGAATTTTTGGCATAAAAAGATGAAATTAAGCCTATTTTAATACCAATTACCTCCATGGATCTATTAAGCCTCATAATATCATCCCCATGAGTACTCCTTTCAATGGTGCAAACTGCAAGCCATCTCAATCTTTATCCTGTGAGATCCTTGTACATGGCCTTCTAAAACAATTGTTCATAGAAGAGTGATGCAAGGCACTGGAGGCTTTCGTTTATTTCTTTAAATAGTCTGTAGTTACAATGCTCAACTAAAGCTAGCTCTCTGTTATTCTTCTCACTACATGATTTAAATACAAACAAGAAATAAGTTTTATTGATAAATTTTGTTTTTACATCATAACTCTTTCTAACTATCTCTCAACCGTACCAAGCTTGCCCTTGTTAACAATGAAAAACAGTTCATCAAAACCAACTTACAGAGAACCTACATCTGATAGTATCCTCAGAATTTCAAAGCAGTGCTTAACCACCTCTCTACAGGAGGGAGGAAGATGCATTTCATTAATTGTTCTCTTATGTGAAGGATGTTAATTATGAACATTCAGTTTGGCTCCTGTTAAGTTTTGTTTATGTTATTATAGTTATTCTGTTTACTACTTTTCTGGTCTTGCTTACTTTGCTCTGCATACATAAATTTTAATAATAATGATGATCATAGCTAGAATTTATATAGTGCTTTAAAGTTTTCAAAGTGTTTGTCTGAATTCTCACGATTGTCCTTTCTTATAGTTTAGCCATATTTCCTGATATTCACATGTGACAGTGTTTTCAGCTTTGAGTCACTCAACAGGTAGTTATTAATTACTTACTATGTACTAACCTCTGTGCTAAGTGTTGAGGATACAAAGAGAGGCAAAAGAAAGTTCCCGCCCTCAAGGAGCTCACAATCTAATGGTGGAGACAGCAAACAAATAGCTATGTACAAACAAGCTATAGACAGGATAAATAATCAAGAGAAGAAAGTCAGTAGAATTAAGAGGGATGGGGAAAGGCTTCCTGTAGCAGGGGAGATTTAAGCTGGAACTTGAAGGAATCTGGAGAAGCCAGGAGGCAGAAATAAGAAGAGAGAACATGACAGGCAAGGGGAACATTCAATGAAAATTCAGAGCTGAGAGATAAAGTGTCTTCTTTGAGGAAAAGCAAGGAGGCCATTGTCACTGGATCAAAGTATATGTGGAGTTGTATCTGTGTGTGATGTGATATAAGGCATGAGAAGACTGGAAAGGTATGTGTGTGGGATGGTGGTGGTGGTAGGTTATGAAAAGCTTTGAATACCAAATAGAAGATTTTGTATTTGATCCTGGAGGTCACAGGGAGTCACTGGAGTCAATTGAGCGTGGGGAAAATGACATGGCCAGACTTGTGCTTTAAGAAAATCACTTTGGCCACTAAATGGAAGATGGCCTGGAGTAGGGAATGATTTGTGGCAGACAGGCCAACTAGCAGGCTATTGCAATGGTTCAGGTATAAGGTGATGAGGACCTTTGCAAGGATGGAGGCAGTATCAGAAGAGAGAAGGGGACACATTCTAGAAATGTTGTAAAGGTGACATTGGCAGACCTTGGCAGTAGATTAGATATGGGAGGTGAAATATCATGAGGAGTTGAAGATGATATCTAGGTTGTGAGTCTAGAGGACTAAGATGGTAGTGATTCCCTTGACAGTAATAGGGAAATTTGGAAGTGGGGAGGCCTTGAGGGGAAAGAATGAGTTCAGTTTTGGACATGTTAAGTTTAAGATGTCTACAGAACATTCAGTTCAAGATGTCTAATAGACAGTTGGAGATGTGATTCTGGAGGTCAGCAGACAGGTTACGGCTGGATTAGTAGATTTGAGAATCATCAGCATAGAGATGATAATAGTATCCATGGGAGCTGATGAGATGACCAAATAAAGTAGCGTAGAGAGAGAAGAGAAGAGGGCCCAGGACAGAACCCTGCATGACACCCATAGTTAGTGGGCATGACCTGGATGAAGATCCAGCAAAGGAGAGTGAGAAAGATTGATCAGATAGGTAGGAAGAGAACTACAAAAGAATAGTGTCCTGAAAATCTAGAGAGAAGAGACTATCAAGAAGAAGATAATCAACAGTGTCAAAGAGAGCAGAGAGGACAAGAAGAATGAAAATTGAAAAATGTCCATTGGATTTGGCATTTAAGATATGATTGGTAACTTTGGAAAGAGCAGCTTCAGTGGAATAATGAGGTCAGAAGCCAGCTTGTAGAACGTTAATAAGGGAGTGAGAAGAGAGAAAGTGGAAACATTTATTGTAGATAATCTTCTTATGGAGTTTAGCTCCAAAAGGCAGAAGAGATATGGAACAGTCACTAGCAGGGATGGAAGGCTCAATTGAGGATGGAGGAGACATGGGCATAATTGTAGGCAATAGTGAAGCAACCAGTAAATAGAGAGAGGTCAAAGATAAATGAGAGAACGAGGGTGATGGATGTGGCGGACTGCTGGAGGGGATGAATGGAGTGGGATTATTTATGCATGTAGTGAAGCTTGTTTGGAAAGAAGCAAATCTTTAATGAGAGCCTAGGTGAAGAAGAAAGTTAGTAGCAGAAGGTGTTCTCTTTGTCCCCAATTAAGAGCATATACTTTGTTTCGGCAAAAAGTATTGCTAAGATACTTTAGTATATCTAGGGCCTTTATTTCTGTCTTTGACCTCCTTGCCCTATATGCCCAGTAGTCTGATCACTGGGCCAAAGAACTTTAAATAGTTTAGTGAATTTATTCATTTAAATCTAATATGTTTTTCAATAGTTTTTAAAAACTGATTCACATTTCTACCTAATAGTGTTTTAGTGTATATGTCCTTCCAACATTGTTTCCATTTTTTATCATCTTTGCCAATTGATTGGGTCCTACCTTCACTTACATCATATAGTCCTGTGTGGTACCTTCTATTTCCCATTTTAAACACATTCCATCATTGATAATAGGGATACAGACCACTTAGACCCACTGTGCACCTAACTTTTGTCCTTTGAGTCACCCGAAATTTTGATTTCCCCCCCCAAAAATTTTGGAATTCTGTGATTCTCAGTAATGTAACATATTAGTAGACTATTGGTGTTGAAAAATTATGGCTTTTTATTTTAGGAAATAGCTTTAGGATCACTAAAATGTCCTGTAAAATTTTCTGAATGCCATTTGATCCTCTTTTCTTCCTACTATTCATTTGTATATGCATGTACATACATGTATATGTAAAAGCTTGTTGATATATACATAGAGCATGTGTGTTATATATGCATGTGTGTATATGCATACATACATACATATATACGTATACAAGGCTGTTAGATTTAAGTTAAAAGGCTAAGCCCTCAGTTTTCAAAAGAATATACATATGCATTCATACATGTCATCTACACATATATATGACAAGCATTGCCAAAATATATGATGGAAAGCATCAATGGTTTCTCCTTTCAACAATTTGTCATAGTCTGAACAATAGCTATTTTTTATGCATCTGGTTTTTGTTGTGTGGCTGCAGATCTCATTGAGGAGGTTATGTAAGATTTTGGTATTTAATACAATAAGCAATATTATTTGCAAATGGAAATGAGTAGACGAACACATTGTTTAAAAGTAACACCTTTTCCATTTGGACTCTGCACAAGGCATCCATTATGATAGCTGCGGACACCATTGAGCACATAAGTCTCTGTTTTGTTCACATTTGGATAATTACAATCAGAAGATCACTGAAAAAAAGTTGCATTTATATTTGTATCTATTAAAGAACTTTTATATTACTTTGAGTTGTAAGTGGAAAACATCTTGTTGGAGGAGGGCTTTTTAATGCTGTGTTTTGCTTTATTAAGTCAAATGTCTTTTTAATAATCTTGTAGTCTCTACTTTTTCTGTCGAATTGTGATTACAAAGCTGTTTTCTTCTGTAGAAAATGATTTGTGAGCCTTTTCTCTTCATATTTTCATCAATATTGTAAAATAATTAGTATTTCTTTATATTGCATGTGTCTTTCTAATAAAATTCTTCTAGAGATTGGAAAAAAATAGTTCTTATGGTCAATAGATACTGCTCAGTCACATTCCTGTGGGTAATAATACTGATTCCCCCCCAAAAAAAAGTTTGGAAAAGTCTTCCCCTTTTTCAGATAACTTGAAGATCAAACCTTCAATGCTGATACAAATATATGTAGTGTATATTTGGTCTTGTGTCTACTTTTCTCATTTTGATCTTCTCAGGTCTCTTTATCCTCTTCCTTTATGAACATTGGAAACCAAATTATTAGATTACAAATATGATGATTACTCTGCTCCCTGACAAACATATTTACTATATAAATGCTGACAGATTTGTTGCCTTTCACAAATACTGTATGTTGTCTTTCTACTTTCGTCTATAAATGTTCTTGGAATGATCTGACTTATTTGAGTCTCATGTTAGGCTTTCTTCAGACTTGTTTTATCTTCAACTATGCCTTGCTGTTTATGAAAAGATAATGTGCATAATCTTCCACAATCCTTGTCTGTAACATTTTACCGGCAGGTTTTTATCCTAAATTCTTGTTTCCTTTGGATGCCATGTTTCTTTTACTGGCAAAGCAGTCAAATGTTTGCTGGACAAAGTGGTTTTTTGTTCTTTTATCATCTTTGTTGTGGTGATAGCTTTGTAATAATTTAACTTTGGTAGGAAACAGTGATAATCATTATTATCACTTGCATAATATCTCTTATCCATTTCCCATTTTTCATCACCAGTAGTTTTGTTTTAACTTGCTCAACGTGCTGCTGTTGTAATCAATATCTTATCGTCTTAATCTTTCTAATTTGGAGTTGATTATCACCTTTGTTCTAAAAAGCCAGTTGTCTGACTGTAGAGAATACTTTTTTTTGTTTTTTTTGGGGGGGAGGGGAGGGAAGGTTTCAATATCAGTGACTAGTTGCTGCCTGTGTGTTAAGATACTCAGTTTCTTTTTCTTTTTAATATTTGGCATTTTCCAAATCCAGTGTCTTTAAACATCCTTTTTCAAGAAATGCATGATGTACAGCTGTGAGCTTCAGAATAGTCTCCAAGATTTTGAACTCTTTCATTTCATAATTCTGAACCATATTTTCTAATAAATTTATTATGTTATCCCCTATACTCCCTTTCACATCTAAATTATCAGAGTATTAATGTCTATGTTGTCTTGGTTTGGAGGATCTTGCTAAGTTCTTTATAGAATTCTTCCATCTATTCATCCTCTGCAATGGATGTTGGCACACTTGTATCAGTAAAAGAGCTGCAATTATCTTCATGGTGTTCTTTTTGCATATGTTCATTGAAAGCACTACGAAGCACAATGGCCACATATCCATGAAATAATCCTTCTCACTGCTCTTTGGCACAGGATGAAACCAAATCTGCCAGTTCTACCAACTCTTTGCCTCTTCAGGGAGAACCTGTGAGCCATACTTACATTTAACCACAAATTCCTTTTGTCTTCTGGCTTTATTTATAATAAGAATGTCAATATTGATATGATTAAGTTCTTCTAATAATATGTCAACTCATTGGTTGTCAAAGATGGATTACAAATTTAAAATATGAACCATTAAATTTTTTTATGTAAAACATATTTCTATATTATCCATGTTGCAAAAAAAAAAGCAAACAAGAAAAGTAAGGAAAGTGAAAAAGTTATGCTTCAATCTGCATTTGGAGTATATCAGTTCTTTCTCTGAAGGTAGATAGCATTTTTCATCGTAAGTCCTTTGGAATTGTCTTAGATCATTGTATTAATCAGAATAACTAAGTCATTCACAGTTGAACATCATGCATTGTTACTGTTTTCCTACTTCTGCTTACTTCACTTTGCATCAGTTCATGTAAGTCTTTCTAGGGTTTTTTTAAAACCATCCTGTTCATCATTTCTTTTTTTATTTTTAATTTAATTTTTATTCATTTTGAACTTAAGTTAACAAACTGAAAAAAAGAGAATTTCCAACAGCACAATATAAAAGAGGATTCAATATAAAACCATGAATTCCCATTTACACTGTTTACTATTTTTGAAAAACTATGTAATAAATACTACACATGGTTTTCAAAGTTATCTTGCTTTTTCTAAACTTTCTTTCGTTCTGTGCTGTGCACTTTTTATTTTTTTCTTCCTCCTTCCCCATCCCATAGAGGGCTACCATTAGACACAAATATTTGTATATATGTAAAACCATACTATACATACTTCTACTTATCAGTTCTTTCTGTGGATATGAATAGCATCTTCCTTCATAGGTCCTTTGTAGTCAATTTGAGTATATATAATACTCAAAACAACTTAGTCATTTGAAGTTTTTCTTAGGACAATATTATTATTGCTGTATACAATGTTCTATTGGTTCTGTTCATTTCACTCTTCATTATTTCACTTAGGTCTTTCCATATTTTTCTAAAATCAATCAGCTTAGCAGTTCTTATAGTGCAATAGTATTCCATCACAATCATATACTATACATATATATATATAATTCCTCCCCTTCCTGCTTTCCTAGTTGCATTGTTTTTGTTTGTGCAAGAACTATTTAACTTAATGTATTCAAAATTACCCATTTTGTATCCCATGATCTTTTTTCTCTTTTCTTAGGTCATAAATCCTTTCCTTATCCATAGATGTGACAGGTAAAATTTTCCATGTTCCCCTAATTTGCTTATGTTATCACAATTTATGTCTAAATCACGTGCTCCCTTTTCACTTGATTTTGCTATATGGTGTGAGGTGTTGGTCTGTAGCTAGTTTCTGACAAACAAATTTCCAGCTTTTCCAGTAATTTTTGTGAAATAGTGAGTTCTTGTCCCCAAAGCTTGGATCTATGGATTTATGAAACACTAGATTACTATGGCCATTTACTACTGTGTATTGTATACCTAATCTATTCAACTGACCCACCACCCTATTTCTTAGTCAGTACCATATTGGTTTGATGATTAACACTTTTTAATACAGTCTGAGTTCTCATACTGCTAGGCTACCTTCCTTCATATTTTCCTCTCATTGATTCCCTTGATATTCTTGATCCTTTTATTCATCTAGATGAATTTTATTATTTTTTCTAGCTCTGTGAAATAATTTTTGGTAGCTTATTAGTATGCACTGAATAAGTAAATTAATTTAGGTAGAATTGTCATTATTATTATATTGGTTTGGCCTACCCATGAACAATTAACATTTCTCCAGTTGTTTAGATCTGTCTTTATTTATGTGAAAAGTGTTCTGTAATTATGTTCATACAGTTCCTGGTTTTTTCATGGCAGGTAGACTCCCAAATATTTTATATTGTCTGCACTTATTTTAAATGAAATTTCTCTCTCTATCTCTTCCTGCTAGACTTTGTTGGGAGTATATGGAAATGCTGATGATTTCTGTGGGTTTACTTAATATCCTGCAACTTTGCTGAAATTATTCATCATTTCAACTAGTTTTTTAGGTGATTCTCTGATATACCATCATATCTCATCTGCAAAGAGTGATAGTTTTGTTTCCTCATTGCCTATTTTAATTCATTTTCTTTTTCTTCTCATATTGCTATAGCTAGCATTTCTATTATAATATTGAATAATAGTGGTGATAATGGATATTCTTACTTCACCCCTGATCTTACTGGTAAGGCTTCTAGCTTATCCCTATTACAGATAATGCTTCCTGATGGCTGTAGATAGATGCTACTTATCATTTTAAGTAAAGCTCCATTTATTCCTATGCTCTATAGTATTTTAAGTAGGAATGAGTGTTATATTTTGTCAAAAGCTTTTTTTCCCTGCATCTGTTGAGATAATCAAGATTTTTTTTTATCATTTTTTGTCTGTGATATGGTTAATTGTGCTGATAATTTTCCTAATTTTGAACCAGTCCTGCATTCCTGGTATAAATCTCACCTGGTCCTAATGAATGATCTTTGTGATATATTGCTGTAATCTCTTGCTACTATTTTATTTTAAATTTTTGCATCAGTATTCATTAGGGAAATTGGTCTATAGTTTTCTTTTTCAGCTTTTGCTTTTCCTGGTTTAGATATTAGTACCATATTTATGTCATAAAAAGAATTTGGTACAACTCCTTCTTTGTCTATTTTTCCAAATAGTTTATATAGTATTGGGATTAAATATTCTTTAAGTGTTTTGTAGAATTCACTTGTGAATCCATCTGTTCCTGGTCTTTTTTCTTAGGGAGCTTGTTGATGGCTTGTTCAGTTTCTTTTTCTGAGATAAGGCTATTTAAATATTCTATTACCCCTTCTATTAATTTGGGCAATTTATATTTTTATAAGTATTCATCCCTTTCACCTAGATTATTAGATTTATTAGCATATGATTGGGCAAAAAAAGCTCCTAATAATTGCTTTAATTTCATCTTCATTGGTGGTGCAATCATCCTTTTCACTTTTGATACTGATAAATTGGTTTTCTTTTTTTTTATTTAGTCAAATTAACTAATCACTTCTCTATTTTTTTGTTTTGTTTTTGCCTAGGTAATTGGGGTTAAGTGACTTGCCCAGAATCACACAGCTAGGACTCATCTATTTTTTAAAATAAAACTAGATCCTGATTTTATTTATTAATTCAATATTAATTCAATTTCAATTTTATTAATCTCTCCTTTGATTTTCAGGATTTCCAGTTTGGTGTCTAATTAGGGATTTTTAATTTTTTTCCTAGTTTTTTTTTTAATTGCAGGTCTAATTCATTGATCTATACTTTCTCTATTTTATTGAAGAAAACATTTAGAGATATAAATTCCCCCAAGTACCACTTTGGCTGCAACCCATAAATTTTGGTGTGCTGTCTCATTATTGTCATTCTTTTTAATGAAATTATTTGTTGTTTCCATGATTTTTTTCTTTGACCCACTCAATCTTTAGGATTAGATTATTTAGTATCTGATTTATTTTTGCAGGTGAACCACATTTTCCCCCTTATTTATGAAAAACATGAACCATAATAGATAGTGTAAGAAAACATCCAGTCAGTCAAATAGATGTGTACTATTGTCCATAGAGTTGTTAAAGGAGAAACAGGAACCAAAAATCATTCAAATTATTTTTTCAAATAGAAAAAAAAACCTAATTAGTGGAACAATCATTGGTAGGTGTTTTCTTCACTGCAAAGCTAAGAAGAGTCCAGCTGAAGAGATCTTCTTTTGTCTGGAAAATGACACCATTTCTCAAATCTGTGCTGATTACATTAAAAAAAATCAATAAGATTTATCTGTTCCTTTTTCCAGCATTGCTGCAAAATCCTTAGAATAGACTCCAAAGTAAACCAGTCATTCCAAATCTACAGTCACTCTTTAATTTAATTCATAGAACTGCTGAAAAAGTAGACATTTCTTTCTAAAAGTGAAAAAAAAAGGTTTCCATGGCCCTTCGTTGAATGTATTATTTATTGCATTATGGTCTGAAAAGGATGCATTTAGTATTTCTATTTTTCTGTATTTATTTGTGAGGTCATTCTGTCTTAATACATGGTCATTTTTTGTGAAGACCCTGTGTACACCTGAGAAAAAGGCAGACTCCTTTCTATTCCTATTCAATTTTCTCCAGAGGTCTAGCCTATAATCTCTAATTTTTCTAAAATTCTTTTCATCTCCTTAACTTCTTTCTTATTTATTTTATGGTTATATTTATCTAGTTCTGAGAGGGGAATGTTGAGGTCCCCCACTTGTATAGATTTATTGTCTTTTTCTTCCTGTAGCTTATTTAATTTTTCCTCAAAATTTGGATGCTATGGTACTTGGTGTAAAAATGTTTAGTATTGACATTACTTCTATGTTACTTTTTAGCAAAAATATATTTTCTTTGCTTATCTCTTTTAATTAGGTCTGTCTTTGTTTTGTTTTGTCTGAGATCATGATTGCCACCCCTATTTTTTTGTTTTGTTTGGTTTTTGCCTTGACTAAAGTTCAATAAATTCAGCTCCAGCTCCTTATTTTAACTCTGTGTGTTTCTCTGTTTCAAATGTGTTTCTTGTAAACAACATATTATTGGATTTTGGTTTCTAATCTATTTTGCTGTCCACTTCCAATTTATGGGTGAGTTCATATCATTCACATTCACAGTTGTGATTACTAACTCTGTATTATCCTCCGCCTATTCCCCCTCCCATTTATATCCTCCCTCTCTCTCTGTCTCTGTCTCTCTCTCTGAAAATTCTGTTTTGCTTCTGACCACTGCCTCTCTTAATCTGCCCTCTCTTTTATCAGCCCTCTTCTCTTCACTTATCCTCTTTTCTTTCTATTTCCTTGTTGGGTCAGTAGACTTCTATATCCAAATGAATATGCAGGTTATTCCCTCTTTGAGCCAATTCCAATGAGAGTAAGGTTCAATCCTTGCTTGCTTCCCTCCCTATCCCCATTTCCCCCTCCATTGGAAAAAAACTCTTCTTTGCATACTGCTTTAATGTGAGATGATTTCCTCCATTCATCCTCTTCCCTCTTTCTCACCCCTTGGTTTTTTAAAAATGATCCCATCATAGTCAACCCACACCTATGCCCTCTCTCTATGTATACTTCTTCTAAATACCCTAATAATAAAGTTCTTAGGAATTACAAATATCATCTTCCCATACAGGAATGTAAACACTTAACCTTATTGAATCTTTTATCATTTCTTTCTTGTTTACCTTTTTATGCTTCTCTTAAGTCTTGTGGTTGAAAGTCATGTTTTCTATTCAGTTCTGGTGTTTTCATCAGGAATCCTTGAAAGTCCTCTATTTCATTAAATATCCATTTTCCCTCCTGAAGGATTTTACTCAGTTTTGCTGGGTAGGTTATTCTTGGTTGTAATCTTAGCTTTTTTACCTTCCAGAATATCCTATTCCAAGCCCTCTGCTCCTTAATGTGGGAGCTCTGGAATTTGGCTATAATATTGCTGGGGGTTTTCATTTTGGGATCTCTTTTAGGAAGTGATTGGTAGATTCTTTTAATTTCTATTTTATCCTCTGGTTCTAGGATATCAGGTAGTTTGGTTTTTTTTTTGAAAATTTCTTGAAAGATGTCTAGGCTCTTTTTTTGATCATGGCTTTCAAGTAGTATGATAATTCTTAAATTATCTCCCCTCAGTTTGTATTCTAGATCAGTAATTTTTCCAATGAGATATTTTACATTTTTCCATTTTTTCCCATTTTAAATTTTTATTTTACTGTTTCTTAATATCTCATGTAGTCATTGCTTCCACTTGCCTAATTCTATTTTTTAAGGCATTATTTTCTTCAGTGAGTTTTTGTATCTCCTTTTCCATTTGACCAATTTTACTTTTTAATGAGTTCTTCTCTTCAGTGGATTTTTGTGTCTCTTTTTACCATGTTGCCAATTCTATTTTTAATGCATTATTTTCTTCAATATATTTTGTACCTCTTTTATCAAGCTGTTGTCTCTCTTTTCACAAATTTCTGACATCACTCTTATTTCTTTTCCAAGTTTTTCCTCTGCCTCTCTTATTTGATTTTTGAAATCCTTTTTGAGCTCTTCTAAGAATTCTTGTTGGGCTTATGTCCAATTTGTATTTTTCTTTGAAGCTCTGTAGTTTTTTGACACCATTGTTTTCTGAGTTTGTGTCTTAATCTTCCCTGTCACCATAGTAGTTTTTAATGGTCAGATTCTTTTGTTGTTGTTGTTTGCTTATTTCCCCCAGCCAATTTCTTGCCTTTTAACTATGTTAAAATTGGGCTCTGCTGCCAGAGTGGAGGGGACACTGTCCCAAGCTTCAGGTTTTTCATGCTGCTGTTTTCAGAGCTAGTTCTGGTGCATGTAAGTTTTCAGTGCTTCTAAGGTGGTACGATCCAAGGAAAGGTGTGGTCACTGCTCTCTGGCCTGTACTCTGGTCTTCACACAGGAAGGGACCTTTTTCTCTTGTAGCCACAAGTGCTTTTATTCTTTACCTTGGAACTGCAAACCAGAACTGTGTATGAGTAATGCAACAGGTTCCTGCACACAGTGCCAGCAAAGAGCCCCCTATAAGAGCCCTCTTTCTGACCAGTTGTCCAATCCCCTCACCATCTGTTGATTGAGAGCTCCAGAAGCTGCTGCTGTCACTGTTGTAGCTGCCTCCAAGGCTTGCTAATGGTAGTGAACTGAGTAGTGATGTTGCCACAGCCTGCACTGCTCTCCATTCTGACCTCTAACCCAGAGCCCAGAACTTTCCTGCCAACCTCCTAAGTTGGCTTTTGCTGGAAAAATGTCTCCTGACCTTTTGTTAGCTCTGGCATTCCGGAATTCAATTTGAGGTGTTATTTTAAAGTTGTTTGGAGAGGAATGTTGGGAGAGTTCATCTGAGTTGCTGCCTATTCTCCTTTACCTTGGCTCTGCCCCCAAATTTATGTTTATAAATGGCATAAACACTGGGAAAATTGCTGGAGATACCAACATTTTCTTCAGAATTCCTAATCATATCCCACTGAATGCCAGGCTTCTAAAGGAACAAAAGCCCAAGGTGGAAGCTCTTGAATGAAATAATGAGATTTTGCAAGGAAGACTTGTAGGCTGGAAGTATCTCTGAATTGTGAATGAACTCTTCCTGAACCTGAAAAGACCCCACCCTGGAGTCTGGAATGTTCTTCTGGAACTGGGAAAGGATAGGTATGGGGAATGAATTTGGAGTTTTCAAGGGGAGAGGCAATTCTGGAAAATTACAATTAAGGGAGTGAAAATCTAGGACAAGTTTTGGGTGGGGATGCCTCTTGAGAGAAGCTTTGGAAGAAGGGCTAAGTAAAGATTGAAGCTAGGAAAGGCCTAGTTCCCAGTACTAACCTAGAAGTAACTGATACTCTGTGAAATTGCCCTTTTATTTGTTTTTTTTTTCCCTCTCTATGCCTTTACCTTCAATACATAGTAGTAAAATATTTCTTAAAAAGCCCTAAGGAAGAGCTGTGTGCTATTTCATGTCAAGAGACTTCAGACTAGGTACGTCAATCTTCGTTGAAAACTAAACTGGGTTGGAGGGTGGGGTGGAAAATTCAGTCCCCCGAGAGTTGATAGGAACAGTAAGGCAGAAGAGGGCTCCAGCGAGTTAAGTCCTTGACTTATTAGTATAGAATCAATCACTGACTGTCCTTGGGATGTGTGTGTGTGTGTGTGTGTGTGTTTGTTTATACACACATACACATATATTCATATGAATATATGCATACATGACAGTGGGTCTGTTTTTTGCAAAGTGCACATAAAATATCTAATATCCATTGAGATTCTTGTTTTTATGGTGTTCTGTATGCATTTGTTTGTGCCAATGAATATTTGGGACAACTGGGTAAAATTTGAAAAATCTGAAAAAAAAAACCCAAAATATTCATAACAATCAAGAATCTGAAGAGGAAACAAAAGCATTTCCAAACCTAATTCCAATCCATAATCCCAAATAGAAAAGTAATGGAATTCTGTCAAAAGTTATCTACAATTTTCAGTGGTCTTGTTGGGCAATATGTGTTGCGTTAACATGTTTAAAAAATTAGTAGAATGTTCTGTCAATTACAAAGGCATTTACAAACAAAAGACAGACACTCTGATTTTTGTACAGTAAATATGTGATGAACAATCCTTCCCTGCCCCACACTGGCTTACATAAGGAAAGGGGGAAATGGGAAAAAAAAAACAATTACACATTTTATTTTAATGTGAGCTATTGCCTCCAATATTATTCCCATCTATTTAACAATTATTGAAAGCAAACAACTACTTGCTTCTCATTTAATATGTTGTTTGTAATATTGTTAGATTCATAAAACTGAAAATATAGTATTTTGCGGTACCTTATTTAGTAACACTAGTCTTAAAGCAGTAGGCTCTGTGCTAAGTATTAGGGATACAAACATAGATGATGGCCCCTTACCTTGAAGAGCAAACATTACAATGGGAGAAGACAATACACAAAATGGAGCTGAAAAGAGTTGGGTGAAGGTCCAGTTTTGAAGTCCAGAAAACCAGAGGCCAGAGACTAGAGGGGGAATGAAGTTTGCCTAACCTGGGCCAGTCCACAAAATGAAAGGCCCAGGAGGAATTCCCCAATGGAAGAAGGAGGCCAGCCTGCCTTCTAGAGGGCTATTCTAGAATGAGAAGGCAGTAGGGATGGTTGTATGTCAGAAGATGAGGAGGTCCCACGAGGTGAGGGAAGTTCCAGGATGAATTAGCAGCAACTAAGGCATGGTTTTGAAGTGGGCGATCTGAGCCAGGAGTAGAATGATCTGAGTCTTGAAGGAAGGCATGAAAGCTAGGAGTGAGGAGGGAAAGCATTTCAGGCCTGAAGTGTAGTCAGTAAAAATGTACAGAACAAGGGCATGGAATGTTCTATGTGAGGAATAGCAATGAGGCCAGTGTAGCTGAATCATTGAGTGCATTGGAAAGAGTAAAATGTATGAAGGTTGGAAAGATGGGAAGGAGCCAAGTTATGAAGAGCTTTAAATGCCAAATGAAGAACTTTGAGTCTGATCCTGGAAGTAATAGGGAGCCATTATGGTTTATCGAGTAAGGGGGTAACATTGCTAAGATCTATGCTTTAGGAAAATCTACTTTCTGAAGCTTAATGTAGGATAGATTGGAATGGAGAGAGACTTGAGGCAGGGAGACCATTTGGAAGGCTATTGCTATAGAACAGGAAAGAGGTAATATAGGCCTGCACTATATGTGAGTGGAAATAAGGGGACGTACGTGAAAGATGCAAAGGTAGAAATGACAAGATTTGGCAATGTATTAGATGTGGGGTGGTAAGAGTGAGAAGTCAGGGATGATGCAGTGGTTGTGAGTCTGGGTAATTTGGAAGTTGGTGTTCTGAACATAATGAGGAAATTGGAATAGCAAATGATGGGGTTTTTTGTTTGTTTGGTGGGGGAGTGGCAGAGATAATGAGTTCTATTTTGGAAATGTCAAGTTTGAGATGCCTATAGGACATCAAATTCAATATGTCTTCCAAAAGGCAGCTAGTGATATGAGAGTGGAATTCAGGTGAAAGACTAGGGCTAGATATATAGACCTGGAAATCATCTGTATAGAGATGATAATTAAATTCATGCAAACTGGTGAGATCAGAGCAAAACTGTTTAGAGGGAGAAGAGAGCCCAGGAGATTTAAAGCAAGAGGGTACTGTGAAAGTCACCTCCTCCAAACCCCTCATTTTATAATTGTAGAAATTAAGACTTTGGGAGATCTTTAGTAGGTGGCAGAGCCAGGATTCTGACACAGATAGGTCCTTAGTTTAGCAAGAATGGAAAAATACAGAAAGTTAATTCAAATGACAAAGTAGAAATTTACAGAGAGTTTGAATGTAAAGCACTGGTGGTCAGATCAATACAACTGTATTAGAAAGCTTCTACCACCAAAAGCTGATTGTGTGTCCTGTTCAGAGGAATAAAAAGCAAGTGTATGTGATGTCAAATGACTTTTCTATCCACCTGTCTCTAAAGTCAGAGAACTGTCCGACCTTCTCAGTCTTCTGCCTTGCTTTTTCTCCACCTCCTACCTGGTTCCCTCCCCATCTCATCTCCCTAGAAGGAAATTCAATCTGAATCAAAACCAGTCAGCAGCCTCATTTTAATGAATGAATGCATGAATGAAGCGCTCATTAAGTGTTTACTATTGACAAAGCACTGTGCTAAATGCTGAGAATACAAATAAAAAAGTAAGATAGTCCTTGATTTCAAGGAGTTCACATTTTGGAGACAATCCATCTGGAAGGTTTTAGCTGCAAGTCAGATGGAAAGGCCCATGGTCATTAGGGTGAAACAGCAAAACAAATGCTAATGCTGTTTCTTTAATGTCACTTGCACTTTTAAAATCATATCAGTTTCTGATGTCAAACCATTTTTCAGCACCAGGGACTTGGTGGGAAGAACTTTCTTCTCTGGGCTTTCAGTAGCTGTGGCTGTGCTTGTAGGGGCACTTGCCAAGACTGCTTCCCAGGATAATGGTTAAGGGCACTTAGCTGGAAGCAGTGCTGTTCCCAAGGCTGTTGTATGCCTTTGTGTTCTTTGGCAGAGAGATGGACTAGATTGGAGGTGGGCAGGACCCCAGAGATGCAGGAAGAGAGGTAGGCTTCCTTCTGACATGTAGAGAGTGTTGCCAAATTCTAGTTGACAAGTTTGTTCATACTGATTACACTGAGAATTTCTAGTCTCTTCTGAGTTGGACCTTTTTTTTTTCTTCTGTGATCAGTATGAATTTGAACATATATCATGGAAACGTTGTTCTGGGTGGTCTTTCAAACATTTAAAATGACCCTTTCTGCCCATAGAACAGTGATAAATTCACATCACAGATGAAGATGATAATGATGATTTTAGGATCACAGTCTAGCCATGCATCGCATGGTATGATGTAATCTACTTTACCAAAATGATTATGAGGAGCCCTATATCTTAATAATGTTGGAAGCATGTTTAGATCCAGTAGCCACATTTCTTGTCTCTATCAGGGCAAAATTTTGAATCATAACTTTAGAACTGAGAAGGATATTGGGGGACACCTAGTTTAATACCATCATTTTACATTTGAGGAAACTGAGGCTCAGAAATGTACTGATTTACCTAAAGTCATGTAGGTAGTAAGTGGTAGACTTGGGATTTGAACCCTGCTCTTGAATCCGGATCTACAGCAGGCCTGTCAAACTAAAATAGAAACTATGCCCACTAAAGACATATGTAAGGATCCCAGCATATTGATGTAGAAAACCCCATATTGTATTTTTATGTATTTTGCTAAATAATTTTCCAATTTCATTTTAATCTGTTTCAGACTACAGTTGACAGTGTTGGGTAGCCATTTTGTTATTGCTGATTTAAAACTTTTCTTTCTTAATTGTACCATGTAGCTTCTTCTGATGTCTCCAGTCAATGACTATAGACTCAGGACCACCATATCCAGTCAGCCATAGAAATAGAGAGAGCAAAGAATGGGAAGCAAAGATAGGCAGGGTATGATTCTGCTGTGGAATCACTGACCCTGCCTGATGGTGGCATTCCTGCTGGTTCTGCTTTACTTCTTTGACTGCAGACCCAGCATTCCTGCCCAGATCTGGCATGGATCTTGCTTTAGCTGATCTCCTAGGACTTCACATCTTATATCCAGGGGTGGGGAGCCTGCAGCCTCAAGGCCACATGTGTCCCTCTAGGTCCTCGAGTGTGGCCCTTTGACTGAATCCAAACTTTTGTGAAGGCCACACTCGAGGACCTAGAGGGCCACATGTGGCCTCGAGGCTGCAGGTTTCCCATCCCTGGAAGCCAATGGTATCTGCTGGATACCTCCCACTGAGCCTCATTTTCAGGTTTAGCCCATCCTGATCAACCCTGCTCCACTGCCACTTTTATTCTATGACAGTAACAGTGGAAAAAATTGAGTAATTGAAATGATGGAAAATAATCCCACAGCTGGTGACAGTACCTAGATTTGAAATCATCCTCAGTTTTCTAAGTGCTAGGCCATATTGCTTTCTGTCTTTGTCCTGTTAAGGAGATTTCTTTAATAGTCATTTGTTTTATGAATTAGATAATATAAAATTGGATAAACATAATTTTTTCTAAATGAAAACATAAAACAAATATTGACTACTTCTCTGTTCTTCTGCACTCCCTTGAAAATGTTAGATACTCTAGGAAGCTGTTTTATTTTCTCATTAAACTTTACTCTAATGAAACAGGTTTTACATTACATAGGTCCCAAGCATTCCATCATACAGAATACCCTCCCCTCAGGTGAGCTTTGTCTAAGATGTATCACTCACACAGAAAGACCCTGAAAGTAGAGAACCACAAACATTGAGCTAGCAAAACATGACAATTGGTCTTTAAACAGTTATTAGTTAGTAAATAATAATAGTAAACAGTTATTGTTTAATTTGATGGTCTTGCTATCATTCTTATGGGTTTTTTTTTTGTTTGTTTGTTTTTGTTTTGCTTTTTGGCGAGCCAATCAGGATTAAGTGACTTGCCCAGGATCACACAGCTGGTAAGTGTCAAATGTCTGAGGCTGGATTTGAACTCAGGTCCTATTGACTCCAAGGCTGGAACTCTATCTCCTGCACCACTTAGCTGCCCCCTCTTATGTTTTTTATAGTATAGTAATTTGCCCTGCATCATTTGTCCTTGTATAACTGAGTAAGGAAGTTCAAAGTTTCAGGATGTCCTTGTAAATAATTTCCTTTGCAGAATATTTGGAATAGATCAGTGGCACATAATGGAAATAGGATTATATTTAGAAGGCAGTGACATAACATAGAGAGAGAATGGACCAGACAAATAAAAGATTTAGTGCTCGATCACCTTTAACTTAGTAGCCTTTTATTATTATTATTATTATTATTTTTTTTTTGGAATTGGGGTTAAGTGACTTGCCCAGGGTCCCACAGCTAGTAAGTGTCAAGTGTTTGGTCTGAGGCTGGATTTGAACTCAGGTCCTCCTGACTTCAGGGCCAGTGCCACCTAGCTGTCCCTATTATTTTTTTTTAATAGAGCTGGGCAAGCTTTGTTTCTTTTCAATTTATTGTATCATGTCAGTTTCTGAATTTGGAGCTTAATATATGGATGTTATTCCCCTCCATTTCCCGTGTCTGCTTCATTTGTCATTATTCTGTTCACTTACTCTTCTCCTATTTTCCCTTGTTATGTCTCTCAGCATTTCCAGGTAGTCAGCTATCCCAAATCTAAATTAGCAGGGACCTAAAACAGAGGTGTCAAACACACATCCCATAATACTCCCAAGCACACTTGAACCAGATTAAAATGTAGTTCCTATCTTATTTTAATATGTTGATGTATTAATAAAAAAAGAAACATATAAACGTGTAGTTTTCTAAGTCATATACATACATATGCAAACATATTTTTGTTTTTGTTGAGTCATTTCAGTTGTGTATAACTCTTCATGACCACATTTGGAGTTTTCTTGGCAAGGATATTGGAGTGGTTTGCCATTTTCTCTCCAGCTCATTTTACAGATGAGGAAACTGAGGCAAACAGGAGTAAGTGATTTGTCCAGGGTTACACAGCTAGTAAGAGTCTGAGGCTGGATTTGAACTCATGAAGATGATTCTTCCTGGTTCCAAGCCCAGTGCTCTATCCACTGTACCACCTACCTGCCCCCACACAATTACAGGTATGTATAAAACATTGGCAAGCAGGAACTGGGGTTTGAGGGAGGACCAGGAAAAGCTTCGTGTAAAATATAGAGCTTGAACTGTGTCTTGAAGGAAATTTGGAGTTTTAAGAGGTAGAGGGGAGGAAGAAGGGCACTCCAGGCATGGGGACAGCCTGTGCAGAGTCAGAGGAAGCAGAATGGAGTGCCATGTGTGAGTAACATTAAGGCCAATTTGGCTGGACCAGAGAGCGCCTAAAGGGGAAGTGCTGTGATATGGAAATATGGGTTGGTTGGAAGTTGTGAAGGACTTTGAATTCTAAACAAAAGAACTTATATCTGGTCCTAGGGGTAATAGGGAATCACTGGCATTTATTGAGTAGGGAATGCCATAAGACCTGCATTTTAGAAAATAATTTGTCAGCTGGGTAGAGGACATATGAAGGAGGAAGAGATTTGAGGCAAAAAGAATAAATATAGGAGAATATTACACTAGTTCAAGGTAGAAGAGATAAAGCTTTGTTAAGGCCTGAATTTTCTTTTTAAAGGCACAAAGCTTGTCATTCCACAATGAGATGTGTAGGTTAAAATGCAAGTTTGGCTGAGAGTTATCTATTCACTTAGAGTCATAGAATTTTAGGTCTAAAAACCTTAGAGTTCACTCCCCCTGAATTTATAGTTGAGGAAACTGAGGCAGAGAATCATGAAGTAACTTTCCCTAGGTCACACACCTTGTTAGTAGCAAAGCCAGGACTAGAACCCAAATAGTCTCATTCTCTCTGAGGTGTGAATGCTATCAAGTGCATTGTTTAGAAAAGGGTGTCACAAGATAGGAGGGGGAGATCATATGCCTGTCTTCTGAGATCCAGTAAAGCAGGATAGGAAGAGACAGAAAAAAGAGGAAGAAAAACAAATCAGATCGGTGATATTGAAGATAAATTTCACCTCCCCCACACTTCTAAGTTCAGCTTGGCAAAGGGGAACCCCCCCCCCCCAATCAAACCATCCCTCCTCCTCCCTTTCCCCCACTTAAATTTCCTGGAAACACTTTATCCCACATCAAACGGGCCCAACAGGGAAGAGTTTCTTTTCAAGGGCTTTTTTCAAGGCCTTTTTTGTGTATTTCAGAGCTGTTCCTGTGCTTTCTCCTCTGGTCCTTTCCCGCTTCCCTTTCAGCCTGTGGATTTTCAGCTGACCCTTGTTATTTCAATAAACAGCTGATGGAGAATGGCTTCCTTCAGATTCTGTGAGGGGCCTCCATCGCTCAGTTCCCGCAGCTGCACTTACTCCAGGATGGGTACGGGGCAGGCAAGCTTGGGGATCAACCAGATTGTCATCTGTCCACCACTTGTTCATCTGCTGTGCCTTGGACATTTAGCAAGTCTGTGTAAAGAAATGGTTTTCTTCTACAGAGACACTGAAGAGTCTCAGACTCCAGGGCTCTGGACCAGATTAAAAAGGTATTCAGTTCTCTTATCTGTGTAATGAAGGCCCAAGGAGAGCCTAGAAAGTTATCTCTGTGGAACCCATAAAGCTAAGTTTAGGCACTAGAATGCTCTGCACCAGCTCAGAGGTTGGATGGACAGAAAGTGATGGAAGGACAGAAAGAAACAAACATTTATTAAATGCCTAATATGTGCCAGGCATTGTACTGAATGCTTTACAAATATTACTTCATTTGATTCTCACCACAACCCAGGGAGGTAGGCGCTATTATTTATTATTCTATTTTACAGCTCGGAAAACTAAGGCACACACAGGTTAAGTGACTTACACAGGATCACTTAGATAGTAAGTGTCTGGGGTTGAATTTAAACTTGTGTTCTTGACCCTAGGACCAGTGCTTTATCCACTACACCTCCCAGCTACCTCTGAGATGGGACAAAATCACCTTAGGCAAGGTTTGTTCTTTCCAGTGGAGAACCTCTAAGGTTGATTCCTAGAGCTAGAACTTTCCAGAGGCACTTTGGAAGGCCTCAACATTTTTTGTGAAGCTGCCTAAAGGTGAATATTGAGAGTAAAAGAGAAGAGAGCCTGGTGGCCAGGGTAAACCATAAACTGAGGTTACTGAGTTACCTGTAAATAAAATCAACCCCCTTCCCCCATTTTGATCATCTAACAGAATCTTGATCTCACAATGTCCTTTGGACTTGGTAAGTGCCATTCATGACACATGTGGAGAGAGACACACATAGAGACAGAGAGACCCTGAAGATTTTGATTTGGGTTTCAGAGGTCTACTGAACAAAATCATACTGGATAAAATCAAAATTTACAAAAGTTTTGCTCTGCCCCAAGTCACATCATGTATAAATCGGCCAAGGAGCAAGCTTTAGCTCTTAATGTCAAGAGACTTACTGGCATACTAACATCAAAACTCAGTGAGGAAAATGGGGCTAAAGCAAAGAACACCTCTGCGATATCAGTATTAACGCACACTTCTGGTACTTTACAATGGATAATAACATATTTGGAGAGCACCTCAACAAAAACCTGCACAATATTAAGGAGGCACAGCTCCATTGTACTAAGGCTACCAAAGAAGAATGTAAAAAGGGGAAGAGAACTGATAGAAGATCTGGAAACTCACAATAAATAGGTTAAAAACCCAGAAATACTTTTGGAACAGACAAGCAACACTTCATTGAGAAATAGCATAGGCTCTTTGACTGAATCCAAACTTCACAGAACAAATCCCCTTAATAAAAGGATTTGTCTGTAAAACTTGGTTTTTAGGCGCAGCGAGGTGGCGCAGTGGATAGAGCACGGGCCCTGAAGTCAGGAGGACCTGAGTTCACATCCGGCCTCAGACCAAACACTTGTCACTTACTAGCTGTGTGACCCTGGGCAAGTCACTTAACCCCAATTGCCTAAAAACAAACAAAAAACAACTTGTTTTTTACAGTTAAAAAAAAAAAACAAGCAAACAGTCAAAAAGGCTATACCCAAGGACTTAGAAGGGCACATGTGACCTTGAGACTGCAGGTTCCCCACCCCTGGCATAAGCTAACAATAAGACCATACCTTGGATTTCTCAAATGGAACTGAAAGTAGTTTACATCTATTTGTAGACTAGAAACCAGCTGAAATTCAATATTAGAAACAAAGGCAACATCCAAATGAAGCCAATTAGCCACATCAACAAAAGGCTAAGTCATGAGGATTTGTTTATAGAAATGGAAAACATTTTGGTGGCGGCTGAGGGCCAGCCAGGTCATTGCAACCAGAAATTGCAGAAAGTTTATGCTTAAGGAGACTAGACTTATCAATCAATGTAGATTATGCAAAGAATTAGTAGAAATTATGCAACATATCATTGCATTTTTATTGTGCAATCATGTCCAATTCTTTGTGACCCCATTTGGGGTTTTCTTGGCAAAGATACTGGAAAAGGTTGCCATTTACTTCTCCAGCTCATTTTACAGATAAGGAAACTGAGGCAAATGGAGTTAAGTGATTGGCCCAGAGTCACACAGCTAGTAAATGTCTAAGATCAGATTTGAACTCATGAAGATTTCTTCCTGGTTCCAAGCCCAGTGCCCTATCTACTGCATCACCTAGATGCCCCGGTAAAAATGTGGTACCTACCAAATACCTAGCAAGACTAGGTGGCAAAGATCACATATAGAAAGGTTACTATAAATGAATAGATGACAAAAACTTGAACTACAAATACATACCTCAATATATTCGTGAGGATTTAACCACAACAAAAACCTTTATTAAAAAAAATACTTGTTTTTTACATTTATTATTTCTCCTTTCATACCTTGTTCCCAATTGAACAACAATAAAAAAAAAGAAAAACCACAAAAAACAACTACAAATAAAACAAAAACAATAGCAAATATCAAATAAATTTTACTGGAGCCACAGATAGAACTTTGTTCAAGGACAAGTCACAGTTTCTCTGAGATATTATTTGCTCTAACTTCTATAATGCTACTTATTTGTTCTGACATTTGTAATAGTACTAATAGTAATAGTTCACATTAACCCAATGTCTGACATCATCATCATCACCATAGCATTTATAAATCTCTTTAAGTGCTTTACAAATATCATCTCATCCTCACAACAGTTTCAGGGTGATTGATGCTGTGATTATCCTCATTTTACAGATGAAGGAATTGAGGCAAATGGTGGGTAAGTCTGATAGCTAGTGTCTTAGTATAGATTTGAACTCACTGACAGAAGGCACTAAATAGATCATTGATAATTAATTTCACTTTCCATGATCTCTTTTGATCCTTTGTGTAAAGTTAAAGGATTATACTAGATGACCCCTAAGATCCCTTCAGAGTGTAATGGTCTATGTTTCTATGTCAGAGCCCTCCCACCATCTCTAATCAGGCCAAGCTCCCTGCCAAAGTTTCCTCTTCTTCTAGGTCTAGATTTGCATATTCTAGATGAAGAGAACAAAGGGATGCACAGAAGGCAAGTGATGAGAAGTGGACTCCTTGTTGTCCCACCTTTCTGAGCCTTCTGGACCACTGGTGAGCTGACTTTGTTTTATCTAGAAGCCTCCTTCGGAGAAAGGAACAAACAACAGCTGGCCAGGACCAGAGCCAAGGAAATGCTGCCTTTGCAGCATTTCTGGATCTTAGATTTCCTAAAGGTTCCTCTGAAAAGTCACCTCCAATGAGTGGGCAAATGGTTCATTGCAGGCCTGTGAATCAGCTGAAGAGAATCAACTGTGAGGGGCTGACTAAGCTTCTTGACAAATTCATAGATTTAGGGTTGGAAGGGTGCTTAACCTCTCCCCCCCCATATGATTTATGTAACCACAGAAGGCCCCGATTTCTCAATTGAATCAATCCTTAATTAAATATAATTAAGTGCTTTGATCACTAGATGAGGACAAATGAGGCCATTCAGGAAATATCTTGTGATTGATTCCTGTTATTTTATAGATGAAGAAACTGAGGCTCAGCTAGATGAGTGACTTACCCAGGATCACACAGAATCAGTGATGTGGTTGGAATTTGAACCCAGGGGAAGGAGAAGACTAAAATTCTTCCTTTTTTCCTTCCTCCTCCCTCCTCCCTCTACACAGCCAGCAGGAGAGCATTTAGACAGTAGTCTGAGATAACTATGCTTTCAAAAAAATGAATTCTACAGAGGGAGGCAATTCCTTTCTTAATTTGGCTCATGTTTGTTAGTCTGCATGAGCTCCTCAATGATATTTCACCTTTTCTCTTAAGCCCCACTTCTTTCTATTTCCTGACAAAATCAGCATGCTTAGACACCCACAAAGTCTTCAAGATCTCTTGGTTTCCAGACTATAGGATGATAATAGAGCTTATGATAACTCTGGTAGAAAAATACAGGTGGAAAAAGTGACAAGTTACTGGAAATCCAATGTTCTTGAAAATGCTGGGGCAGAAAAGCCCTTTCAAGGGGGGCCCTGTTTAAAGAGGGATGAGAAAAGAAAGCTTGGGAGGAAGTGCATGTTCAGGGGCAGGGGCAGGGGCAGGGGGAAGAGACTTTTAAACTTTAACAAGCTTGGCTTGAGATCCAGAAGAAGACTCCTTTTGCCTCAATGACCAAGCAGCCTTTGATGCTATGTTTCATAGGCAAGGTTGAGTGAAATAAAACAACTGGAAGAGATCTTAGGAGTCCACTAACCCGACCCTGAAAATCATTATTTATGGAGGAGGAAATGGAGGCCTCATGAAATGACTTATCCAAGCCATGAAGCTCATAAATGGCAAAACCTGTGTTAGAAGCCACCTCATCTTCCTCCCAATGGTCTGTATTATCTATTATGCTAGCAGGTTTCACTCCTTTTTCTCTGGTCCAAAGGAGAAGTTATTCAAAGAGGGACATTTAGCTCTGAGAGCATCAGGCACTTTTGGAAAGATCACACAGGAAATACAATAGAATTCCAGCCCTCTTCCTTTGCACATCTGAGTATTCTGAATGGATTGTAATTGATGGCAGAATCATTCAGTTTTCCATGAATACTTTGTAGAGCAATTTCATGGTTCTTTCTGTATCCCAATCTCTGAATTCCATTAAATATTTACACAACATTCATGCCTATTCTGTGTAGCAGTAGGCCATTCAGTTGTTGCCCAGACAGCACTCCATCTAGGGCTGTTTCCCCCTGATTACCATTTACATTGGTGGGCCAGAGGCTGCTAATCCCCTCAGGATTCTAGGGGTAATCCTAAGGGACTAGGGTCTCTAGTACCTTCACTCATGAGTTTCCCGCTGGTGTGCTGTGCACTGTTCATCAGCTTTTCACAAGGTTATTTACTAAACAGATATAAGAATAGTTGTTACAGAAACATCTCCTCAAAATGGGGGAGCACCCTCCCCTTGTACACATAAGGTCCCTGGAGAGAAAAGGTTCAAAGGGCAAACCCACCACTTCCAGTTATTGGAAGTCCTTTTCTTCTTTGGTGGAATCCTCATGAAATTCCCTTTGGTGTAGCTCTCTGATAGACTCCAAAGGTTGGTACCCTCTTGCAGCTGCCTTTCCTTGGGATGTCTCCTTTGTCTTCAGTGTATTTCTTAGCTCCCAGTTTTGAGATTGCTGTCCGCCACTGCTACTCCAGAGGCCTTCCTGCCAACCCCGGGAGACGCTGCAGCTAACCCACCCCTGCCTCTTTCCTGGCCACTAGTGGGACCTCTGATGGCTCTCCCAAACTTGCACTTGGGAGGCTGGAATTCTCTGTGTCTTCCCTTGCCAAGTGATTCCCTCTTAGGGGCTTGGATAGAGTTCTTTGACTACCAGACTGGCTTACTTCTGGAATACAGAATCTCCTGCTTGCTTGCTGTTATTTATGGCCTTATTTGTCTTCATCCAGTGGTCAAAGTACTTTATTCATCCCAAATCGATCAAGAACATATTCGTTCCTAGCTTTGTGTCTGAGATCAAATTTGAATTCAGGTCTTCCTGACTGTAGCCCTGGTGCTTTGTGCACTACACCACCTAGTGGCCCTAAGGAAAATACACAAGGTAATCAATTAGAGGCCTTGTGTTAGGTTCAATGCATTTTCAGTATTCTTAAAATCAGCATGGCAGAGGCAAAACACAGTTTTTTACCTGAAGTCCTCTTCCCTGTCTTTTATTCTAGTCAACTTCCTTATTTTGCAGATCGGGAAAATGAGATGCAAGGAAATTAAATTACTTGTTCAAAATCACACTTGTTTACTTTTAAAAAATAATCATTTTTTATTGTTACCTTTTATTTTTGCATCCCCTTTACCTCCCCATCTTCCTACCTCATTGTCTTTCAGAGACCTATCCTTTATAACAAATAATTCTTTTAAAGGGGAAGAAAAGGAAAAAAAAAGTTCAGCATATTGAAAAAAAAAGCCAACATTATATGAAGTGTTCCACAGTTGATCACACACTTATTTACTGTACTGGACTGCACTGGAAACAGGCTTTCAGACCCTCAGCTCAATGTTCTTATCACTATATCACACTATTCTTCTTTAGGAAAATAACCTTCAAGGCCCTCCATAATCTAATTTTGTCCTATGTACAGAAGCTTGTTTACCCCCACTACTTAAATTGTGCCTTCTGCTCTAATTGGATCAATCCCTCCCAACCTCCTACTTATCCTCTGTACATTCCTGATACATTCACCTCTAGTGTCTTTGTTTGTGCTGTGCCTCCTGCTTAGGAGACAGATCCTCCTGTGCTAGATCTACATTGATCTAAATCCTTCCCATTTATCAGAGGTACAGGTTAAATCCCCCTTTAATCAGTACATTGACTAACTTCTACATGTAATGTACTAGTTTGGCTGAAAGAAAGGACCCATTTAAACTAAAGTATTCATAGCAGCACTCTTTACAAATGCCAAAGGCTGTGAACGCACCCAAAGATTGGGGAATAGCTGAACTAATTATGGTATATAAACACAATAGGATACATAATAGAACATGTACAAGTATGCAGTGGGGTACAGTTATTACAGTGGCACTGTACCTTAAGGAATGACACAGGAATTCAGAGCAATATAGGAAGGCCAGAATGGAGAGACAGGGAGAAGAAAGCAGAGGCCAAATGACAGTCGATAGAACGACTGCGACGAAGTAAATAAGACAAAACTAAATGCTATAAAAAATAAAATGGCAATTAAAAAAAAAATGACCAAAAAAAATACAGGAAACATCGACACCAAATCAACTTTTGTTGAATCAGAGGACCCAGGTTCAAATCACCACCCTGCTGATTAGTACTTATGTGACCTTGGTCAAGTCATTTTATCTCTCGTTCTCAGTTTCCTCATCCGTAAAATGAGAACATTTTAACTAAGTCTAACGTCCATTCTGGTTTTTAATCTACAGTCTTATGGAATGGTTTGGAAAATCTTTTGTTAAGCACTTACTAAGTGCCAATTAGTTTGCTGAACATTGGCAGTGCCAACAGAAAAGCAAGACAGCCCTTGATCTCAAGGAGCTCCAAGTCTGAACAGGGTAGGTAATACATATAGGAGGGTTGTTTCAGGGCAGATGAAAAAGCCTAGGAATTTGGAGAACCAAGTAACAGAGAGAAGTAAGGCCCAATGGACCTTGAGAAGCAACATCAGGACAAAAACATCCCTGACCAGTCACTAGTGGGAAGGGAGTAGTGAACCCTAGGTTTGGAGTGCTGAAGGGCTCTGTGTTATCTCAGGAAGGGCTTGGACTTTCCACGAGCTAACAAACAGTATGCAAACAGCATCTTATAGCCTTTACGATTTTGTCCCAGAATTATAGATAAAGAGCTGAAAGCCACCTCAGAGGTCTTGGTTATCTCAATCCCCTTGTTTTACAAATGAGGAAGCTGAGGCATGGAGAAATTTAGTAACTGGGCCCAAATCACACAGGTAGTGTGTATCAGGACCAGGTCTGGAACTGAAGATCCCTTGTTCCAAGCAGCTTCAAAGTGGGAAGAATCCAGATGTACCACAAAAGGAATCCTTTGGGCTGAGGTTGGTAGTACCATTCTATGCCCTCCCCCTCTACCAATAGCTGCTACGGAAGCTCAGGGACTTACTTACCCTAGGGATAGTGGAAAAAAAAGAAGCCCATGAAGCCTCCATAATCTTGCCCACCTACTCTCTATCAGCTAGGTACTTATAATCCATAAAGATTGGCCTTTTTCATTCTTTACAATTCATTCAACTTTTTTTTTTTATCCCATTAGATGCAAATGCACAGGGGCTCAAGAAAGACATTATTACCTCTTGATGTCGCTTTGCAACAGGCAATCTTGTATCTTTCAAAGAGGAGTGCAGCCTCCAATGTGCAGCCCCAAATGGAGACTTAACAGTGAAATCATAAATAATGAGAATCAAAGAACAAATCATAGAAATAATTATTATCTGAAAGAAAATTATAATAATAGAACAAAATATCAAAGTTTCTGGCATGCAGCTAAAGTAGTCCTCGGGGAAAAAATCATATCACTAAAAACATACTTTAAAAAAATAGAAAAGGAGAGGTTGATGAATCAAATATGCTTTTTAAAAATTAGAAAGTCAACAAATAAACCTGAAATAAATACAGAAGAGGAAATATTAAAAATTAGAGATGAAAGTGATAGCTGAAAAGCAAAAATCTATAGAAATGATAAATAAAACTAAAAGCAGATTCTTTAAAGAAGATTAATAAAATTGATAAGCTTTTAGCCAACAAGGTTTTTCAAAAGGAGGGAAGATGATCTAATCGACAATGTGACTGGTACTAATCTGAACTGCATTCAGTGTGATTCAATAGATTTTAATCTCCATCCTCCTCTGAGCCATCAAGTTACTGGTCACATAAGTATGTGTCCTTTGAATTCTTTGTTCTGGCTGATATGAACAGCTAGCTCTGCCTTGCTCAGTGTTTTATTTATTTATTTATTTTGTACAAAAGAAAGAATCCCTTGTGCGTGCTCATGGCGGGAGGGTCTGACTCTCTTGGAATGGAAATAAAAGATTCTGAAGAAACATTTCCTGGCGTTGTAAAATAATGTCAGTTCTTAGAATGGATAAATCTGCATTTCTCTATCATTATGAGCCAATTTAAAGAAGTTTAAATCAGTGACAAAGGAAATCTTTTCCATCCTTGCTAATTAGTTCATCTTAATATCAATATCCCTTTGGATGGAAATTGATCACTAATTTACAAGTGCTTGAACCGCTTCCTAATTGGTTTGTTTGAATTCCACAAAGAAATGTACCTCCTGCCCTAAATATTTTTGGCTCCAAGGAATGGATTCAGATGGATAAGGTCAGATGGATGATTTTCTTTAAAGATACCTGAAAGTAAAATTTAGGTTACTTAAATACACAATTATTTCCTTTTTTTTACTATCTCTTCTCCCTGTTCCAAAGTAATTTCCTTGGAGTTTCATAAGGAAATTTGTCCAGTGGCTGATTAGTGTTTTTCTAATTTATTGGCCAATATTCAGGAATGCTTTTTTTTTAAAAGTAAATGTAATGTCTGTAACAATGTGTTTCAAATTCAAGGAGACTTGAGTGCAGTGGTATGCTAATAAATGTTTAGCAACTGGCTTTTTGAAAAACATGACAAATTCTGTGTTTAATCTGAATTATTGGCATTTTCTCCATCACTTTATTAAGTCTAAACAATCAATGAATCAATAAATCAAGCCTTGCTTTGTAGCCTGTTTCCAAGGTGTAAATGCTCACATTGAATATTTAACAATCAGCTCTCTGGAGTAATGCAAGCTAGCCCCAATATAGCCAGGATTAAGATAGTTACTAATTTTTATATCTTCTTCTGGTTCATTGATTGGTTTATCTTCCAGAAAGTAAAGTAATTGATTGAGATTAGGAAACTCTATTGGATCTCCATGTAGAAAGCAATACTGTGAGAATGCAAATTGAAATGTTGTGTGCTCTAACATATCAAGAATCAACCCAAGAAAGCAACCTAGTTACAGCATTCCCAAATAAATATGTTAATAGGTGCTTGTTAAATGAATGAAATCCCACCTCTGATGTTCACTATTTGTAAACTGTTGGACAACCTCTCTGGGCCTCAGTTTCCTCATCTGCAAAAATGAGTATTATGGACTAGATGACTTGAGATCCCTTCCACCTGCAGACTTTGAGGATTATGAATCAACCAATTGTCTAATGCTATGATGGCAGTATCTCAGTGCCTAGTCTCATCAACAAATGTATATTATGAAGTCATAGGTCATAACAACAGCAGGTGAAATTTATGTGGCACTTCAAGTTTTTTTATAGCACTTTGATATGTAATCTCATTTGATGCTAACTGCAGGTCAGTACTAGAGGTACCAACTACTTGGTACTACTATTTTACAGATGAGGAAACTGAGGAACAAGTTGAATGACTCCCCTAGTAAAGGCTAATAAGTGTTGCAGGCAACTGGCACCAAGTCCAGCAGCACGCTTGTCCTTCTATTGTCTCTCATAAGTAAAAGAAGGAAATGTATCAGAGTAGAAAGAGCTCTGGATTTAAAATAAGACAACATGACTTTGAGTCCAGCCAATTGAGAAAATTAATTTGATTCTGTATCATTTTTATTTGATCCTATTTACAATGTATTGATTTTGTCCTGCAACTTCCTAAGTCATCATTTTTTTGACTCTGAACATATTTCAGAAGTTTAGCTGTTCTCTAATGAGGTAAGTTTAGAAATCCAGTTATCCTGCTAATCGCTCTTCTATTCTTGCCTCAAGGAAATCTGTTATCCTTGAGGGAATCAGATAGACACCAAGGAGTTTGATCCACTATCTTTAACCTTGCAAGTGGACTCAAAAAATGAAAATTTCTTAGTCACAGGAGAGAAGGAAGAGGTTGTTGCTAGCCCCTCATTCCCAATTTCCAACCAATCATATTGTCCCTCACACCTCAGCTATGTAACCAACCATGTTCCTCCTCTCCCACCCCCCCCAATAATGCTGTCAACCGTATAACCATTGTATTATTTCCTCACAACCCTATTCTGTTCTTTGTTCTATGCTTATAAAAAGGAGCTGTGCCTCCAATTCAAGGTCTTTCGCTAAACTGAGGCAGACACTGATCTATTTTATTACCAGGTTCTTGCCCTGCTAATAAACTGTAATACTGGAGAATATATGCCTCAGTCTACCTTTGTTGAATTTTACTTGTGAGACTTTGATACTTAACTGGGTGACAGTGGACTAGTTGCTTGACTTGCACAAACTTTAGTTCCCTAATCTTTGAAATGGGGGTAATGAAGCTTACAATTATCTACTCATAGGGTTGTGGTGAGGAAATCACTTTGTAAACTATAAAGAGCTATATAAGGTTGTTTTATTCTTACTATCATTGAATGCTAATATGGAAATATGTTTTTTCATGACTTCACATATATAATGGGTATCCTATTGTTTAATTTCTCAGTGGGTGGGGGAGAAGCTAGAGGGAGGGAAAGAATTTGGAGCTCATAAAAATAATGTTAAAATAAAATAAAATAAAATAAAATTATCATTGAATGCTAGAGCTGGATGGGCCTTGGAGATTTTTTGAGTACCTCCTACCAGGTACTTTTTGAGCACACACTGTACCAGGATACTTTGTCTTTCTCTTGCTATAGTATTTTCATTATAGCTCTTATTCTTAAGAGTTTCTCTGGGTCAGATAACCTGTTGGATGATAAATTGACCCAATGGAGAGTACAGATGAGATCTTCCAAGTGCACTGAGGCACAGCATAGTCCAGTCTCCTTGGGAACACACATTTGAAATTCCCATTTTAGCTGTGATTAATTCATACCTGTTTGCAAATGACTATTTGGTCCTATCCTCATCTTTCTAGGTTAGGCTAGATTGAATTCTGTTACTGCCTCATATTTGGTTATTTCCCAGAGTATCCCTCTTGTTTAGCCACATCAATCTGCAAAGCCATCTCCAGCACACAACTTGCTCATTCCCAAGTGTATCACACAGGTTGTGTAGCTACTTTCCTAACCCCACTCACACTGGTACTATGGGGAGAGTGTGGTGGGCTTCTTTTCTCTTCAAAGTTCCAGAGTACCCTGAGCTGGTGGGGGTAGTTTCTCTAGTACTTTATCTCAAGACTACCTCCCCCTACCAGTCTGCTTCCTTTATTGATTATCAATTGATATCATTTGCTAGCCAAACTTACTTTTAGAAACAGTTATTTGCTAAGATGATATCATTACTTATCTTTCCCAACTGGAGAACTGGAGAGCATATAGAATCCAGAGGAAAGTGGGCTCAAGCTTAAAGAGTGGATGAGACAAAGCGGGTAACAGTTCCTGGAAGGCCTTTTGCTATCAGTTTCTTTTTTCCCCTTGGGGTCCTCATGAATTTCTCCTTAGAAATGGTTTGATTTTCTTACAAGCTCCCTATAGAGTCCCTAAGCTGCCATTCTTCAGTATGTCTAATTTGTCCTTAGTGCCTCCTGCTGATATTGCCTATTATGGAGCTACCATGAGGGCATTCATGGGAAGTCCAGGTCTTTTGGATCATGTGAAGTTAACAAAGTCTTCTTCTGCTCAAAGGGAAGAGAAGAAAGAGGCTTTTTTCTCACTTGCCTCCCCCAAGTGGTTCACTCTCAGGGACTCGACTGGAATTTCTTTTGCCACTCAAATGCCGTGTCTTGAACTTGCTTATTCTTTTACCCAAAACCTCAGGACACACTGATACTCCCTGTGTAGGATCATTTCATTTAATATAATGGCTGAACATTCTGTTCATTCCCAAGTTGCTTAACTAGATTGTTCACAGTTCATTCGATGCTCTTGATAGAATGATGTAATAGAGGTATTCTCATCTAACAGAGGTACCAGGGTTGGTGTATTTTGTCAGTTACTTTAAATGGGGATGGAGTGATTTATTGATTCAGTTGATCCTTCTCTTATAGTATCATTATGCTTTTGACTGTGCTAATTCCCTAACTTCGAATAGTGTGCACCCTTCTCTCTGCCTTTCTGTGTCCATTCTCCTCTTTCAGAACCTTGTACCTAACCCACTTCCTCCAATAAGCTTTTTCTGATTAGCCCCTACTGACTCTTTTTATTCTTTTGCTCTGCATCCCTTTAATACTTGAGTAAATTCTCATTCTCTGTATTGTTTTTCATGTTGCTGTGGTTTACTTAGAAATATTCTTATGTGATTATCATGTATGAATATTTCATACCCCAATGGATCATAATGGAATTGAGATCCTAACTAGTGTTTGTTGCTTTAATCCTCTCCATAATAATAATGCTTCAAAGCTCACATTTTAATAACTCATGATTGTATAGCACCTTAAGATTTTCAAAACATTTTCTCCCATCTATAGCAACCCTTCAAGGAAGGTAGTAAAAGCATTTATAAATTTCATATGATTAAGAGCTGGAAAGGACCTGGAGGATGATCTAAGCTAACTCTCTCATTTACAGAGGAGCAAACTGAGGATTGGAGAGAGTAAGTGACAGTCAGGCTCTTAGCACAGTTTTATTTTGTTTATAATCCAGACCTAGTGCTTCTGAGAATGTAAACTCATGAAGGGCAGGGTTTTTATTTGGTTTGTTTTGTTTTGTTTGAGACTACAGCGTCTTTTATATCACAATCAATTAACTTTTATTGAATTGAAGATCTCATGGTGTCTTTTCTCTTTTTCCTGAATTTTACTTATATAAATTAAATATGAAATTGCTTATTGAGTAGATGGTATTGGCAAGTTTTGTGGCTTGAAAAACCCAATTACACAAGGCTTCCTCAGTGCAAGATTGTAAGGGGGATCATTTTTAATCCAATCTAAAATAAATCAGAAGAAATAAATCTACAATACCTCAACATAGCAAAACAAGCACACAAAACCCTGCTAAATAGTAAAATGAATGTCTGTATTATGTAAACCTAGAATTAATTAAAATTAACTTTTAATTTTTTTCTTTTGCACACAGAAGGCTAAAATTTAAAAAAAAGAGATATCACCTATGACATCACTGGTCCTCTTCAAAAATGAAAGATCAACAAAATATAGTAGTTCAAAATATAACTTTCAAAAAATAATTGCTTGGATAGTTTTTTTGGGGGGTGTTGCAAATAATACTCCATATTGTTAAAACATTGTCGAATATCCATTGTTTGACTCAAAGTGAATTAGAAATTGAATCCCAAAGAGGTCATGTTTTATCTATGATTACAAAGTTATTAAGTGTTAGAACTGAGGTACAATCCAGGTGTTCTGGCTTTCTGATCAGTTCCAATTTTTTTTTGAGGCAGTTGGGGTTAAGTGACTTGCCCAGGGTCACACAGCTAGTAAGTGACAAGTGTTTGGTCTGAGGCTGGATTTGAACTCAAGTCCTCCTGACTTCAGGGCCGGTGCTCTATCTACTGTGCCACCTAACTGCTCCTCGGTTCCATTTTTTGTCTGTTATCCTCTTTCCAACTTCATCTCTAAATGCTTGGCCAAATAGGATGTCAGTCTAGGCTTTCTGTAGACTCATTGTTTTTGTCCACTGCTCTTTGCTCTTTATGAGATAATAGTGTTTATAATCTTTCACTATTCTTTTCCATGATATTTTGCAAGTAAGTTTATATTCTAAACATGGTTGTCACCATGTGTCTCCTCCTGGTAAAGAAATCAAGTATTGGCTCATCTAAGTGGTTTCTAGTTTTTTCTAACCTCTTCATTGTGGCAGTTGCTCTGCCTCAGCTAAACTTATATAGGAAATGGTGATAATTGTAATTGATATGTTTTTCTTTATTCATTTTTGTCATCATTAGCTTGTTTAAGTAGGCTCAAATGGATTTATAATCATATGTAGGGTCATGTAATATTTATCCTCTTTCTAGCTTGGTACCGATTCTTACTATTAAGAGACAGAAGATATTGTAATATTCCACTGGAACTTACAGTGTTTATTCAGCCTCCCCTTCACTTACTCAAAGCTGAATAAGATCCTTCCTCATAAGGATACTGTATCTGATTTTATCTTTATATTCTCTTTGTTGCACAGGGCTTTGAATATAGGTGGTTAATAAATATGTTGGTTGAGATGATTTTAGATCTATTCTCCGTATGATGGTGGTGGTTGTACTGATAATGGTGGTGGTAATAATGATGATGATGATGATGATTTAGCATTATATTTTGATCTGAATACATCAAGCCTCAGAATACTTCAGACATATTTCAGGGAGATAGAGCTATGGTTACTCAAATGAGACAAGCTTAACAATTCATATGAGATAAACTGAATGGATGAAAAATGCCAATTGTTTAGACTATGGATGATGTGTAGTTGGATGGCTAGCCTACTAAGTTGATATGCCAATAAATATATCAGGGTTAGATATTGCAGGTTAGGTCCAGAACTGAATATAGGGAAGAGCATAAAGCTGTTAAACAGTTAGGAAACTGAAATGCTTTCAGTGATTCCAAGCTCCTTTTCAGTCCCTGGATCCCTCTTTTTAACCAAATGTTCTCTTAGTGATGCTGTATGGTTGTGAATTGTGGAATATCGCAATCTCTCAAAAGTCAAATTTGCAGGTTATATAAAGAGCAATAGAGAAATGCATGGTAGGCAAAAACAGGTTTCAATTTTCCTCTGAAAGATTACCAACTAATATCACCAAGGAAACATAAACTAGAAAAAGAATATATAGGCTTATCCTTGTACTGCAAATCAATCAGCCCAAGTGCTGGTAATCATAAAATATATAAAGAAGAAAGGAAAGCTTCTAGTGCACTGAAAAGAATCCTCTTCCTCTGTGAAGGATCTGTGGAAGGCTATGGATAAGAATCTCTCTGGAAAGGAAAGCAGGCATTGGTTCAAAATTGTGATTTGCACCGATGAATACAAGAGATATTGCTGAAATTATTTACAAGTATGTCATAAAGATTGATTACCACAATAAGCATCTTTAAGAGTTTTTGAGGACTTAGTTAAGTCAGTAGTAGTTTGTGTCTCCAAGGAAGTTACTATTTGGTATTTTCTTGTGGATGCCATAGAACCTCTAAGCATACCATTAAAATTCCCATTGCAGGATATGTTAGGATTGAGCTTCCAAGAGGGTTGTCTTGTTTGTTTTCTTTTTTTTGCAAGGCAATGGGGTGAAGTGACTTGCCCAGGGTCACACAGCTAGTAAGTGTCAAGTATCTAAGGCCAGATTTGAACTCAGGTCTTCCTGAATCCAGGGCCGGTGCTCTATCCACTGTGCCATCTAGCTGCCCCATGGGATGCCTTGTTTGAATCATAGAATGTTGAGGCTACAGGGGACCTTAGTGGTTACCTAAACAATGTGGTGGAGTGATGGGAGTTTTGGCCTTGGAGTGAAAAGATCTGAGATCAAGTTCTTGGGCTAATATTTTATTTTTTATGAGTCTAGGCAAATTACTTAATAGCTCTGATTGTTGTGAGAAAAGTATTTATGAACCTTAATGCATTATCATTATATAGTCATAAGATCATAGATTTGGAGCAAAAAGGGATCTCAGACGTCATCTCCTCCAACCCTGTCATTTTATAGAGAAGGAAGCTAAATGCCAGACAGCTGAAGCACCTTACTTATTGTCATATGGGGAGTAAGTTGAAGAGCTGAGAGTTGAACCAAAGTCTCCTGTCTTGTCCCCTCATTATACCCAGCTGCCTCATTCCATAGACAAGAAAAATTAGGTCCAGAGAGTTGGAATAACTTACCCAAAGCTACAAACAAGATAATGCCAGAATCTGAACAGTGACCTACTTCTTCTGATGACAGGTTCATCATTCTTTCTGCTACATCTACTGCCTGCAATGTGAATAGTTTCAGGCTTTAATTACTAAACATTTTAAAATCCTTCCAAACTCTGAGCAGCTAGATACGACTTCTCAAGTATTAGTGTTTCTGGATGCCTCAAGTGTAAAGCTTTGGACTACCAGAGTTCTAGGCTTGTCTGCAACACTGAGCATGCAGGAGAAATAAATAACAACAAACCATCACTACACCTTTGAGTGTGGTTGTATGGTTTGTCCTTCTTTCTTGAAGAGGACCATGACATCAGGCAGATGATGATACGACTTGCAATTGATTTTGATTTGCATGAGGGAAAGCTGAATGAAAGGTATGCATACATAAAATAGGCAGCTGTCTTAGCTGTGGGATTAGAAGGCCTACATCAGGCCTTCTTATCTAATTTTCAAAACTCAATTTCTCAGAGATCTGCAGATTCCACTGTTTTAGCATCAAGATTTGGACTGAAATATTTGACTCCAAAAGACCACTTATATCTATACCTCTATCTATCTATTATGATCTTTTGGAATCAAATATTTTTATTTTTATTTGGAGTCAAATTTGCATTTCTATACATATATAAATATATATAGATCTATATCTATTTATATCTATAGATGTAGGTATCTGTCTATAGATATAGATATCTATCTATCAAGCATCTATTATCTACATGTTTATCTGTCTTTATATCTATGTATCTTACCTGGAAGGACTGGAAAAACACTAATACGAGCTCATTAGCAACCATGAAAACAATGGCAAAAGTGCCTTTATCTGATTTGCTACCTGTTACATTGGAGAGGAGAGAACAGAATGGTTAGATGGAGTTAAAAGGCAGATTGTAAGGTATTGCCCAGGAAGGTGAGATCTGAGTGGGAACCGATGGTGTGGGGCCCTAGATAGCAAGAAAGCAGCACAAAGAAGACACTGGGAGGTGTGTTTGTATATTTATAAGGGGAATGGGAGAATTTAGAGGGGAGAAAGGAGCAAAGGGAGCATGGAGAACGTTAAAGTCAACTCCTGCCCCCCACTTCCTAATTTTGCACTCATGAACCTCAGTTTTCTCATCTTTGTGATAAGAACAGTGTTTAGGAGCTAATCAGCTAAGGCCAACTTGGTATAGAGGAGAGAAGACTGGCCTTGGAGTCAGGAGGCTTGAGTCTGAATCCCACTTTGGAAAGGGACTTGCTCCCTGATCCTACTCAAGTCATCTCTGTTCTGTGAGTCTCAGTTTTCTCTTCTGCAAGACAGGAGTCATTCTAGCACTAATGTTACAGGCTATTGTTAAGAAACCAATTTATGAATATTAATATGTTATAGAAATGGGAGCTTCTTGCTACCAGGATGTCCATAAAGAAAACCTGGCCAGTTCCTGTAATGGCAAAGAGAGTTTCTGCCACAGACTTTTCTAAAGTTGAAAAAAAAAATTCAGTTACCCTCTGGGATGATCTGAACTCAGCAAATTGTGACCATTAGCTAGTCCACAGTTGTGAAGTTCTTGGAGTTTTAAAGATCAGAAGAATTTTATAATGAGCTACAATCAGGTCTTGTAGCTTTAAATCAGAGGTTTCAAAAGCAGGATGGAATTCGTTGCCAACTAAGACCAACCTTGTTTTGAGTTTTGGTACCTCGGGGTTGTTATTTGAGTTTGTTTTCTGAGCTGGAGGAAGAGTTTGATGTCCTTTGTGAAAGTGTATCACACATCCACCAGAATTGCTGACTGGGCACCAATCTTCACAATAAACCCTGATAAAATAATATCTAACTTAGGCCTGCATTGTAGCTGCCTGATTGGTCCATTGGAAAATGCTGATTGTCCCCTTTGTTGTGTTCTATTTACACCATGAAGCCTTCTCTAATGACTGATGGGAAAGGAAAGTAGAGCACCTGCCTGCCTAGCTTTGGCAACATGATTAGGGAAAAAGATAGCAGAAACTGGAGCAGGCCCTTGACTCAGAGTCAGAAGAGCTGGGTCACACCCTGGCTCTGTCACTAACTAGTTCTGTGCCCTGAGATAGGCCAGTGAAGTCTGTCTTAGACTTAGCTTCTTCATCTGTATGATGGCAGGAATGATACTTGTACAACTCACTTTCCAAGGTTGCTAAGAGGAAAGAGCTTTGTAAACTGAACACGGCTTTACAAGTGTGTTGTCATTATCCAAGGATCCATGAAATGCCTGAATTCTGCTAAAATGCTCTTAGAGGCAACATGGCCTGGTGGTTAGAGTGAAGGCCTTGGGGCTTACTAACTGGAACCCTGGGTGCTTCACTTAACCTCTCTGAGGCTCAGTTTCTTCATCTGTAAAATGAAAGAGTTGGATTGGACGACCTAAAAGGTCCCTTCCAACTCTCTATCTGTGACTCTATGGGGCTTCTTGTCCCAGAGCATGAACCTTCCACACGGAGGTCAGTTACATGGGAGGAATGTAATCTGGGGCATTAGCTCCGTATTTATTTAAACTAAAAACATGTTTTCTGGGTTAAACTCCTGCCAAATCCTCCACGAGTTTAAAAATTCTTCACCAATTCGAGCCAAAGTCCACAGGCCTGGGGTCATGATAGCCAAGTCCGGGAAAGTGCTATGCTGTTTGTCTCATGCATGGATTGTTGGTGAATCTATGAGCACATGGCCTGATCCATAACCTGGGCAGAGCTACAGAAGGGCCTTGGTGACCTGGTGGACAGCTGTTGGGTCAGGGGATCCAAAGACTCAGTGTTAGTCGTAAGGAACTCTGATGAACTCATTTTAGCTGGAAACCATCTTTTCCCAGGACACAGCATCAGAGATTTGGAAGGTACCATGTACTGAGAAGCCATATCATTTATATAATAACAGTAACAGCCCACACAGCATTAACCATAAAAGAAAAATTTTGACTTGTCCCAGGATCATCCATTTCTGAACCTCATTGAAAAAGATGGTAGTAATGGCACCACTAGCAAACCGTTGACATAATGTTTGAGGTTTACACGGCAGGATTTGAGAAACCGCTTGGTATAGTGGATAGAAAACTGGTTTGAAATCACAAATACTTGGATTCTATCCTACCTCAGACATTTTGACCCAGGATTAATCACTTAATCCCTCAGGGCCCTCCTCAGCTCTGTAAGAATCTAAATTACAGAGTGATTGACAATCTGCCTTGGTAGAAGTCATCCCCTAAAGCAGTGAAACTAGAGGTCCAAGACTGGGGTTAAGGGGTGAGTAGTTTGTAAGTTCTTTTCTGATAGCAGCCCTTTAAAGGTCGGCTCATACTGCCCCCTCCTTTTACAGATTAGGAAGCTGTGAGCTAAAGGGACCAAGTGACTTATCCAAGGTCCCATGGACGATAAGAAGCAGAATTAGTATTTGAACTCAGGTCTACTGATTCCAAGTTTAGCACCCTCACCCTCTCTACAGCCCCATCACTGTCTCTTGATTCCGAGCCCTGCTCATAACATTCACACATGAACCCAGGTCCTTGTTCTCTCCCTTCCCACAGTGTCAGCTCGAGAGTAGGGAGGTTTTGTTTTTATATTTTTGTGAGCCAATTCACTTGGTACAATGCCCCATAGATAATAGGTGCTTAATAAATTTATTAAACTGAATTGAGGTCAGATTTTCCTTTGTTTTCATAATTAATGTTACTCTTTTTATGTGGGAAATCCATGTTGCACAGGGTAGATATTTTATTGAATATATCACCATAAAACAAAACGGAAATTAAAATCCTCATTGCCCTACTTGCTGTTTGTCCTCAGGGCGGCTCCATCTCTCCAGGATCCAGGGTGTTCTTTGGAAAGCAATAATTATATTTCCAAAAAAGAAAAAAACAACAACCTCTCCACGCCTTCTTCTAAACCAGTAATGATATAGAAGGAAGAGAAGATAAGAGGTGGGAGGCTAGAAGGCATTCTGTGCATCCACATGCACTGTTTAACATTTTCTTCAGATTAAAGGGGAAAAAGATGACTGGTGTGTTTATTGACATAATCCAATCCTTTTGGAAACTGATTCCAGGGGGCAGGGCAAAGGCATATGCTGAATGTTTGTAAAAACCCCAGAGGCCTGTTTGTGCAATGAGGATGCACAGAGACATTGGAGGCCCTGCTGCCTGAGCCAGCTGCAACCCGACCCCATCTTTAATTCAGAGTTTCCTGAGTAATTTGTTGATCCAAAGCATTTAATGTGCTTTCCATGATGATAACTGAAAAAGGAGCAAGAAGTCAGTCAGCTGAAAATTTTAAAAAAGTGTTTTCTAGGAACTCAGCCATGTTATCAAAGGTTGTCATTCCAGGGTAACCAAGTAAATAACATTTTCTTAAATTCAGAAACCCACAGAAAATGGGGAGCCACAGCGAGGAGGAGACAGTGAGGGAGAGAGTGCTTAAAATTCCATGGACTTATTGAACTGAGGAAGCCAGCCTCCAGAGTACTGGACCATGAGACCTGGGGGCTAATGTCTTGCTCTGACTCTAAGATTTAGAGATGAAAGGAATTAGCTAGTGGTCAAAGCTGCTTTTGTTGCCTTCAGCACAAAAGGGAGAAAGAAAATTTAGTAATGATTTTTTATCATTAGCATAATGTACGATCATTTTATCTTTCCTAGTCAACTCGTGTTTAAAATGAGGGGGCTGGGCAAGATGATCTCTTCTAACCTTAACATTTTATGAATCTGCCTTATTTCTGACTTGCTACACAGGTAATTGTTTTCCTAGAAGTCATGATGGATTTGCCAATAGGATTTGCATATATTTTCACTCTTTGACCTTGTTTAGCACAGTAGCTGGAACATAGCAGGCATTTAGCAAATGCACATTTACTTTCCCATTCCACCCAGCACCCACAAGTGTTTGTGAACACTATGCTGTCTGGGGACAGAGTGTGCATGCCATGTGTGTCCATGTGGAGTGGAATGGGGCTGATTGCTTCACATCAGGATTGAACCCATGGCTTTGGTTCCATCTATCCCCACTAGGTATCATCCAATAACCCTCTATTTCATGACTAACCTCCCTAATAAAGCCAAATACAATCAGTGCCTTCAATCTCTGTGGTTTGATTTCTGACCTCCCAGATGATTCAAATGAAACTGATCTCCAAAGTTACCAAAGATCTCTTAATTGTCAAAGCTAATGGCCTTTTCTCAGTCCTCATCCTCCTGGATCACTTTGCTACCTTTGACACTTGTCCTGGATTCTTTCTTTGAGTTTTCATGACATTTTTCTCCTCCTACCCATCCTACTCCTTGTCAGTTTCCTTTCCTGAATCTTCATCTAAGTCACATCTGCTAACTGTTGCTGTCCCCTAATGCTCCGTCTTGGGGCCTTTCCTTTTCTCCGTCTATGCAGTATTTCTTGGTGATCTCATCAGCTCCCATGGATTCAATTTTTATCCCTATGCAATCTCAGATCTATTTATCCAGCTCCAACCTCTCTCCTGACCTTTGATCTCTCTGCTTGAGCACTTCCAGTGATGGGGAAGACCTTCATGAAGCAATCTATGCCATTGTTGGACAGAATCTTCATCATATTAAGCTGAAATATTCCCTGTGGATTGATTGGCCTCCTGAAATTTGCAACACACTTTTTTATGTTATCTAAGTGGCCCGATCCTTGACAGTTCAAAAGGCTTTATGGGTTTGGAAGGAAAGAGTAATGATTTAGCTGATGCTCTTACATATCAAGCCCACCAAAATGAACAGGACCTAAATAATTGGCTGCATGCTTTTAATTGTTATCTAATCCAGTTATTTGCATTCAATGGAGCAAAATGAATTCATCTCAATATCATGTTAGAAGCTGACTGGTGATTTTTTTTTCATATTTTGAGTCAAATCACATTCTGTGTAGAGCTATTTAATGCATATCTACTTGTCTAACGCATCATATCTTCAGCCCCCTTTTTACATCTGAATAATCCAGGTGGAGGGGAGTTTACGAGTTTTATGCATCAGGCTCCCAATCTCTTTCTTTTCTCTTTCTTTCACCATGTTGTCAGCACCTTTACCATAAGACAGGGACCTAGTTTGAGTCCTGCACTACAAAGATGAGTAACTACGGGACAACCTAATACAGAACGCAAAACATCTCCTTCCATCCTCAGCTAATTGTCTTCTTTCTGTCACTACGGCTCACATTACTAAACAACCTTTCTGATTGGAGTCGTCGTGCAGTGGCACATCTTTATTGTTATTTCTGCCTTCTTTCCTTTATCCTGACATCAGACATTCGTAACTGCTGCCCAGTCAGTGATTCACAGAGGCCTCTGCTGTACTGGGGAAATAGTGCATCCTCTGCTAGAAAGGTTTTTTTTTTTTTATCAAAAAACAAGTAACCAAAGGTCAAAGGAAGCAGAATCCAGGAGCAGGCTTAATCTCTAGGAGTAGCTCCCCTCCCACCTCTACATTTTAGTTTTAATTTTTGCCGTAAAAGATCACAGGAGGATCTTTTAGGAAGAAAAATCTTCCCAAAGCCTGGCTTTCATTATGTTTTTCTCAGGCTCAAAAAGTGGAAGACAGTGGAAAGAGAGCTGCATTTGGAGTTGAAGCTTGGTTCAAACCCCATCTGATACTTCCTTCCTATTTGACCTGGGGAAAGTCACGCAACCATGCTTGACTTTGTTTTCTTCATCTGTAAAATGAGCCTTAGAGGTCCTGTCTAGCTCTAAATCTATGGACCCATCATTTCACAGCCTTGCTGATTCACGCCTATTCTATGCCTAGCAGGGTATGTAGGCAATCTGAAAAACACTTTTTTGCTTCAGTTATCTGAATATTCCAACTGAGAGTGGGTTCAGGATTTGAATTAACTGTTAATTCTCCATGTCGATCTCCTATGCATAACAACAAAGTTACTGGCCACAACAGTGGAAGGTAAAGCTGAGTGGGACTGGCATTCACTAAAATTGGCAGTTTATTTTTATTTTTTGAAGAGTCACCCTAGAGAAAGAGGGTTGCCAAATGTATATGATCTTCTAGAATCTCCAAGTACCATTTACATTCCCCTATTATTCCCCCAATAATAATAGCTGATATTCATATGGCGCTTTAAGGTATGCATAACACTTTACATATATATTTTGAGCATCACAACAACCCTGTGCAATAGGTGGTATTATTATCCTTTTCTTTTTCTAAGAAGAAGAAGCTGAGGCTTTAAAAGGTTATATGAAACCCTTGGTGCCTTTGTCTCCTTATTTGCAAAAATGATGATACCAATACCTGCCCTGCCCACCTCTCAGGTTATTAGTAAGATCAGATGAAATAAATATATGAACATACTCGGAAAAAAATAATAACACTATATGGATCTATGACAATGGTGTCAAACTAATAAAAAGAGGGGCCACCAATCTGAACATAAAGATCCCTGTGAACAGCATATTAGTATTAAAATGTAGTTTTTTCTATGTTTTATTATATTTTTATTTCTTTGTTAGGATTGAGGTTATGGACATCCAATTTAGATAAATTTAGAGATTTAGAAAAAAGGAATTTAGAAATTGTTAAGTCAAGGAGTGTGGAGCCTAAGGCTTAGAGGCCTTCTGTGATTTTGTTTTTTTTTACATTTAAAATTTTTTAACATCCATTTTTCAAAATTTCAAGTTCCAAATTCTTTCTTTCCCTTCTGCCTCTTTCCCATCACTTGAAAAGGCAAACAATGTGATATTGATTATACATGTGAAATTATAAAAAACTTATTTTTATATTAGCCACATTGCAAAAGAAAACACACATGAAAATGAAGTGAAAAAAAATATGCTTCACCCTGTACTCAGAGTTCACTAGTTCTCTTTCTGGAAATGGGATAGCATTTTTCATCATAGGTCCTTTGGAATTGTTTTGGATCTTTGTCTTGATCAGAATAGCTAAGTCTTTCACAGTTGATCATCATTACTATATTGCTATTACTATGTACAATGTTTTCCTGGTTCTGCTTATTTCACTTTGCATCAGTTCATCTAAGTCTTTTCAGCATTTTCTAAGAGCACATTGCTCATCATTTCTCATAGCACAATAGTATTCCATCACAATTTTAAACCACAACTTGTTCAACCATTCCCCAATTGAGTGATATCCCCTCAATTTCCAGTTCTTTGTTACCACAAAAAGAGCTACTATAAATATTTTTGTGAATGTGGGTCCTTTTCCCATTTCTATGATCTCTTTGGGATACAGACCTAGTAGTGATATTGCTGGATGAAAGGGTATGCACAGTTTTATGGCCCTTTGGATATAGTTCCAAATTGTTCTCCAAAATGATTGGACCCGTTCACAACTCCACCCACAGTGTGTCAGTGTCCCTATTTTTCCACATCCCCTCCAGCATTTGTTATTTTCCCTTTCTGTCATGTAAACCAATCAGATAGGCGTGAGGTGGTAATTTCAACTTGTTTTAATTCTTCTGTGATCTTCAGTGTGTCCCTCTGATCCAGCCCAATACCTTCAGGTTCTGTCAGTACCTTGAATAGGCAATATAGTTAGGGTCCAGACTGGGAAAGAAGGAGAAGAGTGGACAGGATGCATTTGGAAAATTGCAAAACATATTTGATAATGTCAAATTTCTCACACTAACACTACACCACATCAATACAAGAAGAACGACAACACTAAACACATTTCTGATACTGTGATAAAGCTATTATTAATAAATCAACAAATTAATTAATAAACTATTTTAATAATAACATAATTATAATTTCAATTTATTAAATAAATTGATAAACTAATTAATTAAATGATTAATATATCATGGAAAAGCATAGTCTAAATTGTCACCTAGAAAGCAAAGAGTGAATTGCATGGTGAGTGTATAGGCTGCAGTACATTACCAAGAATGAATTATGCACACAAAAGGAAGGAAAAGATCACTAGAAGTCAAATGAGCATTGGATTTTTAGCTGATGAATCAAGAGGCACTTCAGACTCCCATAGGCCTTCAGAGTCATCATTATGAACAGTCATTGTCACTGTAAAGTCCTGCAGTGGTAAAATATACGGAAGATTTTAGCAAATCTGTGTTAATAGGACAAATCATAGAAATTTTTAAAAAATGTCCTTTATTATTTTTCCTTTATACATCAGTAGATATAAAATCCTCTGCCTGGCTTTTACACCAGACAACTCTTTGTAACCTTTCCAATCTTCTTATACCTTACTCCCTCTCATTTCCCACCCCCAGCTGTGTGCTCTGTGATCACTGACCTCCTTGCTGTTCCTCACACAGAACACACCATATCCCAACTATGGACATTTTCACTGACTATTCTCTAAACCTAGAACACATTCCCTCTTCATATCTAGCACATGGCTGTTCTGGCTTCCTTCAAATCCTACCTACTACAAGAAGCCTTTCCTAGTTATCCTTATTCTCAGTGCTTCCCTGCTGCTGTGATTATCTCTAGTATACCTTACACACACACACACAAACACTATATACACATATATAAATATTTATATATGTATATATCTATCTATATCATAGCTAGCTATCATCTTATTTGCACATAGTTGTTTGCATGGACCTCCCACATTAGACTAAGTTCCTTGGGAGCAGAGACTTTTTTTCTCCCTTTTTTAAAATCTCTAGTACTTTGCACTGTACCTAGGTCTTTATGTACATAGCAGGTCTTTAATGAATGTTTGTTAACTTGAATTTAGAGTGGGAAAAAATCTGGTAATTGTACTAATTGCGCTATTAGGTGTTTTATTTCAGTGATTTTTCAGTTATGTCTGACTCTTTGTGACCCATTTGGGGTTTTCTTGGCGAAGTTACCAGAGTGGTTTGCCATTTCCTTCTTCAGCTCATTTTACAGAGGAGGAAACTGAGGCAAACAGGGTGAAGTGATTTGCCCAGAGTCACACAGCTAGTAAGTATCTCAGGCCAGATTTGAATTCAAGAAGATGAGTCTTCCTGACTCCAGGACCAGCACTCTATGCCCTGTCCCACCTAACTGCTCTCAGGTATTTTATATTCTACATCAAATAGTTTTCTCTGTTCTCCCAATATATTGCTATCACATTGAGAATCAGAGGTAGAGTATATGAGGGAAGTTTGCTTGCTTTTGTTTTACTCCATTTGTTCTAGTATCTGATTGGAAAGAATCCTTTAAAGTCACTTTTGGTGAGTGTCATATCTTTTTAACTTGACATTAGTTAGAAACCTTGGGGGGAGGGGAAAAGATAGAGCTGCTTCTTTCTGTGGGTATGAGAGATTTGCCTATTTATTTTCAATAAAGTAAGACAAACGGGGGAACTGTATCTCCCTGACCCTACACTTAAGCAGCTGAAAAGATGCCTTCCAGTTGACTGGGCAGAGCAGGGGAGGCCCAAAGTCTACTCTCTTCTGTTCTACATCTGAATGTGGGCTATTTAGAATGACCCAACTGTAACTCAAGCTCCTACTTAACATACAGACTTCAAATTATCCTTAGCCCTGACCTGGATGCGGCTTCTATTTTGAGACACACTCATGGACAGAGAGAAGACTTTCCGGGATTCCAGACAGCTGGCTCATGGTGGCATCTCCTGGATTCAAGCTTGTGGCAAACAACAGGGAGACTGAATGCACAAAAGTTGAAGACAATACTGTGTCTGTATTGGCCTTGAAAACACATTGAGCTCAGTAAGAGTAGGGTGCCTCATTCTCCTTTTGTCTCTGCCACAGCACGAGCCTTGTCTGCCTGAAGTGATCTGTTCAGTGAAAGTAAGAGAAAGAGTATAGGAGTCAGTACTGGAAAAGCCAGAATGCCACCTATCACTTACTCAATGACCTGTGGGATGCCTGGTGTCAGGTCTGTTGTTACCTGTAGCCATGTTTTGTGGGAATCTGGGGATGCTGGTAAGGTTTTTGTATTTCCTACCCCCAATACCCCTCCTATATTAGCACATTGTTTTCTGAATTTCTATTCTTTGAGCTTTTGGCTTTTTATCTTGATCAATTACTTTTATCCATGACTGGGGTAGTTAGGTTGCACAGTGGATAGATAGAGAGCTAGACTTGGAGTCAGTAAGAACTGAATTCAAATTATGCCTCAAACACTTGCTAGCTGTATGACCTTGGTCAAGACAGTTTACTTCCCTTGCACCTACCTCCCAGGGTTGATTTGAGCATCAAGTAAGAGAATATTTGTAAAGCTCTTTGCAAACCTTAAAATGTTATATAAATGCTGGCTTTTATTATTATTTTTCTGGCTTGGATGAAATCATAGATGGCATATTTGTCAGATTTACAGATGAGACAAAGTTAAGATGAACAGGTAACTGGTTTAGACTCTTATAGTCCAAAAAAGTTTCAACAGATTAGAATGATGGGTTTAAATGAATTATGTGGAATTTAAAAGGGGTAAATTCTACACGTGGGCTAAGAAATCAACTTCACAACTATAGGATGGGAGAAACATGACTAGATGATGCTTGCTACATAGCAAGTACTTAACAAATTCTTATTGACTCTGTCAACAGATCCTCTGTTACTGGCTGACTGTGCTGTCAATCAATTATTATACCAGCCAGTGGCAATTAAGCAGCCAATTTCATTACCTCCTCTCAGTCTCACAGCAGTTCAGAGTGCTATTTTTATCCCCATCTTGCAGATGGGAAAACCAAGGCTGAGAAAAGTGAAGTGATTTGCCCAGAGTCACGTAGTTCATGAGTATTAGAGGATTCTAAGATCTAGTCTGGGCCTTCCTGATTCCAAGCTCAGCATCTATTCAGTATATCACATTGATTTTGGATAGCTTTTGTCAAGTTATTTGATCTGTCAGGGACTCCATTTTCCATTGAAAAAGAAAGAATTAGCTAGCAAGATGGGTGTTGAGTGGTCTTTCTTAAGTCTCAGATCCTCTTATGAGGACTGGCCATTTCTTTCCCACTGATAATGCACTAGTCTATCAGAATTCATTGTTGCCCTCATACAGAAATGAGTTTGGAAGCTTGCATTGGAGATGAATCTAGTATTTATGGTCATGGTTGCACCTTCAGCATGAAGTAAAGGAAGTCTCTTCTGGCTAAATATGATGTAACTTTCTTCTCTATCTTCCTTTCTGGATGGCTGAAATAACTTTGATTTTTCATAGTTGACTAGAAACAATGAAATTTTTTTCTTACATCATTTTTTTATATCTCCATTTTTATCTCCAATGATATTGGAAACTCTCAGGGAGAAAGCTATGGCTTATACTTCTTTATTTCCAATGGCATCTATTTTGGTGGAGGGTACCACTAAATTCCTTCCATTGTTTTGGCACAAGGACTTTATGAATTTTCATTAGGAAAAATGTGCTTTATTATAAGTAGATGCTCATTAAATAACTCTTGAATTTAACATCCTCATTCCCATCTACTGCCCTTGATAATAGAGTTGTTTTAAAGAAGTTGAGTTGAATAGTCCCCTAGCTTCCTTGATGATCACTGAACACTCAGGAATTGGATATGAATTTATTTATTTTTCTTAACTACACGATAAACAAAGTCACCCAGTTTTCACATGTTTAATATTACTGAATTACATTGGCCAGCATAGATCATGGGCCAGTGTATGCCAGTATACCTGGGATCACTTGGTCCATGCTCTATGCACACCTATACTGAATTATTGCTTTAGTCATATCCAAGGTTTTAAGGAAGAGAGATATGGCCATGACCACTTAAAACTGACTTCACGGTTTATTAAATGATATATAAACCACTTGGGGATATACATATACATATGTATAAAGGATAAGAAGATAATATTATCAGAGATGGAGAGAGCTGGAAGGGACATCTGAGACAATCTGAGACCAACTCATCATTTATCACATGAATTTGGTCCAGAACCACTAATTGCTTGTTGGGATATCTCCATCTGTGAATGTTCCATAGACATTTCAAATTTGATGTACTAAAACAGAATTTATTGTCTGCTGCCTCTTTCCTTCCAACCCCACACCTCTTTCCACCTTCCCTATTTCTGTTGAGGGCACCACCATTTTTCCAGTCATCTTGGTTTGCAACCTCAGAATCACTCTCCATTCTTCCCTTTCCCCTCCTGCAATATTCAGTCAATTGCCAGGAGTTGTTGGTCCTTCATCCACAACATTTGTCCCATCTGTTTCCTCCTCTCCACTCACACAGTCAGCACCTTAGCCATCACCTCTTGCCGAGACTTTGCAATATCCTCCTAATTGGAGGCCCTGCATCTAGGAACTTGCATCTTCAATCCATTCTCCGTAGGACTTCCATTAGTCTCCCTCATGCACCCTGTGTTCCTGCTGATCTGCTGTTCCCTGTACACAACATCTTTCACCTCCATGCCTTTGCATGGTCCATTTCTGATTCCTGGAATGCTGTTTTGTTAGTTTTGTTTTGTTTTTTTTACCTCTACCTGTCAGAAGCTCTGACTGCCATTCAAGGTTCAGGTCAAGTGCCTGATGTCTTTTCTGATTCCCTCTATTGTTAGTGCTTCCCCAGGCCCTAAAAATTATTTTGTTTATATTTTTAATTTACTTGTCTATGTGCATGTTGTTTCTCCCAGTAAAAAATAAATAAATAAACTCCTTGGGAGCAGGGACCATTTTCTTTGTATCCTTAGCACTTAGCTTTGCCTATTGAATTTAATTGAGGGTCAACTTTATATGGTAAAAGCCTGACTATTGGAAGGATTGCAGATGTTAGGACTATGTTGTTTTATACTGAGATAGACAAAGCACTGTGCCTGCTTTGATCTAGGAGTAAGCAAACCCGTCATGTCTGAATACACCATTTAAGAGTGTGCCAAAGAAAGCTTGAATGTGGAGTTGGCAGAATTCCTTTGGAGTCTGGAGTGCTATGAGTATTCATTAGTCTGTTAACTCTTCCTACCTATATTCCCCACCCCCATTCATCTGAGTGAACCATTCTGAATTAATTGTCCTTCATCATTTATCAGATACATGTTTCATACTCTGTGTAGATGAAGAAATCTTTGAGTCGACATCCACAAGAAGTAAATGAGTTCAATATCAAGGACTGGACCTTATGTATATTAAGTTAGTTTTTTAGGAAAATGTAAATGTTGGCAAGAAGAAATATTAATAATTTTAAAAGGAAATTGAAGTCTTTGAAGCAAACAAAGAAACAAAAGATAGTCATTCAAGTTAAGTGTTTCTCAAATCCAACAGCCTTGGGCCATCCTGCCTAGGAAGTAGTCTCAGAAGACCAGAGGCAGCTGAATACATGATAATGGCACACATTTGTATAGTGATTTATAAAGAGCCTTTCTTACAAAGTCCTTGTGAGCTAAATAGAAAACATATGGCTATCTACATTTTTTTTTAGGTGAGGAAACCTAGACCAAGTAGATGGAGTGAAATTCACACAATGCATGTCAGAACCCACACGAATCCAGAACTTCTGATGCCAAAGGTTTTCGGTACACTAAGCTGTCTTTCGCATTTGTTGTTCAGTCATTTCAGTCATGTCTGACTCTTTGTGACCCCATTTGGGGTTTTCTTGGCAAAGATACTGGAATGGTTTGCCATTTCCTTCTCCATCTCCAGATGAGGAAACTAAGGCAAACAAGGTTAAGTGACTTGCCCAGGGTCAGTGTCTGAGGCCAGATTAAAGCTAAGGAAAATGAATCTTTCTGACTCCAGGCCCAGCACTCTGTGCACTATGGCGCCACCTAGCCGCCCATCTTTTGCTAAATCGTACTTTTGGATTGGCATCAGTGAGGGTATGCCAGAATCAGGGCAGGGATAGGAGTGATGAGAGTGTTTGATCACTGACTTCATAGAAATAACCATCAACCCTCACCCTCGCAGGACTGGGTACTGCCAGTAGTGCTAAGGTATTCCAAGGTGGAAGCACAAACAAGTTTTTCCAGGGACTGGATTGGATTTCTTTCCTGGATGTCCAAATGAGGATGTACATACCATTTCCCCCTTTTGCTTTCTGCCATTACAAGGCACAACACTATCCTAAGAATTAGTTAGAAAGCCTTTTAGTTTTATTTTAGCTACAGTTATTGACAAGCTTTATAAGATATATGAGCTCACTTTCTTGCCTTAGGAAATATAATGAATATATTTGAATCTTTTTCTAATAAGTGAAGATATTAAGATGTTGAGTCATAGAACATTGAATTTGGAAGACTATCTGGCCAGGGGTTATTTCTTAATCATTTTTTGTGTGATGGATTCCTCTGGCAGCCTGGTAAACCCTGTGAATCCCTTAATGGAATAAAGTTTTTATATAATTGAAGCCACAACTAGAAGCTAGGCTTTTGGATTCCTATTCCAGAGCTCTTAGTATCATATCATACTCTTCTGTCTTTAAAGATGCAGTGGACTGATTTCCTTTCTAGAAGGCCATGTAGTCCTATACTTAAAAAAAATTCCTTTCAGTTCTGTCAGTTCCCTAGGGAAAACACAGGGTCTTATTTTCATAGCTCTCAACTAACTTTCATAGAAGAATAGATGGTTTATATGCCTAGAAGCAAACTTTCTCTCTTTCTTTTATTTCCTTTCTGCCTTGCTTGTCTTTCTTCTTCTCTCCCTCCTCTTCCTTCCTTCTTTTCTCCTGTCCTTCCTTTTCTTCTTCCTTCCCTTTATCCTTTCTTTTCTGTGTTTCAGTGTTCATTTTTCACTTCAAAAGAACTGGAAAATCATAAAGAAATTGAATGGTTCTGTGTTTCTCAACAATGATGTGTGTTATTATACAATATTGATCTCCAACAGAGTGCTTTATAAAGTTGCCATGGGGGATATATGGAGCCTTCATGCTCTGAGTAAAAAAGAAAAGGTCATAACAATAAGAGAATAGGTGAGAAACCAATAAAAATGTATCCATTAAATTACAAAATTGTAATGAAAAACAATCTCTCCCCTATATTCTAGGTAAAAGTACTTGGGAGACACCAAGAAATTTCAGTGTTGATTCTCGAAAGGTCAGGCTAATTCGTTGTGTAGTTTGGTCCTTAACAGTGGGGGAAAAGACCTTTCTAGTTCCATTTCCTGATGTGTTGTGGAAGTGTGTGTTGTGTGTTTCCTGTCCTCTTTCAAAGAATTCTTTCCTGGGCTTCAGGCTGTCCTACATTGAAAGAGAAAGAGGTTTTTCAGGTGTCCTGCACTGCTCTGGAAGTCACTCTTATCACCCTCTTGTGCTTTCCATGACTACGACTGGCCCTTGACAGTTCAGCCTTGTACCTGACACATCTATTCTACCCTCATTGGTTTTCCTGAAGCAGTTTCACCAGACATTTGTTCTATCTGTTTCTCTTCCATACTTACAGGTTTAGACTAGTATATGGATCCAACGTCTCTAGAGATCTTGTGACCATTTGCCATGAATTAGTTCACCTGTATATCCAAACTTTTTCATATTGTCTTTTGTAAGAGTTTTTGGAGAACACTTCATTTTTCCTCTTTGAAGGTCTTGGTGGGCTCAGCCACATGTTGTCCTTCCTATTAGTTCTATTCTCCAGGTTGAGTTATGGCCCATTTCTCAGTTCATCAGTGAAACTGAAATGATAGGCAGTGTCTTTGTTTCACAAAGAATATCGATCAGTTTACTAGTTTACCTGTTTCCTATATGTTCTCCTATATGGTTTTACAAAGATGACCTTTCCCTTTCTGAAGGGATGATTTTCTAGCGCTCCATTCATTAGGGTTAAAATAGAAAAATACTGGGTCCAAATCTTGCTTCTGCTGTTTATTAGCTGTGTGACTCTGGGCAAGTGATTCCCATCTTATTAATCATCAATAGTAATAATAATAACAATAACAACAGCAATGGCTGATATTTATATAGTGATTTAGTATTTTCAAAGAAATGCTTGAATTTGCTCCTCCGAACTTTATGACATGAAGTAATTAATAGCAGAAATTTCCTACAAAGTATGAGAGAGGGGTCACTTCCCTCCGATTCTGTCTTCCAGTTTATAAAGGAGAAAGGACAATTCCTTCCCTTTGTAAATGTCCCAGAGGTTTATGGCTATTAGTTTTTTATCTGCACCATCTATCTGAGTTTTCTTTATTCTTGATCCTCAGCTAGAGGTCTAGACAAAGCAGAGATCTGAATTTCCTTCTTCCTCCCGCAGCCATTGGTACTTCTGCTCAGGTTTCTACAAACAAATTATTGGGGTGGGGGAGGCATAGGGGGAGAAAAAAGGAGAAATATACTACTCCAATATACAGATAGTTCTCTGAAAGATAAGGGTTTTCAGGATGTTGAATATGCAAGTTGCAGTTCTGTGTATTCCTAATCAAAGGCAGGATAAGGACAGTTTGTTACAATATCTTACACAGATTCTAAGCAGCTCCATCCCAAAACTACACTTTTCAAAGACAGAAGAAAAAAATGCATGTAGCTTTTAACTTTTAAATGAAGCAGAGTTCAGCAGTTCTCTACTTGACCAGCCTCAGTTAGTTTCCAGAGCTCCATTCAATACTTCTGCTTATCTCATTCTCAGTCCTCTTTTCTTCTCTCCAGCAGTCTCTTGTAAGGGGTAGGATTGGGAAGGGGGTGATGCCTTCCAGACAGAACTCAGTAGTGAGTTTGCCATTTCACACCCATTGGGACCTTTTGCTTTTGGACAAGGTAAGCTTGAAATCTACACTAGCCTCTTTGCCCTTCCACATTTTGTACCAGGGCTCAACACTTTTCTCTTCCTCTCTGTCTCTGGAGAAGTTGTTTGACTACCTCAATCCCAGAAAATGGAATCTTTCTTAATATGATTCAATTTATCTATGAGTCAATCCAGATCAATCACCAGAGGTTGGAATGTAACAACAACAACAATAAAGATTTTGTAGCGCTCTAAAGTTTGTAAAACTCTTTACAAGTATTATTCCATTTTACACTCATAACAACCCTGGGGGGTGGATACTATTATTATCCCCATTTTACAGATGAGGAAACTGAAGCAGACAGAGATGAAGTACCTTAACTCATGCCTTCCTGACTCCTGGTCCAGCATGCTGAGCTACCTAGGTTGCCTATAATAACAAGCAAAGTACCTTACATATATTATCTCATTTGAGCTTCACCACAGCCCTGAGAGGTAGGTTCCATAATTATCCCTATTTTATAGATGGGGAAATTGAGGCTGAGAGAGGGCAAGTGACTTACCAAGAGTCACATACCTAGGAAACATCTGAGCCTGGATTTGAACTCAGGAATTCCTGACTCCAAGTTCAGTACTCTACCCATTGTACCATCTAGATCTCTGGGAAATCAACCACTCCTTCCTAGTATTTCTTTCTAGGATGCTGTTAGCTCTTGTGTATTCTTTTCTATGTTCTCAGCTCTCCAGAAAGCTAGCTGGAACACCACCTAGCCTTCTGGGCTTCTCGTAAATCCTCCCAGCTCTCCTTCATCCTACCTACCAGCTGACCTCTCATCAAGTACTTATTTCTGGTCTGAGTTCCAGCCTTGTCCTTGACTCTTTGACAGAGCTGAGATGAGTTTGGAGGCAGCTCTGAGATCCACTTGTTAAAGTTTCAGTGTGAGAATTTAAAACTTGGTAATCTGTAAACATGACAAATCATGGATGGCTTGATTGATCATTTCCTGATTTCTAGTCTTACGAAAATGATGGAGAAATTATTAATAATTCAGATTAAATTTTGAAGTGTGCAGTGAGTACTTTTTTCCCCCCAAAGAGCTGGTGGTTAAATATTTACCAGCATACCACTGGACATCTTATATACCATGAATAAGCAGAGTTAAGGAACCATTTCTATTCATTTCCCATAAGCACTTTTAGATGAATAACATCCCACAGAAGCCACCCCCAGCCAATTTCTCTAGTTTATGCAGGTTTGCAATAGAAAAATACATGCAGATAAGGCAGAGAACCTTCACCACCAGTAATTTTTAAAAGGGGGGGGCATTTTCTCACATGAGTGATATGCCTTATATGCTACCAATTTCCTTTTTTCCCCACCTTTTTCTTCTTTCCTCTCTGATACTTACAATATGTGGATCAGTGACTTAGATGACACCGGATAGAACCCAGGGTTAGCTTATCAATATCTCTTCCCTCCATGTGTTTGTGCAACTCATTTATCTGAAGGGCTGTTTTACCACAAACCAAAGAAGAGCCTGACCACAAGAGGGGTTGTTATTGATTGTTCTATGGAAGGAATTCTTAACATGGGGTTCGTGGACCCCTAGGATCTATATGAATAGATCTCAGGGATTCTGTTAGCTTATTTTGTTGATGTTGAGAAATATGTTACACTATAATTGGTTTCCTTTGTAATCCTATGTATTTTATTTTATGAATTTAAAAACATTATACTGCAAAGAGGTCCACAGGCTTTATTAGACCATCAAAGCTTTCTTGAAGTTGGAAGAATAGTGATATGTCAAGATAAAGAAACAGCTGCTAACCACTGCTGTGAAGAAAAAAAAAAAACCCTGCATTTCTGAAGATCAGGAAACAGTCATTTTTACTGAACGGAACTCACTTTTTCATCAACATTATATGAAAAGAGTTGTCAGAAGAAGTCCAAAGTGAGCACTAAGCTAAGTGCTGGGGGTAAAAAGAAAGTAAAATTAGTCTTTGCTTTCAAGGACCTCATAGTCTAAGGGGAGGGGTAAGGTGGGGTGGGATGTGCAAACAACTATGTACCAAAAAGATCAATTGGTCAATAGATAAATCTATCTACTTATATGTATATCTATATATATACACTCATACTAGGTAAATGGGAAAAAATCTCAGAGATAAGACAGTAGCAAGCAGGTGAGGATGGAGAGGACTGAAAAAGACCTCTTTCTGGAAGTGGGATTTTAGCAGAGTCTTGAAGGAAGGCAGGGAGTCTAAGAGTTAGGGTTGAGGAGTGAGAGCATTCCAGCAGGAGGGACAGGCAGTGCAAACACACACAGCTGGTCCTACCTAAACAGGACCTGGCTGGAGTCTATCATCCTACTTAATTCAGAACCAAGTTCACTGTCCATATACAGCATCTTTCTAAAAGGTAGAAGCTGAAAGACTAACTCAATGAGCCGGCTGACTTTTAGTTGCATGTTCTAGTCCAGGTGGTATATGGTTTTCATCCCCTTTGTTTTTCCAGTGTAAATGAACAAAGCAAACTCTTTCACATGATTGAGGATTTCACTGTACTGTCCTAGAACTATATGAAAATAGCACATCTTCTTGAAGCCTGTATTTTCCTGTTTTATACCTCACTTGATGTCAGAACTCAATAGGACAATCAACAAAGTTCTCTCCGTATTCACATGTGTCATAAAGCCTTACCTAATTTAAATGCCTGTATAAGAAACATTTTGTTTGAGGAAAGCCTTAATGATTGTATTTTGAACTGCTGAGCCAAGTACTTTAAAAAAAATTCGAAAACAGACATAATGCTTTGTGTTCCACATTTCTTAAGAAGTTGTGTGACTCTGAAGATATGGTCTTCTGGGGGAAAAAATCACCTTTGCAAGCTCACTTGTTTCCTTTTAATGTTTTCATAGAGATGTTTTCAATGCGCACATAAACTATTCTCATAAAGATTTTGTCAAGATGAAAATGGAGGCATAGGGATCATTAGTTGCTGATATTTTCCCCCCACCCAGGGTAGTATTTGGAGGATGAGGGATAATAGGAACATCCATCTATTCTGTTCTCTTGACGCCTTTTCTTTTGATATATTGTAAAAAAAATCAATCCCTAAGTCATAAGTGAAAGATGGCCCAATTTTCTGAAATTCACCAATAAAGTAAGAAGTGACCTCATGTAGTGAACAGGATATGGAATCAGAAAGATCTGGGTTCAGATCTGCCCTCAGGTATTTAGTTATCTGTGCGGTCCTGGGCTAGTTGCGCTATCTCTCAGCCTTAGTTTCCCCAACTATAAATGAGCAATAACAATAGCACCAACCTCATAGTTTTGATAGCACTATAATGATTACAGGTAGTACAGCACATTAAATCAATTACAAGCTAGTGACTTCTCCACTTAGGGATATTTCTGGCAATGTATGGTAGGACTGCAATGAGCTTGAGAGAATATGGGACAAAGAAGAAGGGAGAGGCATTTAATGAGAGCTAGAAAGCATACGATCTTTTGGAGAAATTTCTAGCTTAGTATAAACATCTTAGCATATAAAAATGACTTCTATCAGTTGAGAATATATTCCTGTAGAAGTAATTCTCCAATGGTAATCAGAAAGAGATGTAACATGAAGGTATTCATGGGAAAAGATGGATGTGATACAGTGAGATGATTACAAACTCTAGAATCAGAGAATATAGGTCCAAAACCTGTTTTTGATGCTACCTATGTGACCCTGGCCAAGTCACATAACCTTTCTTCCTCCCTCCCTCCCCCCTGGGCCAAATTTTCTTCATCCGTGTAATGAGATGATTGAACTAGATGACCTTTAAGGTCCTTAGAATTATGATCTGTAGTGAGATTTAGGATCCATAACACCATCATTCTTATGAATTACCAACTAAATTCATTTAAACATGAAGAAGCTTCCCATAGCCACCAGAGTCAAACATGAGGTCCTTGATGATGATGACCAGGCCTCAACATTAGAGCTACAGTCTAAGGATCTGTGCTTCAGATTAAGAGATGTGGAAAGCCAGTCAAATCTTAGCAGAGCTGTGTCTTTTGGCTTTTCTTACCATTTCAGGTCTCATTAGCTTATGGTCATGTGTTGGTCCTCACTCCTCCTGTTCCTCAACAGCACTGAAGACTGGAGGCAACCTCAGACCTTTACATTTCAAGTTCTATGCATACCCCAGGATTAGTATTTCTCCCTTTTCAAGGAATGAGTCAGTTTCCACTTAAGGGGATCCTGCTGTGTTAACAACAGAAAGGAAACCTCCTCAATCCAGTCAACATGATACCCCATGATAACTGTTATTCTGGCTAGGGTGGAGTATGCCAGATCATAATTCTAAGGACCTCAGAGGTCATCTAGTTCGATTGTCTCATTACACGGATGAAGAAAATTTGGCCTGGGGAGGGGAGGGAGGAAGGTTATGTGACTTGGCCATGGCCACACAGGTAGCATCAAAAGCAGGTTTTGGACCTACATCCTCTGATTCTAGAGTTTGTAACAATCCCACTATATTACATCTATCCTTTCACATGAATACCTACATGTTATATCTCGTTATGATTACCCTTAGAGATTACTTCTACAGGAATATATTCTCAACTGATAGAAGTCATTTTATACTAAGCTAAAAATTTCTCCAAAAGTCTATAGAAACTTGAACCAAGATCTTCTGAATTCCAGGGCTCATTCCTCTTTACCACTCTGCCTTTGGATCTCTTATTTTATATGGCATTGGAATAAATTCCTTTCAAAGGAGAGCTTTAAAAACAAAAAATAGTTTCGTTTAGTTGTCATGGTTTTGCTTTTGTTTGAAACACAGAGGAATGGATTAAATGACCTTTGAAGGTCTTCTAGTCCTATGCAAAGAAGCATGGTACAAGGGTTAGAACCAGAGGACCTGTGTTCCATTCCTGTCTCTGATGTTTACTTCTTGTGTGGCCTCAGACAAGTCCTTTAGCTTCCTTAAGTCAAATTATGGGGTTGCACAAGATGGCCTTGAAGGTCCTTTTCTGTTCTAAGTCCCTGACCCTTCTAGATACCTCTGAGGGCCCTTTTAGAACTATGGTCCTAACTCTCAGGAATATGTTTCGGTTAGTACATTTTGAGATTTCTTTGCCCTTAAAGAATCATTCAAACTGTTCATCACTGTTGTCACTCATTAACATTTATGAAGCAGGATTTTATTTCATGACATGTTTACCTGAGAGCCACTGAGAGATCTAACAAGGGTTTAGTGCTCATTTAAGCATCTGATTCTTATTAGTCAAGTAAAATATCACACAGTTCTGGGAGGCACAGACAGAGGAAAAGGATGAAGCAACAAGCTTTTGATGAGAGCAGATAAGTGATGATCAATACAACCCGCCAACACAGGGCTATCTTGCATGTTTGAAAAAGAAGGAAAAAAGCATGTGAACTCAGATGACCTGTTCGCTGCATTGCAGTTTTTCCTCTCCTTTGAACTATCTGGGACTTAGTGTATTCCTATCTGCTAGGAAGACCACCGTAGGGGAGACGTGACAAGTTTCTCTCGATGGAAAGAGGACACATAGCTGTTTGGAACAGTCTGTTGCTGGAAGCTGCTGGTTTTCTCAGTGGGACCAGTCCTGTCACTGGGACTGCTGACAGATTGGTGGCACTGAATTAAAAGAAAAAAAACCTAGGGGAAAAATTTCTATTTATTGCCTCTCATTTCCATCCTGAGTGGAGGGGAAATGTCTAGCTGAGAAGGATAGAGTTGGAGACTGTACACTTATTGTACCATCTTATTTCACCCATTATCCTGATGCTTCAAGAAGGGAGATGTTTCATACACCACCCGGACACTTCGGGATTTTGATAAATTTTCCAAAGCATGGAAGGAGTCAGGTCACTGTTATGGGAAAACTTAAGTTGCCTATATGAGTCAATGTGGTTCTCAATATTAACGATAGATCTGAAGATACTGATGCAAAAGAGGAAGACAGCAGAACATAATGTACAGACTGTGGTGAGTCTTTCTTGGAGTAGTTTCTACTTATTCGGAAGGCCTAAGTTTAAATCTGGCCTCAGACACTTACTAGTTGTGTGACCTTGGGAAAGTCACTTAACCTCTGTTTGCCTCAGTTTCCTCTACTGTAAAATGAAAATAATAATAGCACCACCTCCCAGGGTTGCAGTGAGGATCAAAATGAGTCAGTATTTGTAAAGTGTTTAGCACAGTGCCTGGCACATAGTAGGTACTATATAAATGCTGGATATTATTTATTATTAATACTGTTACTATTATTATTATCATTATTATGCTATTGTTTTTTTGATCCCTTAGGCAAACAAGTAACTTTTTGCTCATGTCATCATTAGGGATAGAAGACTTACTCATTCATTCACTATGTAACAGGTAGTGTGGCTGAAGGTGATTAGTGCCATAGCAGGCCAACTACTATTGGTCTGTTCTTCTGAACGTGGGTAGTGATACTCTTTCCCAACTCTTTCCTTTGCTGGCATCACTGATCTCTTGCTTTTGCTCATTCTCTTTCCAGGGACAAACTGGCTTCCAAAGAGGACAATGGAATTGCCCTTGTTTGAGGATCTTGCCTTTTACCCAGCAGGCTTCTAGGCAGCAATAAGTATTTTACCCACTATAGCCTAAGGGCAAAGGATGACCCCATACAGTTTTACTTTGCTTCAGAAAGTTTATAAAAATTTTCTCTCTCTCTCTCTCTCTCTTTCTCCCTCCCTCCTTCCCTCCTTCCCTCCTTTCCTTTCTTCTTCTTCTTCTTCTTCTTCTTCTTCTTCTTCTTCTTCTTCTTCTTCTTCTTCTTCTTCTTCTTCTTCTT
>NW_020954569.1:82504994-82579509 GCF_900497805.2 Vombatus ursinus | reverse complement strand
TTCTTCTTCTTCTTCTTCTTCTTCTTCTTCTTCTTCTTCTTCTTCTTTTCTCTTTCTCTGTCTCTTTCCTACTATCTTTATTTCTCTTTCAACTCCCCCCCCCCCATTCACAAGTAAGGACATATAATCTTCCAAAGAATTTTTGACCACTTATAATTTTTTGTCTCTGGTGTGCTATCTTTAAAAGCATGAATTGAATTAGGTATGTGAACAGAATTAAAAAATCAAGAAATTTTGGAATAAAGCTCTGCCATTTCTGGTAGGGGGTAAGAGGAAAGAGAGTTTAAAACATCCCTATCTTTCCCATTTCTCCTGGAAAGAAACAGTTCAGCAAAGCCCCAGGCTACTCCAGCTTCCCCCTCCACACAAAGCTTGTTTCTCCATCTCTGTGTCCTTTCTCTGAGTTTAAACTCCTGGATTGTGACTCTCTTTGGCTTCTGTTCAAACTACCAGGCTGCAAGCCTCCTTGCTTTCTACTTTCACTGCAGGCCTACTCTCTTTCTCTGTCAACTGAAAACAACAACAACTTGGAGCTGCTGATGCTTCCACTGCTGATGCCTTGCCTGATGCAGAACTCACAACAGTCTTAGCTCTTCCCAGGGTCAGAAAGAAAAAAAATGCTGCCTGTTTATGTTTACATCTTATAAAGAACTAACTGTATGTCTAGTCTTAGATAACTTCACCCTGTCCTCAGAAATACATCTCTAAAAGCCCTTTACATTCAGCATTTATTAAGCCCTTGCTGTGTTTCAGGTATCGTGTATGACCCCACTCCCTCAAGGAGCTTATGTACTTTAGGAGATGGGGACAATATCCATGCAGAAAAAAAGTAAATACAAAGGTAAGGGAGTGCCCTGTTGGACTTCAGGAAAGCTAAAGGTTTATGATATTGTTGTTGAGTAGTCGTATCTGACTGTTCATGGCCCCATTTGGAGTTTTCTTGGCAAAGATACTAAAGTGTTTTGCCATTTTCTTCAGATTTTTTTTAAAGATTTTTTTTACAGATAAGGAAACCGAGGCAAACAGGGTTAATTGATTTGCCCAGGGTCACACAGCTGATAAGTGTCTGAGGCTAGATTTGAACTCAGGTCTTTCCAACTCCAAGCCTGGTGCTCTATTCACAGTGCCACCTTGCTTCCCCAAGCTAAACATTAGGTGGGACAAAAGATTTTTGTTGTTGTTGTTCAGTCATGTCAGACTCTTCATGACCCCATGAACCAGAGTACACCAGGCCCTTTTATTCTCCACTATTTCTCAAAGTCTATTCAAGTTCAAGTTCATTGTTTTCATGACACTATCCATCTCATCCTCTGCCATTCCCTTTTCCTTTTGCCTTTAATCTTTCCCACCATCAGGGTCTTTTCCAATGAGTCCTTCTCATTATGTGATCAAAGTATTTAAGCTTCAGCTTCATTATTTGACCTTCCAGTGAATAGCCTGAATCAATTTCTTTAAATATTGACTGATTTGATCTCCTTGCTGTTCAAGGGACTCTCAAAAGTCTTCTCCAGCACCACAATTCAAAAGCATCAATTCTGTGGTACTCAGCTTTCCATACAGTTCAACTTTCATAGCCATACACTGCTTCTGGAAAAAGCATAGCTTTGACTATGTGGACCTTTGTTGGCAAGGTCTGCTTTTTAACATGCTGTCCAGATTTGCTATATCTTTCCTTCCAAGGAAGAAGCATCTCTTTAATTAAAAAATTAATTAATTAATTTAATTTAAAATTTTCATGGCTGCAGTTGCTGTTTGCAGTGATTGTTGAGCCCACTTTAAACTGTAAAGAGGAAATCCTTCTACATCTTAGGAAGTGTCTAAAGTATGAATAGCTCCACTGCTTATGAAAAAACCTGCCAAGAAGATGGATTTGCCGTAAGGCACAGACTGCTACCATACCTTTGTTGCCAGCTCCTCATCTATATAAGACTCCAGCAGGAATCTGGGAAGTGTAAATGACTGATTACCATAAAAGTAAGGGTGGAGTACCTTGCAGAAAGAACCTGCTCCGAGTCAAGAAAAATTGTAAAGTGAGAGAGGCAGGGGTGGGGAACCTGCAGCCTCCTACATGTGGCCTTCTAGATCCTTGGGTGTGGCCTTTTGACTGAATCCAAGTTTTACAGAACAAATCCTTTTATTAAGGGGATTTGTTCTGTGAAGTTTGGACTCAGTCAATGGGTTGCACTTGAGGACCTAGAGGGCCACATGTGGCCTCAAGGCTGCAGCTTCCCCACCCCTGTGCCTAGACCATTTTATCAATTGGAGAATGGCTCTTTTTTTATAAATTTGAATCAATTTTTTATATGTCTTAGAATTATACAGAGAAACTTACTGTAAATATTTTCCCCCCTTTCCATTTTAATCTTGATTATATTTGTTTGTGCAAAAGTTTTTAAAATTTTATGTAATCAGAATAATTAATTTTATCTTCTCTGATCCTCTCCATTCTTTGCTTGGTCATGAACTTTTCTCTGATATGTAGATCTGATATGTAATTTTTCCATGTTTCTCTAATTTGTTTATGATGTGACCTTTTATATCTTGGTCATATATCCATTTGAAGCTTCTTTTTGTATAAGGCATTGATCTAAATCTAATTTCTTCCACACTGTAGTCCAATTTTGCCAGTAATTTTTGTGAAATACTGAGTCCTTATCCCAGTAGCTAGGATCTTTGTGTTTATCAAATACAGGGGTACTAGATATTTTTGCATGTGTATGCTGTGTATGTAATCTGTTCCACTGATTGATCTATTTACTAATAAGTACCAAATTCTAAAAAGCAATTGAGTCTATTGGTTGATTGTTAGGGAAAGCATACCAGGGGGGGCTCATGAGCTGTAGCATTAGAAAGACAGTCATCTCCAAGATTACCCCTAGAACTGCTTACCAATGTAAGTTGAGAAAATGAACCCAGATGGTGTGAGTCACAAAATATATACAGAGTAGTAACAGATTTCTAGGAAGGAGTACACCAACAAAGGAGGCATTAGGATGTGTTTCCATTAAGATATGACACTGAAGTTGATCTGGTTGTTCCATAAGCATTTCAAACTCAACATGTCTGAAGCAGAGCTCATTTTTCTCACAAACCATCTCCTTTCCTAAACTTGGTCATCAGTGCTTCCATCCTTCCAGTCATACAAGTTTGCAATCTTGGAGTCATCCAGGACTCTTCCCTATCACTCACCCTTCATATAAAATCAGTTATCAGGTCTTGTTTATTCTACCTATCCCCTTTTCTCCACTCACATAACCACTCCCTTAAAACAGGCAATCATCGCCTCTCACCTGAACTACAACAATAGCCCCCTAATTGATGTCCCTGCCTCTCTCTCCGATCTATTTACCATAGACCTGCCAAATTAATATTCCAAAAGCGTAAAACCAACTGTGGTGCTATGAAGGTCCAGTGGCCCCAATTTGTATGAAAAAATGTAAACTCTTCTATTTGACACTTAAGCAACTTTGCAGTCTGGCTCCAGCCTAGCTCTATAAAGTTATTACACATTTTTTCCTCTTTATGCACTCTCTATTCCAGCCACATTAGCTTACTTGATGTTTCCCTGTATATAACATTCCATTGCTTATCTCCATGTCTTTCCATAGAATGAACCCTATGCCTCAAAAGAACTCCTTCCTCACCTTCATCTTGCAGAATCCCTAGCTTTCTTCAAAACTCAACTTGAGTGCCACTTCCTACAGGAAATCCATCCTGATCGCCTAATTTCTAGTGCCCTTTGGAGTCCTTCCACTTACCCTTTCTGTACTCTTTTTCTGCCTTTCTGCATTCCATCCTCTCTGCTGACCAGGTGTTCAGAGCTCTCATGGGTCCCTTTGGTTGTCCTGTTTGGGTATTTCACCCTTGTCTCTGAACTCTCTGCTCCCCAGGATCCATGATATAAATGACTCCTCTCTGCACCTCCAATTCTGCCAAGAACATTGAGTGTCAAAACATATGAGGCCATCATGACCAAAGAGACAGACAAAAAGAAAATACAAACCACTCAGCATAGCAATTATGCTTGTTTTAAAAAAAAAATTTAGTGTTTTTTTTTAACTCCTGAATTCCTCCAAGAATTATGACTCAAATTTATATGGAAATTCAGGATTTACAAAATTTTCTACCACATTCAAAATATTAGAATATTGTAGAATATTAGAATATGTAGAATATTAGAATATATGATATAATAATAAAATAATGTAATATATAGAATATTAGATTTGGAAGGGACCTTTGCGGTCACTTAGTCTAATCTCGTTTTCAATGTAGCAATCTCCTATACACCATCCATCATCTGCTTTCTAGTGGGAGCTTATTTGGGGGTTTACTACTGAACAAGGCAGCCTATTCTGTTGTTGGGCAGGCCCTCCCCTAAGATGTGCAAGCATTTTAAAGAGAGCTAAGGCCTTGAAGGCAATAGAAAGTGACCACTAATGTCACAAGTGAAGCTCTTGAGTTTCCAAATTGCCCTCCATACTCTCAGCCACTAAGATGAAGGGAAGAATGAGATCCAATCAACTCTCAATTGTGCTGGGGCTCATTATGCACTTTGTGAATTATTCAGCATTCTGCCTCCTGCTGTCTCATTGAGCTACTGCTCAATTTTTGGCCAATTCTCAGCTTATTAGCACCACAGGATCAGGAAGGAAAGGAAAGAAAGGGAAACTCAAATTTGCCTACACATTGGGAGCATTGGTAATGAATGAAATGAAAGATTAAGCAACAACAATAATAACATGCCCTAAATTTATCTATGTTAGCTTTCCTCCTATGGGCAAATTCCTTGGCTGGAGGAACCTTGAAATCTATTTCCATTTCATTATCCAGAAAAAGTTACATCTGTCATTTATCTGAGCTGACCATCATCTTCTTTCCTTATTTTTTTTTTTTTGCCTTTTCTGATTTAAGTGATGCAGTGCAGTTGAGGTTATTTAAACCCTTGGAGGGTAGATTGCATTTGGAAAGTCTTCATGTTTTCTACTGATCGACAACTTTACATACCACTGGGCTTGAGGTGTATTAGTATTTGACATTTCCCAGCATCTAACACATAAGCTAACCTTGATTGTATTCTTTTTTTCCTCTAGAAAGCCTGTCAATTTTATTAAGAGAGACACTGGTTTTGAGAAATGAATAGTTCATTAAATAATCTTAAAAATCTTTTTGCTGTATGCTGGATGAAGTGAGCTTTGCTGAAGATATATGAGCAAGCCAAAGATTTTCTCTCATGTAAAACCTTTCAAATTTAGTGGCTTAGTCATATTTGCTTATATCACTGGTATTAACATTTAGTTCCTTTTGGTTTGGTTTCTGGGTTACTTATCTGTTTTGAATCTCCTGAGCTTATCTTGAAAATGTCTTCTTGAAGTCTTCCTTCAGATGAAAAATGTACAATTTATAAAACACTGTCCTTAGAACATTTTAAAATCCATATTTCCATTTCCATGACATATATATATATTCACATATAAGTGTATATAAATACACAGATAAATTTATATACATATATAAATATATAGGTATATATTCTTTCCATAGATTTCCCAGACCTTAACTAGCTCTCTGTTCAAGGGTCAAGATTTCAAGGGTATAACCCTGAGGGGTAGATGGTGGTTTGCTAGTACTGTTGCTCATGAGACTCTATCTTGTCTGTTCTTCCCAATATCAATTAATCAATTAATCTGTTTTCAACATCACTCAACAAATTAACATTAATTAACTGTTGAAAAAGTAAGTAGGTGGTGCAGTGGTTAGAGTGCCAGGCCTGGAGTCAGGAAGATTAGTCTTCATGAGTTCAAATCCAGCCTCAGACACTTACTAGCTGTGTGACTCTGGGCAAGTCACTTTACCCTGTTTGCCTCAGTTTCTTCATCTATAAAATGAGTTGGAGAAGGAAATGACAAACCACTCCAGTATCTTTGCAAGAAAACCCCAGATGGGGTCACGAAGAATCAGACGCAACTAAAAAGCAACCCAAGAACAACTGTTATAAAGAGATATTAAGGGGCAGCTAGGTGGCACAGTGGATAGAGCATCAGCCCTGAAGTCAGGAGGACCTGAGTTCAAATACAGCCTCAGACCAAACACTTGATGCTTACTAGCTGTGTGGCCCTGGGCAAGTCACTTAACCCCAAATGACTAAAAAAAAAAGAGAGAGAGAGACAGAAAGAGAGAGAGAGAGAGAGAGAGAGAGAGAGATATTTACTTAGATCCAAAATACAAACCCCCCCACCCCAACCAGGAGGCTACCCTCCTTCAAACGACTCACACTTAAGGTGGTGGTCTCCAATAGTCCTCCTACCCAGTTTGCTTCTGAGTATGGTGTAATATATGGTTGAGTTGTTCCCTCGCTTGTAGGACATGGTGTTGTAGCCTCCAGGCTGATTCACTGCCACCTGAGTCAAGCAGGTTCCTTTTCAGTGCTGGCTCCCCACCACGCTTGGCTGCTGCAGCTCCTGGCAGGGTATATTGTGGACTTTAGTTGCTGGACTTCTGGTGATTCTTCAAATCTTTCAAAGCTTACAAGGTAGTAATATGGTACATTATTTCTCTGATACTTCTTTGCCTAAGTGAAGAAAACATACAAGAGACAGGAGAACAGCAGTGACATGCATTCATAGCCATATGGTGGTCAGGTGAGAGAGAGGCCTGAGGGCCCCCTCCTTGGGGACCCACAAACAACAATTCTTGTCATCCTCGCCCCTAGGAAAGAAAGTGATTTCAACTTTGTGAACATGTTTTGTGTGCATCCTCAGTTCTTGCTCAACATCCAAATAAATAGACTTTCTTGTCATTCTAAAACAATAGGATACCTGTTCATGTTCTGAATCAGAGATGTAAAGAGCTCTATGTGCTATATCATGCATTTCCAAAGCAGTCAAACCCAGCATCCATGTGGATTGCCAACAGGCAGAGCATGTTGTGTGTGCTGGTCAGCCTCTATAAGGACTAGACTCTCATTGGCCAGTCCTCCATTACATTAATGTTAGAAAGAACCTTAGAGATCATTTAGGTCAACTCTCTCATTTCTTTTTTAAATGCATTTGTCTTAAATAAGCTATGAACCTAACTTTAAACAATAATGAAGCCAACTAAACATATTTACCAGCTTCCTGAGGAAACTCAGTCTTGAAGAGGTAACTTAGCAGGTATTTCTCCACTAGCTAGCAATAGATTGAGGTTCAGAACAAAGATCAGATTCCAGACCAGGGGCCTTTCCATTACCCCACAAATGTATTTGGCCTGAATTCAGCAAGCAAAACATAGTTATATCAACTTCCTTTCTAGAGCTGATTAGATTTGAGCTTTTAATTTCATTCTTTAGTAGAATCAGAATGGGTAGTTCTTTAGATATTGCTAGATTTCCTGGATGTATTTACCTGAACTATCTCTCTATGGCATCATTCTATAAGCAGGAAGGTTTTTTCCTTAGAGTTGTGAACAAATGATTTGGAGGGACCTGTTCTTTCCTTTGCTATTCCTCTGTCCACATGTAGAATTGGTACACTGAACATAGTCTATCCTGTGTGAAACTTTTTTTTTTTGCTTTTTGATGAAGCAGTCAGGGTTAAGTGTCATGCGCAGGGTCACACAGCTAGTAAGTGTCAAGTGTCTGGGGCTAGATTTGAACTCAGGTCCTGAGTTCTATTCATTGTGCCACCTAGCTGCTCCTATCCTGTGTGAATCTTAAATCTCCAGTCCTGACCTCTCTTCAGTGCTCCAGACCCTACATCACGTACTGCTTTCAGGAGAACTTCACTTAGATATCCTGCTGATCCCCCAAACTCAATGTGTCCAAAACCAAGCCAATTACCTTTTGATTTCACTATTTCAGTCACTTTCAGAATCTTATTCCCCATTTCTCACTCACTCAGCTATTAAATAAACTGCCAATATTCCTCTACAACATTTCATGCATCTGTCCTTGCCTCTCTTTTTTCTATTGCCATTACCTGAGTTACTCTTCAGTAATAACTAGTAGTTATCTTCATTACTACCTGCATGGACTACTGCAACATTCTCCTAATGTTTGCTTGCCTTCATTCTCCCTGCTACAATCCTTTCATCCTGCTGCCAAACACCTTTAAATACACATCTGGTCATGTGCCTTCTGTGCTTAAAAATCTTCAGTGATTTCCTATTGCCTGTCAAGTAGAGTTCAAACTCTTTTCCCTGGCATTTTAAGCCCTGTACAAATTGGCCCAACTTCAATTTCCCAGGATTATCTCACACTCACCCATGCCCTCTGAACCTTAGCCAAATGAGATCTTATACATCTTTCTACTTTCTTGATGCTATGCTCTTGAATATTCTGTATCCCGTGCTTAGGATATGTTGAACCTTTCTTTTTCTTCTTTCCTTCCTTCCTTCTTTCCTTCTCTCTCTCTCCTTCCTTTCTTCTTTCCTTTCCTTCCTTTTTTCTTTTTCTTTTTTTGGCAATCAGGGTTAAGTGACTTTGCCCAGGGTCACCCAGCTAGTAAATATCTGAGGTCAGATTTGAACTAAGGTCTTCCTGACTCCAGGACCAGTGCTCCATCCATTGTACTACCCAGTTGTTCCTCTCTCCTTTTCAATTATTGTTTTTCTACTCCTCCTTTAAAATCCAAGTTAAATGTCATCTTCTATGAGAGAGAAGACTTTCTTGATCTCCTTGTTCATAGTAATGTTCACCTTTGGATTGGAAATAAGAAAAAAATAAAGAATGTTTCTCCTTCATATTTATTTGTTGTTGTCCAGTCCTTTTAATGGAGTCCAACTCTCCGTGACCCCATTTGGGGTTTTCTTCGCAGAGATACTACACTGGTTTACCATTTCCTTCTCCAGCTCATTTTACAGATGAGGAAACTGAGGCAAACAGGGTTAAGAGAGTTATCAGGGTCACACAGCTAGTAAATGTCTGAGGTTGGATTTGAACTCAAGTCTTCCTGACTCCAGGCCTAGCACTGAATCCACTGTACCACCTAGCTGCCTAGCCAAATTTATTTAGTGCCTCCTATAGTAGACAGCAGACACAGGGGTCAGTAAACTATTACCTGAGGGCCATTTGAAAGGCCTTTAAGCTAAAAATGTTTTTTTACATTTTTAAATACAATAAAACTTTATTTAGGGGCAATTTCCTCATCTATAAAATGAACAGGAGAAGAAAATGGCAAACTGCTTCAGTATCTTTGCCAAGAAAACCCCAAATAAGGTCACAAAGAGTCGGACACAACTGAACAAGCAACAAAACTTTATTTCAGAACGTAAAACAAAACAAAATATTCTTAGCTAAAGGGAGGACCTTACAAAAACAAGGAGCAGGCAGGATTTGGTCCCTGGGTAGTGGATAGAATGCCAGACTTGGAGTCAGGAAGATCTAGGTTCAAATTCCACATCAGAAGTTCACCAGGTTTGTGACCATGGTCAAGTCACTTCATTTCTGTCTGCCTCAGTTTCATCATCTGCAAAATGGCAGGGTTGGACTTGTGACCTTTAAAGCCCCTTCTAGTTCTAAATCCATTTTCCTATAATTCTATACACTGGGCACAGGAATTAGAAAGATAAAAACAAACCACTCCTTGTCCTCAAGGAGATTACGTTCCATGGAAATGTACTTTGTTTGGGACCTCTTTAATGGTCTTACTTCATTTTATTAAGTATTATCGTTATCTACTTATGAGTCTTGGCACAGTTCTCTACACTCAACAGGCTTTCAGGAAAGTGTTTTTCGAATGTAATAGATAAGACTTCTAGTCTTGGGCCTCAGTAGTCTAGCAGAATAAGCTTGAAAACCATTAAAATCTATACATTTGGAATATGACCTGCAGGGTGAATTGATAATATCTGAAGGTGAAGTCTTGATGTGTTAGGAGCGACATTTTTTTATCCTTTCTGATCTTGGTTTTCTTTCTTTCAGTCATCATCATCATTCTAGGCAACATGCAGGGAGCATATTTGGTGCAGTGGAACTGTTAGCAAAGGACCCAGAAGACTGGCAACTTTTCTAAATAAAATGGAAGAAACCAAGGCAGTTCAAAGGAAAATAGGCACAAATAAAAATAAACAGAAAATAACAGAAAAATCAAAAATCCCATGCCCTTTATGCATGGGAAGCAAGTCTAGGCTGTCCAACTAGTGATAAGATAACCTTATCTAATAGATCTTGTTGAACTTTCTGGCATGCTCACCCCCTGATTTCATAGATGACGCAGTAATAGAGTGCTGGGCCTGGAGTCAGGAAGAACCGAGTTCAAATTCAGCATCAGATACTAGCTATGTGACCCTAAGCAAGTCACTTAACCCTGCTTGCTTCAGTTTCCTCCTCTCTAAAATGAGCTGGAGAAGGAAATGGCAACCCACTCCAGTATCTTTGCCAAGGAAACTCTATAAGGGGTTATGCAGAGTAGGGCACAATTGAAAAACAACTTAAACAACAACAGAATTCCAAGCAGGAAGGGAATGCTTCTGGGAGAGGAGTCGACCTGAACTCAATGCCAGCCTCCCCATCTCCCCCTCCTGCCCTCCCCTGTCCCAGACCTGGTGATCTTTAGGTTCCAGAAAGGGAAAGCATCTTCTTTCTTACAGAAGAATTGAAATATAAGAGCTAGTGGGATGACCAGAATCAAGGAAGATTCATTTGAAAGGAGCTAAAATCTTGAGCCATTGGAGTAGGTGAAGGGATGCTATTGGAGAATGGGAAAGTATTATGACTGAGAAGAAATGGTATATGTGAAGGCTTGTAAGTGGCAGACCTATAAAGTTTGCATCCTGTAGTGCAAATCCTACAAGCAGTCTTATCTCTCTGAAGTATAGAATACAAGCAAGGTAGTAGAACAAATGAAATCAGTTAAACATTTATTAAGTGCCTACTATGCGCTAGGCACTGTGCTAAGTCTTGTAGATTTAAAGACAAGAAACAATCTGTTCTCAAAGAGCTCAGAGTCTAGTGGGGGAGATGACATGCAAGCAACTAGGTACAAACAAGCTAAATTCAAGATAAATTTGAAATAATCAACCGAGGGAAGGCCCTAGAAGTAAAGCGGATGGAGAAAGGCTTCCTATAAAAAAAGTGAGATTTTATCTAGGTCTTGAAAGAAGCCTGGGAAGCCAGGAGACCATGCTGAAAAGGGAGAGTATTCCAGGCATGCTCTAGTTAGAGGATAGCCTTGGGGTAACCATTAGGAATTGAAGAGAGGCTGTTCATAAGGAACTGAGAAAAAGTTATTACATAGTGGTGGAGTGGTAGTTGGATGTGGGCTGATAGCGTCAGGGGAGGCCTTGAGAAAGTGACTTTTGAAGGTTGTTCTATAGGACGAGTTAGTGTGAGAGTTTATTAGATGAAAAGAGAGAGGGAGGATATTCTACGTAAGCAAACACACAGTACCGAGAAAACATGGGACTTGTTTGCAAATTATCTAGGAGTCTAGTTTGGATGGAGCATCAAAGACATGAAGAGAAGTAATAGAAGAAAACATTGGTGAGGCAGGATGGTGCCAGGTGGCAAGAGGACCTTGAATGCACTCATATGAGTCTTTTGTTTTTTAAGCAATTTTTTTTTGTGGAAATAAATAGCTGTTCTGCCCTTGGTAACTACTATTTTGTTCATTGATCAACTTCTTTAGAAAAGATCCTGCCAGTCTCTTTTGGGGGAGACTTTACTTAGGAACAAAACTAAGCTTTAAGAGATTTTCCCCTGGAATGAGGGTATAATCAATCAGAAAGTATGAGAAAAGGCCTGAATCTTTTCTCATTAGGGTCAGGCTCCCAGATGATTGAACTAGATCTATAGGAACCTCCTTTTGGGAAAGGAGCATCTTGTTGGCAAAAATGTGCCCATTGTCTCCCTTGGTGACAACGTAAGGCTCCTTAAAGGCAGGGACTGCTTTGCTTTTGTATTCCTGACCCCCAGTGCCTGACACATAGTAGGCACTTAAAAAATGTTTGTTGATTAATTAATAGATGGGGAATGTGTTTTCTGACCGAAAAAACACCTAAGTTAGAATATTGATTTATATTTACTGTTGAATTATAACCCTCCAAATGGAGAATTTTTATTTTCTACTTCTTCTGTATCCTGTTCAGTGCCTATCCCCTTCATTGTTAGGCATACAATAGGCACTCAGCAAATGCTTTTTCACTTAACTTTTAATATTAAAGCAATTATAGCATAGGCTTGCCACAAGATCATTTCCCCCCTCCTTCTTATCCATTTTTCCCCTTTCACAACTCACAGAGACTGCCTAAGGCCATGAGGGGTTGTGATTTGTATTGAAAATGCCCACACATTGATGAAATCTGGAGTCTTTGAAATACTGAGGCATAGCTTTAGTGAAGACCTCTCAGGAAAAAGAAAATGGGATGGTTACATTATTCTGTCTCTTTCAATCTATGATTCTTCCAGTACCAAATCCTGAAGTCAAATATGTAGCAGCCCTTGCTGGAGATTTTTTTTTACTTAATTTCTGATAGTCAGATTCAGACCAGCTTTCTTCCCTTGGAAATGAAATGGTCTTTCAGGATTTATAATGGACAGTACGAGAGTTGGCAGAGGAGCCATCCTAATCTTTTTTTTCTTTTTTTTCCTATCTCCTCATAAATTGGCATTATTTTTCTTTGACTGTTCATTCTACCTCCAAAAGTCACTGTTTCTCAGGCCTCAGAATCACCTTCATCTCCTCAGTCTCCCTCGCTCCCCACAACTCTCTAATTATTATGTCCTGTTGATTCTTCCTTGTCAGAATCTCTCATAACCACCCTCTTTTTTCACTCTCATAGTCAATCCCTCTCTCATCACTTTATTATGCTATCGCATTAACCATATCATTATTCTCTCTCTCCCTTTATTCTATCTCTATTCCAGTGGACTCTTCATGGAGCTACCAAAAATAATCATACTAATATACATGTCTCATCATTTAAATCTGTATTTAAATTAATTTAATCACTTAAATTAGTTTAAATTTAAAATAAACTTTTAATGACTCTCTATCCACTCTAGGATGAAATGCAAACTCCTGAGCCTGAAATTTAAAGCCTTCCAACTATCTGGTCCCAAACTAGCACTAGAGACTTATTTCACATTAATCCTCTACATGGAATCAAAATGAATTATTAGATGCTTCCCAGATTGGGCAATCTATCTCTTGGCCCCATCCAAGCTGCACTTCAGATTTAGAATGCTATCTGTCCTCTCTATCTTTCAGGTTCTTAATCTTTCTTCAAGGCTTAGCTCAGTTACTGCTTCCTCTCTGAAGCTTCTCTCATCCTCCATCTATTAACGCTCTTTCCCTTTTCCATGAACTCTAGTTATCTCATTCTTTCTTATTCACTTACTACCATGTTCTTTTCTGTGTATATATTGCATCCTTCTGCAGTAAGCTCCTTGAGGCCAGGGGCTGTTTTGTTTTTAATCTCTCTTTCTGCAGTACCTAGAACAGTGAATGATTAAATGAAAAGAAAAATTATTACTCTGTGTCAAGAACCATGCTAAGCCATGGAGATACAAATAAAAAAAATCATCCAGTTCATGACCACAAGAAACTTATATTCTAATGGGGGCAATAACTCATGTAGGGGAGTGTTGATCAGGGAGGACTCTTTTGGTTTGTGAAACGTTGGTTGGTTGGTTGATTATTGTCCTTCGTTCTTGAAGAGAACCAAAATGACATCACTATGCTAGAGTCAAGTTACAGTGTGTGTGACTGTGACTGATCAGACTAATATGAGCTTGGAATATTCTACCACGTCAGGCACTATTTGTGAAATCAGAAGGATGATGATTGAAAGTCATAGAGAGTTGGCCCACATGCCCATCTTAGTAGCAATAGCAACAGTGATTTGATTATGTTTTACAGAAGAATAAGGGGTGGGGTGTTATTAGTTACTTAGTTATTAGTTATTACTTAGGCAGGACAGATGGTAAGTACATGGCCTTGTTAATCAGGCAGCTAGCATTTATTAGCTGCCTGTGATGAACCAGAGACAGGTAGGTGGTGCAGTAAAAAGAGTGCCAGGTTTGAGTCAGTAAGACTCGTCTTTCTCAGTTCAAATCCAGCCTCTGACACTTACTAGCTGTGTGAGTCACTTAACCCTGTTTGCCTCAGTTTCCCTACCTATAAAATGAACCAGAGAAGGAAATGTCAAACCACTCCAATATCTCTGCCAAGAAAACCTCAAATGGGGTCACAAAGGGTCAGTCAGACATGACTGAAATGACTTAGGCACTGTGCTAAGTTCTGGGAATTAAAAAAAAAAAGGGAAAATTTTTTTTTGAATGTTCTTTGTCCTTACAATCTAATGAGGAAGACAGCATGCAATAATTACATTCAAATAAGATATAATCAAGATAAATTGAGGGTAGTCTCAGACGGAAGACACCAGGAAAGGTTTATTGCAGAATGTGGAATTTTGACACTTGAGGGGATCCGGGGAAGTCAGGAGAGTGAGATAAGGAGAAAGAGTGTTCCAGGCATGGGAGATAGCCAATGAAAAACTCTTAGAGTTGGGAGACGGAGTATAGTATTCAGGGACCAGAAGGATGCCAGTGTCACTGGATCAAAGAGTACATGGAAAGGAATAAGGTTCGAGAACACTGGAAGTTAGGAAAGGATCAGATTATGAAGAACTTTAAAAGCCAAGCAGAGAGTTCTATATTGGATCCTGGAGTAGGTCCCATGGTGAGAGCTCCAGAGATGAAAGGATGAAACCCTTGAAGGCCTGGAAGCCCAGTGTTCTGCGCAGTGCATTGATGGGCAGGGAGGATGGTGAGACTAGAAATGCTTGATGAAGATTTATGGAATTTGATTGAATTGAGTCTCCATTTTTCCTTAGCAAATCATGTTCATGAATTGATGTGATATTTTTTCATCTGTTTATATTTTTGCCCTTTTCAGCTTTTTGGAATATGGTATTTTTGAATTGCTATATGAAGCAATATTTGCTTTTACTTTATCTAAATCACCACTTTTCTAAGCTTCAAGGAATATTTCCCAATATGGCTGCACTGGGATTTTGTGAACAAGTCCATGTTCACCCTTCCATACCTTTCTTATTTTACAGATAATGATCAACGTTTCTTCTTAAACTATGGTCCTTTTCTTTAAAAGAAAAATCCATCTTGATGAAGACTCGGTTTTTCCCCTTTGATACTCATCATCACTGCCCTTGACATTCAGGTTCAAATTCACTTTGGTTCTATATGTGCACTGTTTCATATGCTCAATTTTCTTCACAACATCTTTCCTAATAACAAATGCCATCTCCCCCCGACCTCACTAGCTTTTGGAAAAGGATGAAAGCTAGTGTTGCACTATAGGTAGGAAAAGTATCAGCCCTATTTTAACATTGAGGAAACAGCAAATCAAGGTCACAAGACTGATTGGTAGCAGAGGTAAGATTCAACTCCACAGTCAGCATGATGATAAAAGGCAAAGCATTATTTCAAAGCACTGATTATTGCGACATTCTTGTCTAACAGCCTTTCACTGGCCTTGAATTTTAATTCAGAGTGGGTTTCAATGAGCCTTAGCATCATTCATTGGCACATAATTGTATTTCTTCTGGGTCTATAATTCATTCTCTACTTTCTAGGTGGAAATAAACACACATCCAAAATGTACACACACATGTGTACCCACATGTGCATTTATATAAGAACATTTCTTTTATACAATATTATACTCATAAGCTTGCATCTTTGCAAACACAAATAAACAATGAATCCCAAAGATGATCGAATCTTTTACGTTTTGTTCCACATTTAGACAGTCATGCGGTTTTCCAACAGCAAGAACAACAACGAGAAAGGTGGGAGAGAAACAATGTGTCGAAGAAAAGACTGTCTCGGCGATCCATCAGCAAAGAACGATGGGTGGAGACCCTGGTTGTAGCGGATCGAAAGATGATTGACTATCATGGAAGTGACAGTGTGGAATCTTACATCCTCACTATCATGAATATGGTATGTTGATAAATGTAGTTGGAAATGCTTTTTGTTAAAAAATGAAAGAGGCCTTCTTCTGGTTCCTTTTTAATGGTTGGAGTTAGAATATCACTCTGGGCTACTAGTAAGTGAAGAGAAACATTCAAAATAAGATTGTTTTCCTCTTAGAAATTTCATTTCTAAGAAATATTTCGTTGGTATTTATATAGTGTGCTAAGTTGAGAAAAGAAACTACAAAAACATTCATAAATCTGTCAAAGTAATCCATCAAGCAACAAGAATTTGATAAAAGTGTCTACTAGGAGCCAGGTACTCTGCTAGGTATTAGAAATACAAAGACCAAAAAAAAAAAATGAAACAACTACTACTCTCCAGGATACAATAGTTTAGATAAGAGAGAGAAATACATATACATGTATACACATAGATACATATATACACATAGATACATATATACACATATACAATGTATATATACAAAATAAATATAAATGCATACAAGGTAGTTAGGGAGAGAGAGACCTAGAAGTTGAGAAAGATCAAAGTATCAAAATTTCAAGATGGAAATAAATGTTTGCAAACTTACTTTTTTTTGTATTTTTCTCTAGTTCTGAGTTTTATAGACATGAAAAAATGAGAGAGCAAATTGTTTCAAAAGATTGATGATCTCATTGATATGGTTACTTTTTGCCTTGAAACAGGTTGCATGCAGTATATCTATACCTTAGCGTTTCTCTGATGCCTCATTATTACCTGAAATTGGCCCTGATTCTCAGAGGCAATGCAGAGCACAAGTTTTGATAGGTCATACCAAGACCAAAAAGCTTCTACTAAGGGTCTAATGATGAACTGTGTCTGTCTGTCATCAAAGGACCACTTTAATTGACCATGGCAACCAAAGTTCTACAACCCCACCCCTGCCCATACACACACACATACACACACACACTTGCACACACAAACACACACACTTTTAAAAATTAATTAACACATATTAATTAATACATTTTTAGTTTTCAACAATCTCTTCCATAAGCTTTTGAGTTTTAAATTTTCTCCCCCTCCTTTCCCACCTCCCTCCCCAAGATGGTGTGCAATCTGATATAGGCTATACATGTACAATCATATTAAATATATTTTCACATTAATCATGTTGTAAAGAAGAATTAGAACCAATAGGAGGAACCACAAGAAAGAAGAAACAAAACAGAAGAAAAAAAAAGAGCAAATAGTATGCTTCGATCTACATTCAAACTCCAAAGTTCTTTATCTGGAGGTGGTTAGTATTTTCCATCATGAGTTTTTTGGAGATGTCTTAGATCCTTACAGTGCTGAGAAGAACTAAGTCTATCAAAGTTAGTCATCACACAACGTGGCTGTTACTGTGTACAACATTCTCCTGGTTCTGCTCACTTCACTCAGCATCAGTCCATGCAAATCTTTCCAGGTTTTTCTGAAGTCTGCTTGCTCAACATTTCTTATAGCACAATAATATTCCATTACATTCATATACCACAACTTGTTCAGCCATTCCCCAATTGATGGGCATCCCCTCAATTTCCAGTTCTTGGCCACCACAGAAATAGCTGCTATAAATATTTTTGTACATGTGGGGTCCTTTTCTCCTTTGTATGATCTCTCTGGGATACAACCCTAGAAGTGCTATTTCTGGATCAAAGCGTTTGCACAATTTTATAGCCCTTTGGGTATAATTCCAAATTGCTCTCCAGAATGGTTGTATCCATTCTTAACTCCACCAACAATGCATTAATGTTCCAATTTTCCCACATCTTCTCCAACACTTATCATTTTCCTACTTTGTCATGTTGGCCAATCTGATAGGTGTAATGGGTACCTCAGAGTTGTTTTGATTTGCATTTCTCTAATCAATAGGATTTAGAGCATTTTTTCATATGACTATAGATAACTTTAGTTTCTTCCTCTGAAAGCTGCCTGTTAATATCCTTTGACTATTTATCAATTGGGGAATGACTTGTATTCTTATAAATTTGTCTCAGTTCTCTATATATTTTAGAAATGAGGCCTTTATCAGAGACATTGGTTGTAAAAATTGTTTCCCAGCTTTTTGCTTCCTTCTCATCTTGGTTGCAATGACTTTGTGCAAAAACTTTTCAATTTAATGTAATCAAAATTATCCATTTTGTATTTCATAATGCTCTCTCTCTTGTTTGGTCTTAAATTCTTCTGTTCTCCATAAATCTGACAGGTAAACCATTCCTTGCTCTCCTAGTTTGCTTATAGTATCAGCCTTTATATCTAAATTGACACAAACTTTTTTTTAAGGACAAACCTGTAGCTTGGACTTAGGGTTAGAGAAAGAATTAAAACTCATGGCTCCTAAACAAACAAACCAAAAACAGACAAATAAAAAAACCTTACAGCCCAATTCTAGCTAAATCATTTAATTTTCCCAAAGCAAATCAAAGCATTGATCATAGGTAGGTTCAATATAAGGAAAAAACTTCCTAGCAATATGATTTCCCCCAGAGTGGAAGCCAATGTTGGTAGGTTGTGGGCTGTCCTTTAAACAAAGCTAGGTGACCATTTCTCAGGGATATTATGGAAGGGATTCTTATTCAAGTAGAGGTTGGACCAAGTAGCTCATCTCTGAGGTTTCTTCCCAAAGACTGAAATTCTGTGAAAATCTTTCAAATCTTTGTTTCTTAAAATGAAAAAAAAAAGTAAAAAGAAGAAAAATGGGAGGAGTATATCAGACATTTCAATTTAATCAGTTCATATTCAAAATGAGGGAAGATTCAGGTAAGGAAGTCTTTGTTCACCTGTTTGACAGAAATTAATTAAAAATTAAAAGTCTTCACAAGTTCTGGCTTTTTTAGTGTAGAAACAGTGCTGATGCACATTGTAGAAGGAGCATGGCTATTTGAATTTAAAATAATCTTGCCTCTGATATCTGGTATCAAGTACCGGGAAATACCATGATACTTTCATGTTCTCGCCATTAAGAGCCCAGCTCTCTTAGAATTTATATCTGGCTAGGCTATTGTGAACTCCAGGAAGGATGCATTGAATATGTAAAATGGAGATGGGATGGAGTGGTTAGACACGATCTGCCCTCTCACTCCATCTTTCATATCTCTCAGCAGGACAGCTCTGCTTCCAGGGAAGCATCTTACAAAAGAAGTCATGTCCATGAGTCTTCTTTTCCTTTAGGCTTCTGGAGAACACATGTTCTTTCCTTAGTGCAAGGTGCAGACTAGTTTGATAAGTTCCAGAATGAACTCCTCTTCTAATTTCTTCCAGACTGGCATCCAGTTTTCCCATTGCCCCCTTTCCTCCTCAGTTTTCCAAGCAGTTTTTTTGTCCTACTTTTCCATCAAAAATTCAAAGAAAACAAATATTTCCAGACAAATGCCTCATCATGAGGTATGTGAGTCAGATGAGTGAGACATAGCTGAAGTGATTCTCACATATACATTCCCTGCTTGTCGACTGGCTCACAGACTGGATTGAATTATTTGGGTCCCAGGAGAAATCTCGATGGACTAGAGGATGATGAGCCAGACATCTATATATCATTGGCAGCTCAGTCACATCCTTTCTGCAGACTGGTCTCTACATTTGTTGGTCTTCCTGCCCCACCTCCTCCCCTTCTTAGCCATATCCTTTCTGCTCTTCCTATCATACAAAATAGTTAGCTATACACTCACTGGTTTGCTGCAGGAAATTGGGATACAACTGGAATCAACCTACCAGTTCACAGCCCCTAATGCCATCTTGTCCTCACAGCTAGGGCCAATGTAAATCCCACCTTCAGGATTAGGCCCATGCCAGACTGTTGAATCAATCCCACACGCCATCAGCTCAACATCACTGGCCTTTTTTCTAATCCTGTTCTGATGTTGAGATTTATTTCTAGGACCCAGGTTATTCTTGCTTTGTTCAAAATGACTGGGGCCCTACTTTTGATTGCTATCTTGTCTCTGAGGCCCTTCCTTAGTGCCTTGCTTGAAACTTTACGTCCTTTGGATCTAAAATCCTACCTTTCTCCCTTCATTCATCCTGGGGACTGGAGCCCTCTCTCTGAACCTTTGTTCATATGGCTGAGTTTCTGCTATATGCTCCTAGACCGTCTGCCTTCTAGTTCCTCTACTTGTGGTACAGTGGGTGGAAGGTAGTAAGGTCAGTAGAAAGAATATTCAATTTGGAGTCAAAGGATCTGGGCTACAATCCTTACTTATTGTTACCCTGAACAGTTCCTTATCCTCTGTAGGTTTCAATATTTTTCATTCATTTTTAAATTGAGGAATGTTGGCCTTGGATGATCTCTAAGGTCATTTTCAGTTCCAAATCTATGATACTTTGACCCTATGACCTGCTGCTGTACCTCCACAATGCTGACTGACTTCTTGGCTGAACCTCCTGCTTGCTGCTCGCATCTGTCCCACTCTCCCAGCCCCTAAACCTCTCACCCTTCCATTTTCTGGTTTCTAAGTCAGTCCCCAATCTGACCCACCCTGCTTCTGGCTTGAATCTTGGTTTTCTTGTTCACAAAGTTATGACCAAAATGTCCCTTCCAGTTCTAAATCTATGATCTTTTTAAGAGTCTGCTGTTAAAAAAAAAAGTCTACTATGCTCAAGATCCTATGCAAAGTCATGCAGATGATAGAATATAGAAAAGACATAAGAGACCCAAACTTTTTTTGCCATTTGGTTCCCAAGGAACTCCAATTTGCAGCCAAAAGTTTTGTTGAGAATAACACTGCTTATTTACAAATACACCAGTTAACAAAGGAGTAAAAACTTATCTCAAGACCTGCATTCATATCCTCTGGGAGGCTGGCAGGTATGGATGGCAGGCATGTCTCTCACAAAGCCAGTATGTTAGAATAAAATAGAACATTAGATCAGCCAGGGGTCAACCTTTCAAGTGGCTAACAGTGAAAGGGGGAATAAATTGTGTTAAGGAAGAGGGTCTAGAACAAAAAAAAGGCAGCTGTTCCTGAGCCTGCCCTCCACCAAGTAAAGGTTAGACTTTAGTTACATAATTTGTCCACAGAGTAGAATATGCCATTCTTGTATCTCACTCTTTCTCATAACACACCTTATCATCCAGTTCTCTGACAGTGTGAAAAAGGCTCCAAGGTGAACATCATCAGAATTGGTTTGCATATTTTCCTTTCTAAAGTTATTTGTTGAACTTGAGCTACAATTAAATTCTTTCCTCTGGATCGTAGGTCACTGGATTATTCCATAATCCAAGCATTGGCAATGCCATTCATATTGTAGTGGTGCGGCTCATTCTACTAGAAGAAGAAGAGGTAAGAGCATGTTTTTCATTACCTCTTACTTTGGGCAGATGGGAGGGGGAATGATTGGGGAAGTATAATGGGATGGAACAGACCAATCTAGGTGGAACATGCATAGTAAGACAGGCATATGATGTAGCAGGAAAGTGTTCAGACCGCAACTGGAAAGGAAAAATAAACAAAAAGCTAACAACACAGAACTAAAAGTAGTGATATATTATTAAATAATTTTATATCATACTCATAGCATAATTATATATTATAATTACATATTATACCATATAATTGTATATTACAATTTTATATTATGATTTATAGTTATAATATCAGAGGAACACAGATCTCAAGCTGTAAAGGACCTTAGGGGACATCCAATGAAGCCCTTCCATTTTATAGATGAAGAAACCAAAGATCGAGGATATTAAATGATTTGCTTTAGGTCACAGTTAAGTGACAGAACCAGGATCCAAACTCAGGTCTTATGCCTCCAAATGCAGGGCTTCTTCACAATGATTCATTGCCTCTCCATAGGTTCAAAGAACATGTTGTGGTAGAGGTTAAATGACCTGCCCAGAGTCACACAGCCACTAAGTGTCTGAGTCTATGTTTGAACTCAGGTCTTCCTGACTCCAGGCCCAGTGCTCTATCCTACCAACTGCCTCCAAAAGAACAGTGAACCAAATTTTCACAAGATGTAATGGGGATAATGGGAGAAATTTAATGGGGTTAAATGTAAAGTTTGGTGTTCTGATGGATAACTAGACAATAGCTCATGAGAAAAATATCTGAGAGGTTAGCTGGATTTCAATGTCAATATCATTTTTTTTAAAAAAAAACACTCCCCTGATGTTGCATTAATGAAGGCAGCATATTCTAGTGCAGAGGTGTCAAACAAGTACCCTGAAAGCCACATACATGGAGCCTCCCAAGTGTGGCTGAACCAGATTAAAATATAATTGGAAAATATTTAATAAAATAAATACAAATACAATAAAACATAAATAATGTTATTTTGTGGTTTTCTAAGTCAATCTGTGGCCTAAAGGGATCCATTTCTTTTTGAGTTTGACACATTCTTTTTCATATAATGAATATAGAGTAGGCCTTATAGTTAGAAAGACCCCCCATTCAAGTCCTGTTTCAGACATCTACCTGCTGTCTGACCCTGGGCTAATCACTTAACCTCTCAGTGTCCTAGACAATTAAGACTATAAGTTGCAGAGCAGATGCCAATCTGGACTGAGAGATGAAATTTCTTCTTCAGGATATTCCCTATGCCAATGAAATTAATCATTCAACAAACATTTGTTAAGCACCTGTTGTGTGCCACACACAGGATTGCCCCCCAAAACAAACAAACAAGCAAACAAACAAAATAAAGCAATCCAAACAAAAAAGGCATTGAGCCCATAGTGAGGGAGTTGATAGTCACCCTCTCCTCTGCCCAGTAAGACTATATCTGCAGTGTTTCATGCACTTTTAGGCACTGTATTTTATGAAGGTCATTGACAAACTGGGGGTTTCTGGAGAAGGTCAGAAAAGATGGTGAGAAGCCTGGGATCTGTGTCATTTGAGTTTGTTTTTTAAAAAGTTGAAAATACTTAGCCTAGAGAAGAGAAAACTTAGGTGGGGACATTCCCCATTATTTGAGGTCTTCAGAGAGATACTGTATGGTTGTTTGTTGGAGATGTTGTTGGAGCAGTTCACATTCAGGTTTAAGTTGGACTGACTTTTGAGGTCAACTCTACGATTCTTTGAATGCATGTATGAATGAATGAACAAATAAATGAATGCATGTATGAATGAATGAATGAATGAATGAATGAATGAATGAAAAAGCATTTCCTGGGTGCTTACTATGCTCAGAGCACATTGCTGGGGATATGAATAGAAAAGTAAGAAAGTTCTTGTTCTCAAGGTGCTTAAATTCTAATTGGGGTTGATAGCACATAGGAGATGGGGATGGAAAGGCCTAGATGTCCTAAAGGTGCATCAGTAACTCAGATGGCAATGTATGGTGGTGATCTGGAGGGCAGAGTACCAGTAGAGATGGTAAAACCTGATGGTCCTCCATCTTATCAAACAAAGACAGTTAGTGACTCCCTACTCTTTCAAGCAGTGTAAGCAACCATGTCTGCTCAACAGAGTAAGGGAGCCTGGAGGAGCCCAGCCAGCTACCATTGGAAAGGAAAGGGATGAGTATGGGGGTCTGAGTGGTTAGGAGATTGGGATCCTTTCCCATAGGGCTAGAGATCAGCAGGGGAGGATCAGTGTCCAACCAGGAAAGGAGAAGGGAAAAAGACTATGGGAGAAGAGTACGTTGGGACTCCTCGGTGCTAGGGGGTGGCCTGGGAGAAAAACTCAGAGCATTCCTATCAAATACATTCAATTTCATCAGTACAATTTAAAAAAAAACCCACACAGATCATATACTGAGAGTGAACGAGACGTGTGTGGAGTAGGGCCTTGAGGACAGTGAAAAAATCCCAACCTTAGAATTGAAATTAGATGAACCCAGCACTGGGTTCCTTTGTTGATCAAGCACTATTTTGAAGGTGTAGGACTTGGGTGCTTTTCCTGAACAGTGAGTCAGAAGCCTCCTCTGAAGCCTGAATCCCCTCTGGAAGCTGGTTCCTTCATAAGCCAATTTTGTATTCTGTTCATGAAAAAACTTGTAGGTGCTTTCCATATTAACTTAATTCACTTGTTTGCTCAATGTATACTTACTAAGCACCTCTAGTATGCAAGACTTACTGTTCTAGTCACTGAGGGATATACAAATATTTAAGGCAGAGCTTCTTGACCTTTTTTTAGGTCATTAATCCCTTTGGAATTCTGGTAGAAACCTATGGACTTCTTATCAAAATGTTTCCAAATGCATAATGTGTACAGGGTAACAAAAGAAACTGATTGTATTGAAATGCATTTATGAGTATTAATAATAAATATTAAAATAAATAATTGATAAATAATAATAAACAATAAAAATAATAAGTTTACATACCTCCCCAGGTTAAGATCCTCTGATTTAAAATATGGTCCCAGCTCTCAAGGAGTTTGTAGTCTAGTCTACCAATCACAATAATTTAAGGCAGAATATGGTAAATACATAAAAGAGGTACAGATAAGTACTATAGGATTTAAGCAGAGAAAGATCACTTCTAACTAGGAAAATAAGTGAAACCTTTATGGAGGAAGTGGCATTTGAGCTCAACCTTGAACCCCAAATAGGATTTCCACAAGTGGATATAGGCAAGCAGATTTTTCCAAGTCCCGGTTGTGAGCAAAGGCAGTTAAGTAGAAAAGCATGGGGCAAGTTTGGGAGTTGGCGAATCATCTGGTGTTGTAAATAGTCCATTCTTTTTCAAGCACCTAACTAAATTATAATCATGAATTAAATTAACATGGAAAACACATAAAGTGAAATTGAACCTCAGCTCTAGATGAGTTTGTGATATGGAAAAGGAGCTGTCAAGGTGTGTAGGGTGCCTAACCAGCAAGAAGGCAAAGCAAAGAGTAGGAGAAATTAAACTGAATGATCATTTACTATAGTAAGTTCCTGCTATATGCAAGAAGCTAGTCTAGGTTCAGAGGATATAGGGATAGATATGACAAAGGTCCTGCTCTCAAGGAGCTTATAATCTAAGGGGGAGGGAGGGAAAGGACACTTACACGAGTAACAGGGATTTAAGGAAGGAAGCATTGGCTCTGGCAAAGAGCACTGATATTTGAGAGACTGAGAGTTGGGCATGGAGAGAAGGAATTGTGGGATGAGATAAAGACTCCACTCCAGGCATGAGAGAAAGGGTGAAAAAAGTCATAGAGACAGACTAGGATTGGGAATAAGAACAACAGCCTAATTTGGCGAGAACAGAGGACATATAAAAGGGAAGTGTAAGGGAATAATGAGGCTAGACAAGGTAGACTGGAGCGAGATTGTAAAGGACTTTTAGTATTACAGCAGGAATTGGTAATTTATTTGATAAGGAATGCTTCACCTGTTGGGGTATGATCATAATGCCTTCTTTTTTTATTTTTTTTTAATATTTTTAGTCAATTGGGGTTAAGTGACTTGCCCAGGGTCACACAACTAGTAAGTGTCAAGTGTTTGGTCTGAGGCCAGATTTGAACTTAGGTCCTCTTGACTTCAGGGTCAGTGAACTATCCACTGCACCACCTTGCTGCCCTCTCCCACCTCATTTTTCAAGTAAGGAAATTGAGACCCAGAAAATTTAAGTGACTCATGTAGGATCAGATAGCTATTAAGTGTCAGAGGTGGGATTCTAACCCAGGTCTTGTGATGGTGAGTCCAGTACTTTATCTGCCATATCACCTAGTTGCTCATAACTTTAAAATTGAGTTTTGAACATATTGAATTTGAAATGTGTCTGGGAGATCCAGTTTGAAATGTGACAGTAGAAGAGAATGGGTAGCAGTGCAACATTGTGAAGAAAACCCAGTAGCTGTTGGGAATGGACAAGAAAGAAATGTTGGGCACAGACTTTTTGTAGAGAAAACTTTCACCCAGTGAAGTACTTTTGAGACCCTTTAGTCAGGGTACTATGGTTAGTAGTTAGTAGTATGGCTCTTCAGGATCAGGTCTCTCTGGGCTTCCTGGCTTTGAAGATGTGGGAAAAGAAGCAGCCTCATTAGGACAGAGAGGAAGGGTAATCAACCCTTGGGGTGAATGGGAGGACTCTGGCTCACCACTGCTTTCGTAACAGTCACCTTGGGTTGGATTTCCATCCGAAACCATTTTTCTAAAATTTAAAAAAAAAAAAAGTCAAGGCAAAACCAGAAAGACTTTACAAAAACATCTTTAAATTCCCATCTCCAGAATGATCACAATGCTTGGCAAGTATCATTCTCACCCAAGTTTTTTATTAAATCTCAGTGATGTGCGGCTCAGAATTTGACAGCAGAGGCATCTTCTTGTAGAACTGCTGTCCACTCAATGATCAGTTTTCATTTTCTTGATCCACAACAAACAGCTCACCCACCTCTTCACCTCCTCATCAAGGTGACAATTCTTACAACAGCAATTGGCAACAATTCAAACGCTAAAATAATGTAATAGATAAAGATAGAACAGAGAGCAAGAGAACTTTGGCCATGAATGGCAGTTCAGAATAATGGAAAGACCTCTCAACATAGAGTCAGAGGTGGATTTCAGCCCCAGCTCTGCCACTCACTACCTGTGTGACCTTGGGCAAGTTAGGTCTCCTCTTTGAGGCTTAGTTTTTTTTTTTTTTTAATCTGCAAAGAGAGTGGTATAGACCAAACTATCTCTAAGGTTATTTTCAACTCTCACATTTTTGTTTGTTTTTTTTAATCCTGCCTTTGACCAATCCAAACAAAATTGTATTACTAAAAAGCATCCTTAGTTTTCTTCTGTACTGATTTTTAATTAATGAGTCTGTATAACTGCGACAATTTCCCATTAGTGCTTCTAAGTTTTTACCTTTTCTAATTGATTCAATCAACAGGTCATTGTTAATTCCTTCTATCTAACTAAAACTCTCCATTTATCTTTTGGATACCTTGTTGGTTTTAAAAATCAGTCAAGGAGCAAACATTTATTAAGCAATTTCTATGTGCTCGACACTGTGCTAAGGATTAGGAATACAAACCTCAAGATGACTTCCTTGGATTTATCACGCGTAGGTCTTAGATCATAGGATTTCAAGGCTGGAGGGTATCTTGGACAAACTGCCATTAATCCCACATGTTATCACTTTTCTTCATCCACCACGAGGTTATGTTCATATCCTATCCTATTTTGCTCCTTGAGCATTCTACCTCTTAAGAAGGAAATGACATTTTAAAAGACTATAGTTTGGATGTTTTTCACCTTTGTTGGTGAGAAAATTGGCTTTTATCTGGACAAATGATTTCAGAAATAAGTTATGAGCCATCTATGAACCTAGTCTAAGACACACATATTCCCATTTAATAATTGAGGAAACAGGGGTTTATGACGAAATTTTAAAAAATGAAGTCAGTGGCAGTTACAAATTAGGTAAAAACCTCCTAGTTCTAAGACTAAAGCTCTTTCTACCATCTTAGGGGTTATCCTAAAGATGCAATGAGCTTGTTAGTGTGAATTCCAGATGTGATTACACCAGGATGCTACACAGATGTTCAGTCTGCTCTTTTGTTCATACATTTATAACTGGAAAATATCTTAGGCATCACCTGATCTGAGTCCTTCATTTGAAAGATGAAGACCCTGAGCCCTAGAGCAATTGATTGAGGGACTATGGGACATTTTCATAGAGTGCCAGACTCAGAATCAGAAAACCTATGTTTGAACCCTGCCTTGAAACCTACTAATTGGATAGTCAGGGGTGAGTCACTTAAAGTCCCTAACATCCCTAAGATAAACTCAAGGGCCAGACGGATTTGCAAGTGAATGCTATCAAACATTTAAAGAACAACTAATTCCAATCCTATATAAACTATTTGGGAAAATAGGTGAAGAAGGAGTCCTAGCAAATTCTTTTTATGATACAAATACGGTGCTGATACTAAACCAGGAAGAGCTAAAACAGAGAGAGAAAATTATAGAGCAATATCCCTAATGAATATAGATGCAAAAATTTTAAATAAAGTATCAGCAAAGCAATTACAACAACTTATCTCTAGGATAATACACTATGACCAGGTAGGAATGCAGGGCTGGTTCAATATTAAGAAAACTATCAGCATAATTGACCATATCAACAACAAAACTGACAGAAATCATATGATTATCTCGATAGATGCAGAAAAAGCATTTGACAAAATACAACACTCATTCCTATTAAAAACACTAGAGAGCATAAGAATAAAAGGAGTGTTCCTTAAAATGACAGATAGCATCTATCAAAAACCATCAGCAAGCATTATATGCAAATGAGGATAAGCTAGAAGTATTTCTAGTAAGATTGGAGGTGAAACAAGGATGTCCATTATCACCACTGTTATTCAATATTGTGCTAGAAATGTTAGCTGTAGCAACTAGAGAAGAAAAGGAAGTTGAAGGAATTAGAATAGGCAAAGAAGAAACAAAACTATCACTCTTTGCAGATGATATAATGGTATACTTAGGAATCTTAAAGAATCAAGTAAAAAACTACTTGAAATAATAAACAACTTTAGCAAAGTTGCAAGATATAAAATAAACCCAGACAAATCATTGGCATTTCTATACAGTACTTACAAAGCCTAGCAGCAAGAGATAGAAAGAGAAATTTGATTTAAAATTATTGTAGACATTATGAAATATTTGGGAGTCTACCTGCCAAAACAAAATCAGGAACTATATGAACACAATTACAAAACACTTTTCACACAAATAAAGTTAGATCTAAATAATTGGAAAAAAATATCAGTTGCTCATGGGTAGGCTGAGCTAATATAATAAAAATAACAATTCTACCTAAATTATTCAGTGCCATACCAAATTACAAAAAAAAATTTATAGAGCTAGAAAAAACAATAACAAAATTCATCTGGAAGAACAAAAAGTTCAGAATGTCAAAGGAACTAAGGGAAAGTCATGCAAGGGAAGATGGACAACTGTACCTGATCTTAAATTATATTATAAAGCAGCAATTGTTAAAACTACTTGTCTACTGACTGAGAAATAGAGTGGTGGATCAGTGGAATGGATTAGGTAAGCAAGACACAACAGTCAATGACTATACTAATCTACTCTTTGATAAATCCAAAGACCCCAGCTTCTAGGATAAGAAATCACTATTTAGCAAAAGCTGCTGGGAGAACTGGAAAAATGTATGGCAGAAACTGGGCATAGACCAACATCTTACACCTTATACCAAGATAAAGTCAAAATGGATATAAGATTTAAATATAAAGACTGATACTATAAGCAAACTAGAAGAGCAAGGAATAGTTTACCTTTCAGAGCTATGGAAAAGGGAAGAATTTTTGATCAAACAAGAAATAGAAAACATTATGAAATGCAAGATGGATAATTTTGATTACATTATATTGAACAGTTTTTGCACAAATAAAGCCAATGCATCCAAGATTAGGAGGGAAGCAGAAAAATGGGAAAGAATTTTTACAACCAGTATGTCTGATAAAGGCCTCATTTCTAAAATATACAGAGAACTAAGTCAAATTTATAAAAATACAAGTCATTCCCCAATTGATAAATGGTCAAAGGATAAGAACAGGTAGTTTTCAGAGGAAGAAACTAAAACTATCTATAGTCATATGAAAAAAATGTTCTAAGTCACTATTGATTAGATAAATGCAAATCAAAACAACTCTGAGGTACCACATCACACCTATCAGATTAGCTAACATGACAAAACAGCGTAATGATAAATGTTGGAGAAGACGTAGGAAAATTGGAACATTAATGCATTATTGGTGGACTTATGAACAGATCCAACTATTTTGGAGAGCCATTTGGAACTATGCCCGAAGGGCTATAAAATTGTACATACCTTTTGACTCAGCAATAGTACTTCTAGGTCTGTATCCCAAAGAGACCATAATAACAGGAAAAAAAAAACTCACATGTACAAAAATATTCATAGCTGCTTTTTTTGTGGTGGCAAAGAACTGGAAATTGAGGGGATGCCCAGCAATTGGGAATGGCTGAACAAGTAGTGGTATATGAATATTATGAAATACTGTTGTGCTATAAGAAATGATGAGCAGGTAGACTTCAAAAAAACCTGGAAAGACTTGCATGAACTGATGCTGAGTGAAATGAGCAGAACCAGGAGAACATTGTACACAGTAACAGCCACATTGTGCGATGACCAACTTTGATAGACTTGGCTCTTCACCGAATGCAAGAATCTAAGACAACTCCAAAAGATTCATGATTGAAATTGCTATCCATAACCAGAGGAAAAATTATCAAGTCTCAACGCAGATGGAAGCATACTATTTGCTCTCCTTTTCCTTTGTTGTTTTGTTTTATTGCTTCATTCCTGTGGTTCCTCCCATTAGTTCTAATTGTTCTTTACATCATGACTAATGGGAAAATATGTGTAACATGAATGTATACGTAGAGCCTATATCAGATTGTACACCATCTTGGATGGGGGGGAATAAGTAGGAGGGGGGAAAAAATTTAAAACTCAAAATCTTATATAAATGAATGTTGAAAACTAAAAATAAATTAATTATAAAAAATAAAATAAAGGAACCCAAGAGAGCCTAGTGAGGTACAGTCCTCTTTATCCTCATTCCATCCTTGACTCTGAGGCTTAAAAATATAATTTTATCATATACATATTACATAATATTTATTTAAAATACATGTACAGAATATTTAATATATACACATAAACATATATTATTGTTATTCAGTCATTTTTCAGTTGTGTTCAACTCTTTGTGACCCCATTTTGGGGTTTTTGTAACAAAGATACTGGAGTAGTTTGCCATTTCCTTTTCCAGCCCATTTTACATATGAGGAAACTGAAGCAAACAGGATTAAATGACTTGCCTAGGGTCACACAGCTAGTAAGAGTCTGAGGCATGAAGATGAGTCTTCCTGATTCCAAGCCCAATGCTCTATCTAGGTGCCTCATAAATGTATATGTATATACACACACACGTATATATACATATATATATATGCGTGTGTGTGTGTGTGTGTGTGTGTGTGTGTGTGTTTGTATGGTCTAAGAGAATGATGGCTTGGGTTAAAATCTTTGCTTTTAATTTTCTTGCTTATCACCTTGGCCTTGCTTAGAAATCTGTCACAGGTGGGATACTGGAATTGATAATCTCCCACAAGGTTTAAAAAAAAAAAAGCTCAGCTGCCACCCTGTTTTCCCATCTTACATTGGAAGGTGGCTGGGTCTGTTTTCTCCAGAGTCAATAATTCCCCACCAGTAAACCACATACCAAGATTAGCAGCCACTACTGTATTTTATATAGCACTAGAATAAACAGTGGCAGAGAAATTGCAGGGAGGGAAGGGGAATTAGGCTGTACCCTGCTGCCAGAAGAAGCAGAACTTTCCTGTGCTAACTCCTGCTCATTGAGAAATGAAGCAAAAAAAAAAAGAAAAGAGAAATGAAGCAATAAGTCCAGAGTGGTGTTGCAGTTAATAATAGCTGTCTTTTCCTCAGCTCAGAGCCATGAGAGGAAGGATTTGTTTTCAGAGTAGCAGGGGACATATCACCTAAATTGGACAACTAGGTTTAATTCATTCTTGGTCATTCATTCTTGACCTTTAACCTCTGGATCACGGCTTTCTCCTTCCAGCATCTTGCTCCCAGAATTCTGAAAAATGGCATAAGCATGCACATAATTCATGACCTCAGAGGCTAATTGAGTCCTGAGGAAGAGTCTGAATCTCTATAGTTACCTTGATTCAGGGTCAGATTCTGATGCAGGGTTACCATGCCTTCCCAGTCTTACACTTTTCTCCCCTATACTCTATAGTCCAGCTGCAATGGCGCGCGTGATGTCCCTCCCATGTGACACTCCATCCTCCACCCTCCTCCCACCCCACATGCCATTGTATGTGCTACCACCCAGGCCTGGAATTCTTTCCTTCCTCACCTCTACATCTTTAAAATTCCCAACTTCCTTCAAGACTCAGGTCAAATATCCCTTTCTGAAGGAGGTCTTTGCTGGTCCTTTCACCTGCTAGAGTCTTCTCCTTTAAAATTATCTTCCACTTACTTTGTATATTCTTTGAAAGTACTTATTTCTCTACATGCTCTTTCCTTCATTAGAATATAAACCCCTTGAGAACAGGAATTATTTTTGTGCCCCCAGATCTTAGCACAATGCTTGCCACCTAGTAAGCCCCTAATAAATCCTTGTTGACTGACTCACTCTGCTACTAACTATCTATATGACAATGGACAACTCACTTCACCTTTCTGGGCCTTGGTTTCCTCATCTGTGAAATGGTGAAATTTGACTAGATCTCTAAGATTCTGTGAGCCACTTTGAACTTTTTTTCTTTTTTTAGATGTACAAGAGAGCAATGTGGGAAAGAGAATTAGATCATGGAATCTGGAACTGGAAGGGAACCTTAGAGATAATCTAGTTAATTTTTCAGTACAGGAAAACTGAGACCCAGAAAGGCCAAGTGATAAGTTCATATAGGTAATAAATGGTTGAACTAAGATTTGAACTCAAACATCCTGACCCCAAATCTAGTGTTTTTCCTGCCTCTCCCATGGGAGGAAAATAAGCCCAAGACCCACTTTTCTGGTTACTCTGCTCTCTGTAATACGTTGTGGGAACATATCAGGAAGAAGGTGAGAGAATAACCTATTGTTAGTCATGAGAATGAACCTCAAAATCTAAAATAATTTTAGAAAGAAATTTATTAAGTCATTTGGTAGGGAGACAGTTGGAAAGAAGGGCTGTCTCCCTCCCCGAGTCTTTTTTACATTATGTAGAGTTCAGACAAAAGTGTAAGGACGCTTACCTGATTGGCCTCATGTAGGTAGTAGGTAGTCTCCATGAGAAGGGCAGTGTGAATGCAAATCAGCAGGTAAGTCGATCTAATTTGGGGAACCCAAACACAAGCTTTGGGTGGACCCAGAACATGACCTGAATAGACCCAAAAAAATCAGTGGGTGGGATCTAAGTATTCCTTACAATCCTACTACTTCCCTGAAGCATTACTGAGGTCTGCCTGACCTCTTCAGTAGTTTTTTTCTGGGTTAGACAATTTTCTAGCCACGTAAAATTAGGTTTAATAACATTCTGTTCAACATAATATTTCCCTATTCCGTAATACAGGGTGGTAGGAATCCTAGATCTAGGGTGGGAAGGGACTTTAAAGGTCATAAATCCCTCTCATTTTACAAATGAGGAGAATCATGTCTAGAGAGGTAGGATGTCTTTCCCAAGGTCACACAGGTAGAAGGTGAAGGAGATGGATTCAGACCCAAGGTCCTCACACTCCAGATCCAGTGCTCTTTCCACAGTGCCTCTCTGTGGCAGTTTGTCTACTAGCATTTGGCATCATCTCTAACTTGTACACGTTTGAAGGTGGGGTGTTGGGCTGGTGTTTAAGGAGCTGAAGGCTTATGATTCTGGAAACTTTACCTCAAGGCCTGGCATTGGGGCAGCTTGTCCAGTCTGTTTGTGCGAGATAGCTCAGGTCTCTGAGCAAAAGAGTGCCTCCACAATAGCTGGTCTTTTGAGATAGGAGTCAGAAATGTGAGTGAAACAGTCACACCCATCAGTTTTCCTATTTAGATGCAGTGTCATCTGATAGGGGAGGCAATCATCCTTTTATATGTGTGAGAATTCAGACCTGAAAATTGCTTGGCTCCTCTTTAATACATGTTTCTTCCCTCCCCTGACCCCCAGGACTTTCAAGCAGAGCAATGTACATTCAGGCAATCTGAGTATCAAGTCAAACGTTATTATAATTCATTCCAAAATAATTCAATCAGGGGATTTTCATTTTGGAAAGAGGTTGCAAAATGAGGTAGTGGTTTATAACAACAAACATATTCCCTCCAGATAATTTCTTTTAGCTCCTTGGAACTATGTGTTCAAGGGGTTTGTGATTTCCTTGAAGCTAGCCACTGATCCTGTAAGGTCACAATCTTACATACACATACACGTTCTGATATCATCCAAAAAGCCTAGAGACGGGGTGTGTGGATGGGTATTGAATTGGCTTGAGAAAATGAGGTGTGAAAAAATGATGGAAGAGTCAAAAGGGAAATTTATTTTTATTTTCAAGGGAAATAGAAAACTATTGGTGTTGGAGAGGGCTGTTCCAACAAGCTCAGGTAACAAGATAATGTGCTTTGTGGTGCGTTTTTTATCAGGCTTACTCTCAGAGCCTTATCTAGTTATCCTGGTTCCTAGAATGAGAGAAAATGTAGCTGAGGCAAGTACAAAAGCTGCCTTCATGTCAGCTCTTTCAGATTAATTCAGTGGAAGGGTGTGGAAAACCCTTCTACTAAAGAGGTCACCACCAGGGAAGGACGTAACCGAGAAGGAGGTCACCTTCCCAAAGTATGACCAATACTAGAGAAACGTGGAGAAAAAATGTGGAGAAAGCATTTGGCAGCTTACTCTCTTAACTTATTCCTGGTTACTAGGTGCCAGGATCGGTTGTTTCTGCCTGCCTTCTGAAGGAGTTATGGGTGCTGTCGATGCTCTGGAAAAGTTGGCCTTATTTACAGCTCTGTTCATTTTTACACACACATGAGGAACCGGCATCATTTATGAAAGGTTTTTTGAATCATGTGCATACTTATGATAGCATTATTTGTGGGAAATCACTAATTGCATATTCCAAAGTTGAATTGATCAATATATTCAAAAAGGGGCAATGAATATCTGTTATTTGCATATGACACCTATGCATATATGTTTATGGCTTAAAAAAACCCATAGAGCATCAGTAGAAGAAGGTAGTTGTGTCCTGTTAGAGACTTCTAGTAATTCAGTAAGAAAGAAGTCAGAAATCTAAAAGGAGCCATGGAATGCTCAATTGGCATACAATACCCATAAACTTGCAAAATGTGAAAGGACAGCATTTATTCGAGAGTAACTGAGTTAGTTATACTTGTGGGTTTGGTTTTCTGAGGAAAATGTGGAACATGCCTCAGAACCAGGGATTAGGGCCCTAATAACTACTTTTTTCCCCTTTTGGTATCCAGAGTAATAATAATAATCGTTAATCTTTATATGTCACTTTAAGGTTTGCAAAGCACTTTATACATATTATTTCATGTGATCCTTACAGCTATTAGGTAGATGCTATTATTATCCCTATTTTACAGATAAGGAAATTGAAGCAGAGAAAAGCTGACTTGCCCAGGCATACAGCTAGTAAGTATCTGAGGCTAGATTTGAACTCAGATCTTCCTGCTTCCAAGTCCAGTACCCTATAGACTGTACCACTTCACTGCTTCAATTCAAGTATTCCCTACATTGTTTAGCCAGGAGGGAGGCAGTTTAAGGCAGGTTCCTGTCTATTTGAGATCACTTCATTTCTTGATTAATACCATTTTTGTCCTTTTACTTTTCTGTCCATTGTGAAGTGATGTTGTTCAAGGTTCATGGGGCCCCCATTCTTTTAAAATCTTTGAGGGCTCTATCACACTCTTTCCCTCCTCTCAAGTACCTTCATTCATTCAACAAACATTCATTTTTTTCAACTGCTATTTGCAAGGTTCTCTGCCAGGCTTTGGGAGATCAAGAATTAAAATAGACGGTCCTTGGCTTGAAAGAACAGATAATTAGAGTGTAAGGTATAGTATAAATACCATATGAGTGGTACTATAGAAGTATGGAAGACAGATCACATTTAATGGAAGGAATCAAAAAAGGTTCAATGGAGGAGCTAGCATTTGAGTTGAATCTTGAAGGATGCATCCTATTTCTTTAGGCAGAGGAGTCAGTGGAAGGACGGCATTCTAGCCTTTGGAAATGGCATAAGCAAAGGCATGGAGGTGGGAAAGTATGAGATGTCTTTGGGGAGTAAGTGTCCCAGTTTTCTTAAAGCCTAGAGTACATGAGGGGCCCCTAGGTGGCGCCATAGTGCACAAAGTGTTGGGCCTGAAATTAGGAGGACTCATCCTCCTGAGTTCAAATCTGGCCTCAGATACTTAGGAGCTGTGTGATAATTTACATTTATATTCCATTTTATAATTTATAAAATGTTTTTATTACGATAGACCTATGAGTCAGTAATATAAATAGCACCATTTCTATTTTACAGATTAGGAAATAGAAATTAGAAGAGTGAAAGTGAATATTCATCATCACATAGCTGGTAAATGATGGAGCCAGAATTCATACACATCTCTTCTGGATATAGTTCTGACCTAAATAGAAGTCTGGCCTCTAATACTTACTCACTGTGTGACCCACTTCACAGACAGGGAAATATTGACTAAGTCACTTAACCTATTTCCCTTGGTTTCATCATAATTAATTTAAAATTGAAAAACTCTTCCTTTCTACAAGTTTCTTCCCCTCTGTTTTCAAACAAATATAATAGGTCATTGGGCTTCCCACTGGAAGCATTTTAAGTACTTTGGCCTGGCTAAAGCTCTTCCATCCCCATTGGGCCATTACTCAAATGCCCAGGAAGTCCCCAAATGTGGCAATTATGTGCTACCCTGTAATGCTTAATTCTTAAAAGCAATTCAGTTCTATAAAACATGTCTATCCTTTCTGTTCCTTTAAAATGCATGTTATTTTAAAATATTATTTTAAATAATATTAAAATTTAATTTTAATAAAAATTTTAAATTAAAATTTGCCTTTTAAAAATGCCTTTAAAATAATATAATTGTGACTCTTTGTGGGAGTAGAGGGAGAAGGTATTTCATAATCAGTGTAGTATTAGTAGAAAAGGCACTGACTGGGCTAGAAGTCTAGACACTGGGTTATCTTCCTAGTTCTCAGCTCTGTGATCTTAGACAAGTCCTTTGACTTTACTGAGACTGTATTTCCCTGTCTATTAAGTGGGAATAACACTTGTGCTACCTGTCTTTTGGGGTTGATGTGAGGGATGTGAGGAAAGTGCCTGGTAACCCTACGTCCTATAGAAATGTGAAAGGGTATTGTTGTTATCATTGCTTATAAAATGAAGGGGTTCTAGCTCTAAGAATCTGTGAATTCATAAAAATTATTTTTTCAATAAGATTTTTTGCAAAAGTGTGGCTAATGTCTATGGTGCCCATTAACTGGAAATTCCTATTGGCTGGCCCAGAGAGTTGCCTCTTTCTTTTTGTATTGCTGTAGCTCTGGTTTTTCTCTTGTCCCTCATCTTGCTTGCTGCTACCACCTCTTCTCGGATCTCCCTGAGTTTCTCCTTCCACCTTCTCATTCTACACAAAACTCTGCTGTCAAGACATTCTTTCTCCCATGACATAGCATTAGGCTCTTTTGAAAGCCTCTGCTCCTCTCTAGGGCCAGTTCTCTCCAGGGGCAGTTTTCCTCCACCGTTCCCATTTCCTCCTACTTTGTCTTCTAGATCTTCAGTTCATTGGGAGTACTGTGGCATATTTAGGTGGGGTGGGACCTACTTTATAAAAGTGTCTCCAATTAGCACCATTATGTCCAAATCAAAGGCATGAGTATAAGAAAACCCACTCTACAAAACTTGAGCTTACCAGGTAAATAATTTGCTTTGATGGAAGGTTTAACCAAAGAGTTTCTTTAGAGAACATCTAATACAATCATAGATGCTGTGGGAGTGATCTCAGGGGCTAGTTAGTTTGCAGATGAAGAAACAGGCCCAAAGACTATCCTAAGGCTCATCTGTCTTTGTCTCTTAAATGACTTGCCCAAGGTCACACAGGTATTAATTGTCAAAGTCAGGATTTGAACTGGAGAATTCTGAATTCAGAGTCAATGTTTATCTTGTACAACACTGCCTCTCCAGCTTATGTGAGAGATGAAGCAATTTTTAAACATTTCAATTTAAAATAGCTTTTCTGTATTTGTATACGTGAGTTGACAGTCCCTCTGGGATTCCTATATAAACTCTCCTGAGATGCTAAATTCAAAGATAGATTATAGAGTTTAGAATTGAAACAGGCCTTGATCATGTAGTTCATTCAGTCATTCAGTCTGTTAACAGTTATGTAGTCAACAAGATTTTTACTAAAAACGTACTGTGTGTCACGCAATGTGCTAAATACTAGATAGGGATAGAAGGAAAAGAAAAACAATCCCTACCCTCAGAGAGCTTATACTCTAATGTGAGAGACAACATACACACAATTATATACGTTCATATTATATACATTGGAAATGGGAGGTAATCTCAAAGAGAAGACAGTCTCATTGGAAGGAACCAGAAGAGGACTTTTGCAGAAGATAGAATTGGAGATGAATCTTGAAGTCAGCCAGGGAAGCCAGAAGAAGGAAGTAAGGAAGCAGAACATTCTAGTCATGAAGGCTAGCCAATGAAAAGGCATGGAGTTATATGTATAAAAATATTTATGGCGGCTTTTTTTTTCTTTTTAGCAAAGAGTTGAAAACGAAGGGGATACCTATCAGTTGAGAAATGACTAAACAATGTATGCTATATGAATCTAATGGAATAGTATTGTGCTATTTAGAAATGATGAAGTAGAAAGTTTCAGAGCAACATGAGAAGATCTATATAAGTGAATGCAGAGCGAGGTGAGCAGAATCAGGAGAATAATTTATAGTATAACAAAAACATTGTAAAATCAAATAATGTAAAATTATCTTAGCATGCAATTGGGGGCAAAATAAAATTTATTTAAAAAAACAAATTATGTTGAAAGACTTAGGAACTCTGATCAACACAATTTTGTGATTTTAAAGGACTGTTGATGAAGAATGCTACTCACTTCCTAACCAAGAGGTAATGGACTAAATATGTAGAATGAGACACACATTTTTGGACATGGCCAATATGGGAGTTAGTTTTGCTTGAACATGCATGCTTGTTACAAGGGTCTCCCTTATCCCACCATGGGAGGGAATGGGAAGGAAAGAAGACAAATACTTACTAATTCTTGGACCAAAAAAAAAATGGTACAGTTGGTAGATGACATTGCTTATATGAACAGCAGCCAGAAGGTGAATGCTGCTAGATTGTAAAGTATGTGGAGGTCAGTGAAGTATAAGAAAACTAGAAAAGTAGGAAGGGACCAGGCTATAAAGGGCTTTGAATGCCAAGCTGAGAATTTTGCATTTGATCCCATGGTAATCACTTTGGTAACTGGGTGGAGAATGGATGGGAATGGGGAGAGTCTACAGTCAGGGAAACCAACCAACAGGCTACAGAAATAGTCCAGGCACAAAGTGATGGGGCCTTTAACCAGGATGAGTGAGAAAATGGGAGGTATAGGAGAGATGTTAGGAAGCTAGAAATGACAAGACTTCACAACAGATTGGCTGTGTGAGAGGAAGGAGGTCAAACCTTCATTTTACAGTGGAGGAAACTGAGGATAGCTGAGTTAAATGAGCTGCCCATATGTGAACTGTCACATATGGTAATTATCTAAAGTGGGACTTGAAGTCAGGTCCTTTCACTTCAGAGACAGGACTATTTTCAATACTCATGCCTGTGTACCGGAAGGAGACATCAACAGAAAAGCTAGTCTGAGTCCCTGCTCTGAGGCAGATAAGCATTGTTCATGAGGTTCCAACAACAATAACAACAACAACAACAACAGCCTATAAAGAAGTAAAACAATTGTTATTTTTTTAAAAAAAGAGTTGGGGGTGGGGCAGCTAGGTGGCGCAGTGGATAGAGCACCGGCCCTGGAGTCGGGAGGACCTGAGTTCAAATCCAGCCTCAGAGCAAACACTTGACACTAGCTGCGTGACCCTGGGCAAGTCACTTAACCCCAATTGCCTTAAAAAAAAAAAAAGAATCTGTGCCCAAACCATAGGCTATGTATTCTTGGTTGGGTCAGCAGTAGCCTCATTGCTTTGGACATAGTGACACAGCCTTAGAATGCTAGTCGCAGCATAGAGCCCCAAAATACATCTATCTTTGTTTTTTAAGCCAGCAGTGTAGAAATAAGGCCGTTGCTTGGAGGACAATAATATCAGCCAGCCTTCTGGCAAAGTGCTTTTTATATACGTCATTTGATCCTCACAGTAAAGAACTATTATTATCCTCCTTTTTAAAGATGGGGAAACCGAGTCTGGGAAGGGTTCAGTAACTTATCCAGGAGACCACAACAGCTAGTATTGGACTATAGTCCACTATTGGAACTCAATTCTTCCTCACTTTAATGCCAGCCCTATATCTGCTGTTTTACTGGAGGCTAAATTTGCTTCTTTATTCCAAGGGAACTTGGAAATCTTGAGCCTTGCTGCCCTCTTCTGGTTGGGAGCTGCTGCCCTATTCTATTGACTGACTACCTTCAGACCATTGTTATAGATCCTCTTCACAGAGAACATAGAAGGGTAGGGTAGGGAGAATGAGTAATGGCAGGAAGAACAATGTGTTTTCTGATATGTAAACTATTCCTGATAAATATTTCTTTCCTCTTGCAGAGTCATCTTCATTTGTATTTCCCCAAGGGAAGGCAGCATGTAATAGGTAGAAAGATAGCTGGGGATGGAGTCAGGGTTAGGGGTTGGAGAGGTGCGGGGGCTGGAGAGAGATATTTTTAAATAAATGACTCCAGGGAACCAGGAACTCCTCTGAGCTCGTTGCTCAGTAGCGTTTGCTGTAGTGCACTATGTTCAGGCATGGGTGGCAGGGAGGAGGCTGGCAAAGCTTACTGCTTGGTACAAAACTCTGCTGGGCTTTGTAGGAAGCCTACTACTTCATTAATTAAAAAAAGAATAAGAATTTAAAAAAAAAAGAATGGGGCCTTATTATGAGACCTCAGCAAGAGTGTTCCTGCATCATCCCTGAATACCAATCTCCCTGCCTCCACCCTTAACCCCTTCAACAATTCACATCCCTCTCCCACCCCAGTGCCCATCTGCTTTGCAGTCATTTAGCTGACACAATAATCTAAATACTGTGTCAGTTCAATCCACATACAGATAGTCAATATTGGTTTCTGTGGTAAAATCCTAAGTTTATCCTGACTGACAGCTGTACCTTCACTTCAAACATCATGCATACTCAGCTCACTTAGATTCCAAAAAGGAAGGAATGAGAGAGACATTTATTAAGTGTGTACTCTGTGCTAATTGCTTTAAAAATATTCTCATCTTATCCTCTCAACAACTTTGGGAAATAGGTGCTGTTATTATCCTTTCACTGTTGAAGAAACTGAGGCAGGTTAATGATTTGCCAAATGACACACAGCTAGTGTCTGAGATCACATTTGAACTCAGATCTTCCTGATTTGCCCCTCCTCCAGCTCTATGAAATCAGTTTTTTGTTTGTTTTTTTTAACACCTTGTTTCCTCTAGGGGTCTGGATCAGAGTTGGGTAAGATCTGTGCTTCACTTGTAATGGCTATGTCCAAGACCTCTGCTCTTGCAGAAGCAACTTAACAAAGCAGACGATGCCCTGGAGCTTAATTGTGACCCGATAAAGTGTAAGCTCTTTGAGGGCAGAGAGTTTTTTTTTTTATATCCTCAGAGAAAAATAGCCTCACAAACACTTGCTCTGGAGTCAGAGGACCTGGATTGAACCTCCACCTCTTGTGCTTCCTACCTGTTTGACTGTGGGCAAATCATTTAACTCCTGGCCTCAGTTTCCTCATCCATAAAATGAGGGGTTTAGACTTTATGGTCTTTAGGGTCCTTTCCATTTCTAGATCTGTGAAAATGCTTGTTGAATGAATGAACAAATGGACCCAGAAATGATCTTTCTTCCTCACTCCATCCATGCTCCCTAGTAATTCTTACCTTCTATCCCAGTTGTTGTCGTCCAGTTATTTTTCAGTTGTGTCCATTTCTTTGTGACCCCATTTGGGGTTTTCTTGGCAGAGATACTCAAGTAGTTTGCCATTTCCTTCTCTAGATCACTTTATAGATTAGGAAACTGAGGCAAACAGGGTTAAGTAACTTGCCCAGGGTTATGCAGCTAGTAAGTGTCTAAGACCAAATTTGAACTCAGGAAGATGAGTCTTCCTGATTCCAGGTTTGGTACTTTATCCATTTTACCCCTATTCCAGTAACCCTCTGGATACCTGTATCACCAAAACTTTGAATAGATCAAGTCTTTTCACCTGATGGTAACCATGGACTTGAGAGGGATATCTGGGAATACTCCAGTCTTGATGTCTGCCCATTAGATGCTCCCCCAGAGGTCCTGAAACTGAGCTCAAGGACTGTTGCGCAGGCTGTGGGCATCTAGAAATTGCGTAATAGTTGGTAACCCTAGGATATAGGCAATCTGGTCCAGCTGTTCTGCACCTAGCCACCTTGGAAGATGCCAAATGGACACAGAATCATTTGAGTCAGTAGGTAAGTAGGAAGTACCTATTGTGTGTGAGGCAGTATGCTAGGCATTAGGGATACAATGATAAGAAAAAAAATCATAAACAAAAAAACTATCAGATCAACCCCAGGCTTGTAGGAATCCCTATTGAATCAGCCCCTACCCCAATATATTTTTCTTCTAATTAATAAAGATCAAAGCCAAGAGGCTCTTTCTGAAATGTATGCTTTGTGGGAGGCAGTGGGGTGTGGAAGAATGAGACAGAAGAAACCCAGCATCAGTGGCAATAGACCCTGAAAGATTTCTAAGCCTTTAGTGACATTTTCTTTTCTTTTTTTCTTCCAAGGCTGTTTTGCCCAAATGCTAATTTCTCTTTTGTGGTACAGTAAAAAAAAGTATTGGTTAGGGAATCAGAGATCTGGGTTCAAGTTTGGAGACTGTCACATATTACCTATGTAGACTTGAGCATTGTTAAATGGCCTGTGAAGTGAGGGGACTGAACTGAATGAATCGTAAGGTTCTTCTGGCTCCAAATTTCATGAGCCCTTGTTCCTCAGCTCTGTTAGTGAAACTGCAGAGAAGAGCAAAGAGGTAACCCTATGTGTTGTTATACCTGCTTGTTAAGCTATTGTTCATGTTCTGAAGAATTCCCTTCCCCCAGGCCAGAACTCAGCCTACTGTACTCACAGTGTTTCCAGGGACTCCACTGCAAAGCTGCTAGTCCCATGGCCACCTCAGGCTGATCCCTTGTTTTTCTGTCTCCAGCAAGGATTGAAAATAGTTCACCATGCAGACAAGACGCTGGCCAGCTTCTGCAAGTGGCAGAAAAGCATCAACCCTAAAAGCGACCTCAACCCTGCCCATCATGATGTGGCCGTCCTTCTAACCAGGTACTGCCACAGCTGGAACCCAGCTTGGGTGGAGGGCTAGGGGATGCCTGGAGGAGGGAAGGCCATGGGGAGGGTGTAAGAAGTGAGCAGGGCCTTCTAACTGGAGCTTTGTCTTGTCTTCCATTTCTTGGAAGCTAGTTTTCTAATATTTCCAATTACTGTATTAATGGAGGAAGCAAAGTGACATGGGTGATCCAGAATCTTGGGTAATACATAAGGTCTACTTGAAATGCTTGACATGAGTTTGGGATTACATTTTTTTTATTTTTTATTTTTAGGCAATTGGGGTTACGTAACTTGCCCAGGGTCACACAGCTAGGAAGTGTTACGTGTTTGGTCTGAGGCTGGATTTGAACTCAGGTCCTCCTGACTTCAGGGTCAGTGCTCTATCCACTGTGCCACCTAGCTGCCCCTGGGGATTACATTTTGAAGCAGCTCAGTGTAGTGGAAAGCTTTCTGAGATTGGAGTAAAGGATTTAGTTTTGAATCCCAGATCTGCCAATTACTACCTATATAACCTTGGGAAAATCACTTTCCTCCTTGGGGCCTCAGTCTCCTCATCTGTAAAATGAGAGTATTGGACTAGTTGACCTCAAAGGTCTTTTCCAGCATAAGTCTATGATCCTATAATTTTCCTTCCTAATAATATTTTTCTCACGTTATCATCAAGCTGAGAAGAAAGTGCTGAATGCCCAAAGAAACCAGGCTCTTTTAAGTTGCTGAAGTCAGTAACAGACCATAGATTTTGTATTTGAATGTTTCCTGCCGTAGTTGATTCACACAGGGATGCTTGTTGATCACGGCTGCCTATAGCTTTCCCCTCCTAATGCACCAAGATTGGCTTCTCAGGAGCCCTGTAGGGTGTGAGGGGGCAGACTACTAGAGCCAGAGGGGAGCTGGAACCAGAGTGAATATCTGGAAGGAAGGAACAGCTTTTGAATAACTCTATTCTTAATGCACAGAGGGAATGTAGAGTGCGGGGACAAAGATGTATGTGTAGCCAGAAATGTCCCATGGTGTAAGTTCTTTGGTGATCTTTGTTATAGTCCAGATGGTAGATTTTAAAGGGATACACACACACACACACACACACACACACATACACAATTTGCATTTGCCCTGGACACACAATTGGACAGTTCAAATGAGCTCCCTACTTTATTATTAATGCCCATAAAACCCCTTTGGGAGGGAGGCAAAAAGGGAAAGATGCAGGAAGCTCTTCTAATAACTTAGGCTCATAGATTCTGGAGTTGCCAAGTCCAACTCCATCATTGTACGGATGAGAAAACTGTGATCTAGTTATCTGTACCTAGAGATACTAATTGATTTGCACGTGGTCACATGGTGATTAAGTGTTCCAAGTGGGGCTTGTACCTAGGTCCTCCTAAGTCCACAAAGAGCACTTAACTCCCCCTTTCCCTTGCTTTCCAAATATAACCCCTATGCTCTGTTTTTTAAAAATACCACTATATTTTATGACAAAGGGATTTGATAGAAAGAATATTAATTAGAATGCAGGCTCTTTGAAGGCAGAAATTATTTTATTTTTGTCTTTATGTCCATCAACTAGCACGTAATAGGTACCTAATAAATGCTTATTGACAGCTTCACTAAGTAGATTGGATAAAAAGTGATATGTTTTCTGGCCTTGGAAATTCTTGAAATCTATCTACTAACTTACAGAAGAGTTAAGGTCTATGGTATTGGAAGAAGCAGTAGCATAAAAAAAGAAAAATCACAGAGCTTGGAAATATTGAAAATTAGTTGATCTCTAAACAGCTCTAACATACCATTATTCTGTGACTTGAGATGATCAGATGAAGTTATAGAACCTTTGTGATGAAGTCTCATTCTAACACTATTTGCTGCACAGCTGAGATCACTAGAAGTAGTTTTGTCCTGGAATTCATCCAAGAGGGACTAATCATTCAACCAACTAATTAATAAACCACCAGCATTAAGTACCTACAGCATTAAGCACACAGCTGGGCCCTGTGCTAAGCATTAGTAATGTGAATGTGAAATAGTTGCTGTTCTCAGGGAGCTTGTGTTTTATTGGGGGAGACTCTGTGTGTGTATGTGTGTGTGTACAACATAAATATAACATACATTTTTGGAGGTGGGGACAGCTTGGGGAATATAGAAGGGCTTCATTTAGAAGATGTCCCTTGAACAGTGTGAAGTAAACAAGGACTCTAGGAGGAAGAGACGAAGTGAGCGTGCATTCCAGGCCTGGAAGACAATTAATGCAAAGGCACAGAGATAGGAAGGAGATGGGAGTATTATGTGTGAGGAAGAAGCTTGGATAAAGTTCAGAAAAACCTGGAAAGACTTATATGAACTGATACTGAATGAAATAAGCAGAACCAGGAGAACATTGTACACAGTAACAACCACATTGTGCAAGACTAACTTTGATAGACTTAGCTCTTCTCAGCAATGCAAGGATCTAAGACAACTCCAAAAGACTCATGATGGAAAACGCTATCCACATCCAGAGAAAGAACTATGGAGTCTGAATGCAGATGGAAGCATACAGTTTTCTCTTTTGTGTTTGTTTGTTTCTGGTGGTTTTTCCCTTTTGTTCTGGTTCTTCTTTCACATGACTAATATGGAAATACGTTTAATATGATTGTACATGTATAGCCTATTGCTTGCTGTCTTGGGGAGGGGGAATGGAAGGAGGAAGAAAAAAATTTGGAACTCAAAATCTTGTAAAAGTGAATGTTGAAAACTATCTTTGCATGTAATTGAAAAAGTAAGATACTATTAAGTGAGAAAAAAAGAAGCTTGGATAGACTATGAAGTGTGAAGGGGGATGATGCATAATAAATTTGTTGTATTAGAGTGGGGTCAGATTGTGAAGGGCATTAAAGGTAAACAATGGAACTTATATTTGATCTTAAAGGCAATGGGAAGTCATTGGAGTTTATAAATGGATTAGAGGAGTGGCAAGCTTAAATTGGCACTTTAAAAAAATCACTTTGGCACCTGCGGGAGTTGGACTGGAGAGGGAAGATACTTGAGATAGAGAGGCCAATTAGGAAGCAACTATTCCAATAGTCCAAGCAAGAGGTGATGAGGACCCAAATCAGGGCAGTGACTGTGTGATCAGAGAGAAGGTGCAGGATGCATGACATTCTGTGGAGGTAGGAATGGTAGAGTTGGCAGGTGATTATTTATGTGGGCTAAAGGAAAGTGAGGAGTCATGGATAATGTGCAAGTTGTGAACCTGAATAAATGGAAAAATCATAGTTCTGTCAACAAAAATGGGAAACTTCAGGGGAGAGGGAGGTTTGACCAGAAAGATGAATTCAGGTTTGGACATGTTGAGTTTGAGAGGTTGAGGGGACATTCAGTTTGAAATATTCAGCAGGCAATTGGAAATGCACAACTGCATTTTAGGAAAGACTCTAAGATGACATACACAAATGTTGAAGTTATCTGCATGGAGGTGATAATTAAAACCATAGGAGCTGAGGAGGTCAGTGCGTGAGAGGATTTAAAGGGAAAGAGGAGAAAAGAAAGGAAGAGGGCCCTGAACAGATCCTTAACTACACCAACAGTTAAGGGGTGTAATATGGAAGATAAATTGACTAAGGAGATGGAGTAGTGGTCAGACACCTAGGAAAAAGAAACAAGAAAAAATTGTCATGCAAAGATCAGAGAGGAGAGAGTATCCAGGACGGTGGTCAGCAATGTCAGATGCTGCAGAGAGGTCAAGAAGGATAAGAATCAAGAAAAGATCATAATATGTGGCAATTAAGAGATCAGTGATAACTTTGGAGGGAAGAGTTTGAGCTCGTTGATAAGGTTAGAAGCCAGATTACAAAGGGTTTAGAAATGAGTAAGAGGGGGCAGCTAGGTGGCTCAGTGTATAGAGTCTTGGGGATTGATGGCAGGAGGACCTGAGTTCAAATCCGGCCTCATACCAATCACTTGACACTTATTAGCTGTGTGACCCTGGGCAAATCACTTAACCCCAACTGTCTAAAAAGGAAAAAAAAAGGAAAAAAATTAGTTAAGAGGCCAGTAAAGAGAAGCAATGGGTGTAGACCACTTTTTTTCTAGGACTTTGGCTATGAAAGTATGGAGAGATAGGTTGATGGTTTAAGAAGGTGGTAGAGTATAGTGAGAGTTTTATCAGGATGGAGATAACTTTGGGGTATATAAAGACAGCAGGGAAAGAAACCAGTAGATAAGGAGATGCAAAATAGTTTAGATTAGAAGTCAGTAGATTGAAGATTAGTGTGTATGTGCATATATAGAGGTGTGATTATAGAATGTTCTAGAGAAGATAGTAGGGAATTGGATCAAGAAGTGCTAGAAGTTGGGCTATAAAAAATGATGAGCAGGCAGACTTTAAGAAAAACCTGGAAAGACTTGTATGGACTGATGCTGAGTGAAGTAAGCAGAACCAGGAGAACATTGTACACACCACATTGTGCGATGACTAACTTTAATAGACTTAACCCTTCTCAGCAATGTAAGGATCTAAGACATCTCCAAGAGTCTGATGATGGTAAATGCTATCCGCATCCAGAAAAAGAACTATGGAGTTGGAATGCAGAACGAAGTATACTATTTGCCATTTTTTCCTTCTGTTTTGTTTTGTTTCCTCTTTTTGTGGTTCCTCCTATTGGTTTTAATTCTTCCTTACAACACGACTAATGTGAAAATATGTTTAATAGGAGTGTATATGTAAAGCCTATATCAGATTGCGTGCTTGTCTTGGGGAGGAAAGGGGAGAAAATTTTTAAACTCAAAAGCTTATGGAAGTGATTGTTGATAAATCAAAATAAATTAATAAAAAAATTTTAAATCCAAAAAAAAAAAGAAGTGCTAGAAGACAGATTTTAACTGGTAGTCCCAGGGCTTAGGTAATATAATCACTAAGAAGAGTGTAAGTACCTTGAGGTAAGGGATCATGTCATAAAAGGCAGTTTTTCAGTGTTCCTTTGAGCCTAATGTACACTGTTAGATGCGTAACAGGTGCTCAGTCAATACTTACTGAATTGAATGACCCCAGAATGTATCCATTAGAAAAATTAATAAATTATCCATTTGCTCCATTCATCTTTACCGATCACTGCCATCTTTACTGGACTCCTGGCTCTTTAGAATGAAATGAAGAAATGGGCTATAAAGCCCCATTGGCAGCATGTTTATTTAGGGTAGGAAGAATGTTTAGCTGGTCTTCCTATGTGTCCAAAAGGGATTGAAGTGGCCGTGGTGTGTGACCTAACAAAACATTTTGGAAATCCCAGTGGCAGCTGTTTCATTAGCAAAGTACATGTGTAAATCTTTCCTGATACTCTTCTGTAAATAGAAATTTTTGAAACTGGCTCCATTATCCCAGTTATTGCTATTGCTATGGGCTAATGAAAACTGGCAAGATTCCCCTGTGCCAGCATTTTTCTAACAGCATAATTGACATCAAAGCCTGGAGAGCCTATGTAGCCAAAACAGTACCCACATAAACCCCATGCATTGAGGGCTTAGAACTGAAATTCATGATGGCTTTGGTGTTTGAGTGAGTCATCTATTGGCAAAGAAAGTTTTCTTGTCATGAAGACATCCCTCCTCTTATGCTAGCAGCTTTTGTGAAATGATTTGAAATGATTTAAATGACCTTGCCTCAACAAGTGTGTCAGACATGTATAACCTAAATCAAATTGCTTGCCTTCTCCATGAGTGGGGTGGAAATGGATAGAAGGAGAGAATTTGGACCTCAAAATTTAAAAACAACAACAGCAACAACAACAACAATGATTTTTAGATGTAATTGGGGAAAATAAAATATTAAATAAATATAAAAATAACAGGTGTGTCAGAATAGTTTGTGTCAAACATATCCTACATGACTTGTGATGACCTTGGGACAGCCGGATGATGCAGTGGATAGAGCACTGGGCCTGGAATCAGGAAAAACTGAGTTCAAATCTGGCCTCAGGCACTCACAGGCTGTGTGATCCTGAGCAAATCACTTAAACCCTGTTTGCCTCAGTTTTCTCAACTGTAAAATGGAGATAATAGTAGTACTTACCTCCCAGGTTGTTTTGAGTATCAAATGAGATAATAATTCTAAAGTGCTTAGCACATGCCTGGTACATAGTGATATATGTGTTAAGTATTATAATTATTAATTATTGTTGTTTTTGTTATTTGGCCTTTTCCCATTTTTGACCAGGGGCCATTGGGAATCAGTGTGAAGGGGGGCAGAGAAAAAACAACAACTAGGGGTGTATGTGTGTGGCAGAAGAGGTAGGTGTGTGCACTCTTTGCTCTGTACCCCTGTGGGGTGCTACAGGTGAAGAGAGTATATGCTGTCAGACATGGTCAGTTTATCGATTTGTTTTGCTTAACTATACTTTGTTACAAATCAGGGTTTTATTTAGCAGTAGTGGGAAAGGGAATGTTGTATTGGAAATAACAGCTATGTTTAAAAAAAGACTTCTAAAAGAAAAATCACCATCAGCACTGCTTAGACCCTACAAGGTCCCAAGGTCCCTGTGAACATTTGTAAGAAAGCTGTCTAGTTAGGGAAACATGAAAGCCACTTCTCTGCTTAGAACCAACCCCTGCAGTCATAATAAAGAATCTGGTAAGTGAGAAGAAAGGTACAATGCCAGTTGATAAAGTGAGAGGAAGCCCTAAGTCCTGGACTCCTCATACCAAACTGAAGGAGCCCTCGGAGCAGAGCAATATAAAGTCCAATCTGACTCCCTAATCCCACATCCCTCCATTTTGGGCCACTTAACTCTCACTTGAAAACTTAGACCCACCCTATGACCAATCTGTCCCATAGACAGGGGAAATAGACCTATAAGTGCGTCAATCAGTAACAAGCAATCCTTGCCATTGATCTTCTTTATCTCTTGGTTCTGGTTAACTCAATTCTTCTTGCCTTGTCTATGGTGATCAAATCTTTAACCCAATAACTGTAGCTATGAATTAGATTGGTATTCATTCAAATGCTCCATTTCCTCTGGAACTGGGGTCATACCTTAGTTGCAACTGTTCTCCCTTCCCTAAAGTCCTAGCCCTTGTGGGTGGATCCCCTTTACCTATTTCTAGACCTCCTTATAGTAGGCAATATGGTACAGAGGAGAGAGGGTTGGATCTGGAATCAAAGGACCTATGTTTCAATTCTGGATCGGTCACTTAATGTATGACCTTGGACAAGTAACTTAAACTTCTCTGGACCTCAGGTTTGTCCTCTGTAAATTGAGAGGGTTGGATTAGCTAACATCTAAGACCCTTTCTAAATCTATATCAGTGATCCTGGCTGAATTATTGCTAGTTCCCATAGTCTCCTAAGAACTTTACCCACTGCCAAACCTTCTTCGTATTTCACATTGCTGACCCCTTCCTGGGTCACTAATGCCATCCTCCTGGATCTATATACTTTTCAGTTGCTGGCCATTTCCTTTTTTGTCCACTGAGCCCTGTTACTGACAGGGTGGAGGTGGGAAGTAGATAGATGGCTTGAATCATGGGTAGCTAGTTAGTACCCAGCCATTTTGGAAACAGAAGCATATTAACATGAACGAGGAATATACTCTGATGTGCTTTGAGTACCAGACTCAAAAATTTGAACTTTTCTGGTTAATGTCTCTAAATAGTGCCAGCTTGGTGACAGTGTTTGTGTTTAGCCAGGAAGATAAATGGCTTAAGATTATAAAATCATAGATTTAGAGATGACCTTCTCAACCAGTCACATTTTATAGTGAGGAAACTGAAGTCTATAGAGAAGTGAATTGACAAAGGCCACACAGTGATTTAGTAGCAGAGGTGAGACTCAAGCCCAAGTCTGACTCCAAAGCCAGCAAGCTTTCCACTGTGTAATACTGCTTCCTGTTTCTTGATCCAATTAATGATAATGATGATGATGATGATAAGATATAGTGAAAGAGTGCAGGGTCCAGAGGCAGGAAGAATTCAAATGTGGCCTCACATACTAGCTGTGTAACCCTGAGCAAGTCACTTAGTCTATGTCTGCCTCAATTTCTTCATTTGTAAAATGGGGATAATAATAGCACCTATCTTCCAGGTTTGTTGTGAGAATCAAATCAGATAATACCTGTTAAACACTTAGCACAGTACATGGCACATGGTTGGTGCTATATAAATGCAAGTTATCATCATCATCATCATCCTCTTTCTTCTTTTTCTTCTTCCTTCTTTCTTCTTCTTTTCCTCATTCTCTTCTTCCTCCTTTTCCTCCTCCTCCTCCTCTTTTTCTTCCTCTTTCTCTTCCTTCTGCTTCTCCTTTTCCTCCTCTGCCTTTGTCCTCCTTCTCCTCCACCTAAGGTCACAGAAAGTCAACATCAGAGGTGGAATTTAAACCCAAATCCTTTGATTTCAGATCTAGTCCTCTTTCCACTGTCCCATTGTTATGTCAAATCAATGAGATATGATCCTAAAATGAAGTTTACTTATTTTTAACAGATGCTTAGTTTAAATTGCCTCTTAATATGCATATCTCTTATTTCAAATATACTTTCAAACTATTCCAGATGTTTACCCAACACCATAATTGATTTCTTTCTTATGATATTTTATTAAACATTGTCCTCAATGACCAGTTTTCCCTATGCTCTATTTCCAGGAAAGATATCTGTGCTGGGGTTAATCATCCCTGTGAAACCTTAGGTCTGTCTCATCTCTCTGGCATGTGCCAGCCTCACCGGAGCTGTAATATCAATGAAGACTCAGGACTCCCCCTGGCTTTCACAATTGCCCATGAGCTTGGGCACAGGTAATGACTAAGTAATGAATAAGTAAGGATGGAGGAGATACAGCTAGACAGTAGTTCATATGAAAAAGATCTGGGAGGTTTATTATGTTGGGAACTTCCTATGTGTCCACTCTGTAACATGGCAGTCAGAAAAGCTAATCATCTTAGGCTGCCAGCAAAATTGTGTCCAGAAAAAGCAAAAAACAAAAAAAACAAAACAGAAGCAATGGAGGCAGCTAGGTAGCACAGTGGATAGAGCTCCAGCCTTGGAGTCAGGAGGACCTGAGTTCAAATCTGGCCTCAGACACTTGATACTTACTAGCTGTGTGACCCTGGGCAAGTCACTTAACCCCTGATTGCCTCACCAAAAAGCGAAACAAACACAATCGTGTCCAGAATGAGGGAGGTGATATTCATCATGTTTCATTCTGCTCTGCTCAGACCACACCTAGAGTGCTCTGTTCAGTTCCAAGTATGCCACTGTAGCAGCACGTCAAGAAACTGGAACATGACTTGAACAAGAAACTGGGGAAAATCATATCAGAGATTTAGAGCTGGAAGGGACCTTGGAGGTCATCTAGTTCAACTAGATGAGGAAACTGAGGCCCAAAGATATGAAGTAATTTGTCCTGAGTCACACAGGTACTAAGCAGAGGAGTCACAATTTGAACCCAGTCCCTTTAGCTTCAAATCCAGAATTCTTTCCAATTATACTATTCGTCCTCACAATGAAATTGTAAGGGGGCTTGAAGCGATCCCTTTCAAGTTATCAGTTAAAGGAACTACGAATGTTTAGGCTGAAGTAGAGAAGATTTAAAAGTGATATGACAGTGGTCTTTAAATATTTAAAGAGCTGTCGAGTGGAAGAGAGGTTAGGTCTATTCTGCTTGGCCCTGGAAGGACATGTGAATAGAAACTATAGGGAGGCATATGGTGGTTACATGTAGGGAAGGACCCCTTAATAATTATAGCTGTCTAAAAAATGGAAAAGACACCCTCAGGGCATATCACTGGAGGTCTATAAATGGAGATAAGCACTCTCTGGAGCTGCTGTCTAGAGGGCTCATTCTTCAGGTAGCAGCTGGACTAGACCAAGGAGGTCTTAGCCTTTTTTTGCATCATGGATCCCTCTGGCCATCTCTTAAAGCCTATGGACCCTTTCTCAGAATAGAGTTTTTAAGTGCAAAAAGTAAAATTCATTGGATTACAAAGGAAACCAATTGTTTTGAAGTAACATTTATATATGTGTGTATGTATATATATATGTGCATAAACATGTATATGCATGTGTATTTATCTACACATATGCATACACATCTACATATATGCATATATTTATATGTGTATGTATACATACATATACACGTGTGTGTGTGTGCGTGTGTGTACACATACATACACAGACGCACACATATACACAAACACATACACATACACAAGTTCAGGGACCCCAGGTTAAGAAACTCTTAACTAAACTCTATCTGACCTCCCTTCAGACTCTGCACTCTATGAACTGATCATGAAAACTGATGTCTTCCCTACACTGCTAATTCTGCGTCTTCTGTCATACCTTCTCATGGCTCTGATTAAAAAATGGTTTTTTCCATTTGTCTCCTTACCCACCTCCTTTTTTTTTTCCATTTTCTACTTCTATGTAGACTCTAGAGCCAGCATGGTTTAGTGGGTAGAGAGCAGGCCTCGTGTTCAAAAAGACCTGAGTTTAAGTTCTGCATCTGACACATACTTTCACCCCTGGACAAATCACTATAGGCAGCTCTCTAAGGCTCTACATTGTAAAGAAGGTGCCAGCCTGCACTGGTAGAGGATATTTCCCTAACCTGGACTTTCCTATGCCAAAGAAATCACAAATCTAGACTCTATCTCCTGTGCCTGGGTAGACTCCCAGAGAGAACCGGGCTGTGGAACTGTGGTGTCTGTGGTGATGCCTAGTATACAGATGTGCTTCTTCAGGTGTGTAAAAGTTTCTTGTACTGTCAGAAGGGTGAGACAGTCTGCCTCTTCTAAACAACCCATTGTTTTTAAGAATGGAGTGGGGTTCTGGCTACTGTTCATTTCCCTACCTGTTTGGGAGAAAGAAATGGAGAATAAGAGAAAACTAAAAGAATATCGTCATACCCTTTAAATAGAGCTGGGCAGGCCTAAGTGGAAGCGCATCTCCATCTCATCTGAACCTCATTTTGGTGTGTGTTACCTTGCCCTTTAGTTCCACAGGACTTGGATTCAAATCCTGCCAATTGTGTGACTTGGGCAAGTGACTCCACTTAGAGATGATTTAATCATCTCTAAAATGAATTGATTCCTTCTAAGATTTCTCCAAGTTCTAGATTTCTGATTATCTGACACTTTTCACCACAACCTGATCCCACTTAAATCAAGAAAATGAGGCTTTGCTGACACCTGGTCCAGGGAGGAAGCCAAACTTCCCAGAGTTCATAAAACTCTAATGCTAATGCTAACGACAGTGACAGAGAAAGTAGAGAAAGAATCAACTTTGGGATGCCAGGGGTGAAAGCTATTGCTGCCCTTTCAAGAACATTTTGCCTCCATTTCTAATTACCTTCCTCTTCTTCATTTCCATCCCCTTACATATTCCTCCACCTAGATTTTTATGTGTCACCCATTCTCCCTCATACAGCCTGAGAACTCAGTAGAGCAATTGTTGAACCTGTTGGAATAAGATAGAAGGAATCAAATATTCCAGAAAATAGACCTCCCATCTGAAATGTGCTATTTAAATTCAGGGTAACTTGTCTCTAAAGTGCTTAATTTACATGCAGTGAAAGCATTCATTCATTCAACAAGTGCTTTATTAGACACCTGCTGTATGTCAGCCATTGTGCTAGATTCTCAGTCAATAAATATTATGTGCCACGCATTGTGTAAAGTGCTTCGGATATAAAAACAACAAAAATAATGAAAAAGACAGTCCTCAAGGATCATACAGTCTGATGGGGATGGGAGTGGGGAGATGACACACATAAAGAACTGAAGATGGGAGGGGGGCACAACAAGATGGGCTGTGGGAAGGTATCCAATGCAGGGGCAAGGTAGAGAAGTCAGAGAAATCCTGAAGTGTACAGCCAGGTGAGAAATGAGAAATATGCAAAAACAAAAATATATATATACACACACACACACATGCATTGTATGTACATGTGTATATATGTACATATACATACATATACATATATAGATACATGCACATGTGTGTGCACACACGTGCACACACACACACACTCACGCTGGAACAAACACAGTAATTCCCAGGAGGGACAACACTAACAAATGATGGTATTGTGTGGGAAGGGATGAGAGGGTGGGAGGAGCACTAGAACTGAGCTTTAATTTGAAGGGAGCTGAGAATCCTGAAATGGAAGTGAGAATGTGTCAAGGTAGTAGATGAAATGTCTACCAGCAGGTAGGTTAGTTTGAAGCAAGAATGCATGGTGGAATTGTGCACTAAGCCTGGAAAGGAATGCAAGAGCCACATAACGAAGGACTTTGAAAGCCAAAGTAGTTTGTATTTCATCCTACAGGCAAGAGGGAGCCATTAGAATTTCTTGACCAGAGTCGGAACAATATGCTTTAGGACTATCAGTGAGGCAGCTGTGTGGAGCATAGATTAGAAAGAGGAAAGAAGAAAAATGGGGGACCAACTAGAAACCAATTCTCAATAGTTCATTCATTCTTTTGTTCACTCAATAGTCCAAGCCAGAGATGGTCACAGCCTGACCCAATGTGATGGAAATGTGAGTAGAAAAAAGAAGTGTTAGAAAGGAGAGATATTTTGGAGCTAGACTCAAAGAAACTTGGCAACTGATTAGTTCTGAGATAAATAGCTCATTGAAGCTAGATTGCTTTGTGCTGGTAACTTATGAAGCTGTAAAATAGACGCCAATAAACAGAGAGCCAGATTAACATAAATATTAACTGATTTGATTTGATCTGCTAATTGCAGGAGGGATGCCAAATTCTTGAAGGGAGACTTGGGATAGGAGATTAATGAAGGATGGGCTCCAGCTTCTCATGCCTCCACATGTCGGAAGATTTGCTACACTTCCATAGGGACTCAGAGGACAGGGTGTTATATTAGCAGATGGGCAATTAATTCTGGTTACCATTTTAATATGGATCTTGATTTTCCTCTCTGGTGAAGAAAACACGTATATCCTTGAAAGGAAGTATGACTGAGAAGGAAATGAGGGATGTGCTAATAATAATAACAATGGTAGTACTATATACTTGTATAATTCTTAATGCATTTCGAAGCATTCTCACATCCTTTATCTCATTTGCTCTTCATGTTAACCCTGTGAGAGGTGTGGGGAGCTCTTTCCAAACAGTTTTCTTATTCCTAGGGGTGACTTGCTAAGGCAGTTGCTGCTGTTTGTCCTTCGTTCTCAAAGAGAACCGTAACATCAAGGAGGTGATGCCATGACATGCAAGTGAATTAGATTTAAGTGAGGGAGGGCTGTGCAAGGTCACCAGCGTCACTTTTTCCTCTGGAGCCATCTGGGTCCAGTAGCCAAATATAGATCAGGACAACTGGAGATGAACCAGGATGCAGTGGGGGACCTTGGCCTTTTCAAGCTAAGGTCTTTAACAGGTATCAGTTTGACTGAGGCAATGCCTATTCAGTGATAAAGACTCAATAAGAAATGAAGTAGAAAATGGTTTCTTTAAAAAAAATGATCTGGGAGATGAAGATCTTCAAAATTTCTGGCCAAAACAAAAACAATTGCTATTTCATTCATTCTAAGCTAATCAGGGTGCATCCTGGGCCAACCAGTTGCCTGATCCATATCTGGTCACTGGAGGCAGATGGCCCCAGAGGAAAAAGTGAGGCTCGTGACTTTGCACAGCCCTCCCTCACTGAAATCCAATTCATTTGCATGTCATGGCAGCACCTCCTTGATGTGATGGTCCTCTTCGAGAATGAAGAACAAACAGCAACCCTCTATGAGTAGCAAAGGAGCTGCCCACTGGAGACCAAACTGGAACTGGCCAGTTGGGCAACACAGTTGGTTTTCTTTCTTTCTTTTTTCTTTCTTCCTCTCTTCCTTCCTTCCTTTCTTTCTTCTTTGTTTTTCCTTCCTTCCTTCCTTCCTTCCTTTCTTTTTCTCTTTCTTTCTTTCTTTCATTTCTTTCTTTCTTTCTTTCTTTCTTTCTTTTGTAGGTAGTAGACAGAATCAGAACAGAAACCTACTAGGTCCGCTGACTGCCAAGCCTCCTGCTTTTAATACCACACCATGTTGCGTCTCTACTTCGCTGAATAAAAATTGTACTCATGGAAAACAAAGACCATTTATCTGCTTAAATATATAGTTTGTTTCTTTTCAAATCATACTGATGTATTAGGAGTGTTAGATTAGGTCTTAAGAAGACTTGGATCTAATTTGCTGATGCTTACTCGATCTGGGACATTGGGCAAGTCATAACTTCTCAGAACCTCAGTTTCCTTGTCTATATAATAAGATGAGAGCCTTAGACTTGAGTTGGAAAGGACCTGAGAGCTTATCTGGTCCAGCTGTTTCATTTCACAGAAGAATCCTAGAAGGGATTCCTTGGTCTGCCTACCTCACTGAGATGTTGTGAGAAAAGTGTTTTGTGAACCATAAAGTGCCAGAGTGAGTTATTGTTATTAATTAAGGGTCTAGCTCATTTTAAAAACAAGATTGTATCATCCCTTAGGTGAAAGAGGTTTCCTTGAAGGAGGAAATTAGAAATAGATGGGACACAGTGCTATTTAATCTTTCTAAAAGGATGTTCAGAAGCAGTCAATAAAGAGAGAACTGGATGACAAGAGGTATCTCACAACACACCCACAGAGGCTTGCAACCTGAAGACCAGGGGAGGTGATTTTTACCAGATTAATTTAAGAGCTATTTCAGGACATTTAGTGGTTAAAGTGAGTATGACTCCACCAAAAATGTGTTAATGAAGGATTTAACACCTGTACTCTTAAATAGCAGTTGAGTAGAAATAGAAAGAAGTAGACTGATCAGAAGCAATGCAAATTACTCCAATGGTGAGAGGCAATATTCCCAAAAGGAATTGATTAAGGTTTAAGTTAGCAATCAGGTATGCCATTTTTACCTTTTGTAAACCATTTCTAAAAGGTTTTTTGTTTGCATTTTCTTTCTTTCAATACTTGTTCTGTTTGATCAAAAATTGGTATAAAATATACATATTAGATATATGTGTGTGTATATATGTATGTATGTATGTGTATATATATATATATATATATATATATATATATATATATATAAACACATTTGGCCTTTATGTGGAGTTCTAAGCCCTTCACATACAGTCTCATTTGATCTTCTCAAGAACCCTTTGGAGCAAGTATTTCCATCTTCTTCATAAGAAAACTGAAGCTCAAAGAAGGTACCTGAATGACAGAGGAGTCATTCAAACCCAGATCTCCTCTGATCCCAGGTCCAATACTCTTTCTACTACACATTTGTGTGTATAATTTTGGGAAAGCAAAATTAAGCATATTATTTGGAGGCAATCCCATCTCTCTATGCCTGAAGTAATCCTAACTGTTGCTTCTCAATTTATATTACTGAATTACCATTATTATCATAAGATTACAAATCAAGAGAAGCAAGGTATTAGGAATCTGGTGGGGGATTAGTCATCTGGACCAACCTCTTCTTTTTACAGATGAGTAAATTGAGACCCCAGGAGCTCAAATGACTTTCCTAAATCTACACAGGTAGGAAGCGGCAGATCTAAAATTTGAAGGTGGGTCCTGTGCCTTTCAGTTTAGCATTTTTTTTACTGTACTATGCTACCTCTAATTACCTTCTGGTGACAGACAAAAAATTCAGTACCTGGGAAGGATTTAAAATTCCCTTTTGGCTCATGTCTCTGAACCCCTTTTAAGTGATGTATACATAGCACAAAACATGAACCCTTGAGAGGCAGTCCATAACTACATAATTTCATCTACTGCTGGATTCTATGCTCAGGCTCAGAAAATGCTGAATGAATTAAGTTAGTTTAAAAAATGTAAATGTTATAATAGGTGTTATTTATACATATGAGTCCCATCCCTCTTGAAAAAATACTGTCATAAAATAGTATAATGGGCAGATAAAATCCATTAAGTTACCCAGAATATATTTTCTCTCTGCTAATTTACTCCTTCTGTTAGGACTTGTCAAATCTGTGACCAGTGAACAAATAACAAATAAGTTACAATGAAGCAAAAAAGAAAAAGGTTAATCAGAACAGAGCAGTCAGTGCAGCCTGTTTCCTTCCCTGCTTAGTAAATAGATGGAACCCGTGCTCTGGACAAACCTCCCTATCCCTGTTATCTCCTTGCAGTAGCTTACAGGGCAGAAACTGAAACCGGCACACCAGTAGTGCAAGAGAAGAAATACTAGATCTGGAGATAGAGGACCTGGTTTTGGATTCTATTTCTACTACTTAGTCACTGTGTAACCTTGAGAAAGTTACCTAGTTCCTCTGAACCCTAGTTCTCTCATCTGTATAATCAGTGGATTGGGCTAGATGACCTTGAAAGTCCCTGACAGCTCCAACTCCTATAATCTAATTTAATTTCATCATTTTACAAATGAGTAAGCTGGGACATGGGAAGGTGGTGACTTGCCCAACAAGCTTGAAAGTGGCAGCATAGTCAAGTGGAAATGAGGCTGGTCTTGGAATAGAAAGATATGGGTTTGAATCCTGGATCCTCCACTTACTAGCTAAGTAGGCTAAAGCCTCAGTTATTTCATCCTATAAAAGTGAGTTTATCTGCATTATCTACCTCAAAGTGTTGTAATGAGGATCAAATCCAATTCAATGATCATTTATTAATCATCAGCTACGGGCAAGGCAGAGGATAGAGTGGTGGACTTGGAGTCAGGAAGACCTGAGTACCTCTGGCACTTAGTAGCCTTCAGACTATGGGCAATATATTAATATCTCTGAGCCTCAGTCAAATCCTAAAGGCTTACCCAGACCACTAGAGTCACAAATCCTTGACTTGTTTCATGTGAAGCACTATTAGCCTTTGGGGAAATAAAGACATGACAAAAGAAAGTGTATCCTCAAGAAATTACCAATGATAATAGGGAAATAGGTCCTTTAAGTACTCTATAAGTGTGAACTATTATTGTTATTATTATTATCCTCCCAGTAACCTCATTGGAGACAAAAATAGACCTAAAGCCCGCGCATCTCTTGATTTTCAGGGCAAGACTTTTCCCTTCTCTGTCATAATACATCTTCTTTCCATGGTTTCTTCAAGATCAGAATGAAGTACTATCACAAAACAATGGAATAGTCACTGTTTCTGGTACTGTTTTCCTAGAGTTTCCTTTCTTTTTAAGATAGGAAAGTTTTCTGAAGATAGGAAAAAACCAAGGGGAAAGAAAAAACACTGGAGAAATTAGATCTATTAAGTGATGGAAAAATGTGTTTTTCAGCAGTCAATCCTCTTAAAGTGTTAGGCTAACACCTGAGACCTGTTAGAGCAGCATACTGTGTGGTCCTTGGGTATATGGCTTGATGTATAGAAGCAGACATTGTTAGAAAAAACTGAAGTTCCTCTAGCCTCTCAGGGAACTGCTAGTGGTTTGGAACTTTGATAAATTATTGAACAGGTATGCTCAGAGAGGAGTTGATGAGTTAGGAAAGATTGAATTTTGAGTAGTCTGGGGAAGACCTGCTGAGATAAACCATTGCATCAAACTACATTCTCCACTGGAGGAGAGATAATTATCGGGATGAGAGGTTTATAGATTAATTCTTTGGCTCTTTTGTGAGTTCATGTCAAGTCTGAATGAGATGGGGGCTCATATGTAAGTCAATACAACTTCTTATAAAAGGGATAGAAAAATGAAAGAAAAATCACTCACTCCCCCAAAGACATTGCCATACATTACAAGGCAGGAAGAACTGCTTGTGTTTATCAGGAGCTTTGATGCAAAAGTAATATAAGCTTACAGGCAAGACCATGGCCAGGAGTTTATATCCTCTTCATCCAAAGCAGCTTGTTTAAATTTTCTCCTTCAGATAACAGTGAATCTGAGGCAGGACTTCCAAGAGGGAAGTACCTCAGAGGCAAAATAATGTTCTTCTGGGAGGCTGATAGAGTCTAATGTGTGTGTGTGTGTGTGTGTGTGTGTGGTGGGGGCGGTATTCATTCCAAGGTCATCAGCACATATCACTAAATAAGTTTTCCTTCTCTACTGGATTAAATAAGCCTAGCTTACTGATATGAAGCTTTAAAGTTTATAAAGCAATTTCCTCACATCTAGTCTGTGAAGAGAAGTAGTATGAGTGCTATAACCCCCATTTTAAGATAAGGAAACTGAGGCTCAGGACCTGAAATGTTTGTTACAGTGGAAAAGTCAATGGATTTGGAGTCCGAAGACATGGGTTCTGCTCTATGCTGTTGTTGTTCAGTCATTTTTCAGTTGTATCTGACTCTTGGTGACCTCATTTAGGGTTTTCTTGGCAGAGATACTACAGTGGTTTGCCATTTCCTTCACCAGCTTATTTTACAGATGAGGAAACTGAGGCAAACAGGGTTAAGAGAGTTATCAGGGTCACACAGCTAGTAAGTGTCTGAAGCCAGATTTGAACTCAGGAAGATGGGTCTTCCTGACTCCAGGCCCAGCGTTCTATGCACTACGGCACCATCTGACTGCCCTCTGCTCTGTGGTGCCTCTGCCAAGTCACTTTATTCATCTGGGACTGTTTCTTCACCTGTAAAATAAGGAGGTTGTACTTGATGATGCTAACATCTCTTCTAGTTCTAAATCTATTACCCTATGATCCATGGTCCCAGAGCTATTAAGTACCAAAGCTGAGATTTGAACCCAGGTCTTAGGTCTCTAGGTCCATGGCTCTTTTTTTTTTTTAAAGAGATTAGTAAAGGGGCCAGATGGTGAAGGAGAAGAGAAGGGATTGGATCAGAGGCATAAGAAGAGAGTTGAGGTTTTTTTTAAAAAAAATTTTTTTGTGGGTAATCAAGGTTAAGTGACTTGCCCAGGGTCACATGGCTAGTATCAAGCGTCTGAGGCTGGATTTGAACTCAGGTCCTCTTGACTCCAGGGCCGGTGCTCTATCCACTGCACCATCTAGCTGTCCCTGTGGCTCTTTCTACTTTACCATATTGTCTTTAATTTTAATTAAGAGCACGGTGGATGAGCCATTATTTACATATATAATATATACACATATACATGTACACATGTGTATATATTTATCTACATTTATACACATGTATATGTATTGGAATATAAATGAAAATTATTTTATTGAAGATAGAATATGGCACATTAAAAAGCTCACTGACTCAAGTTAGAGGATCTGGGTTCAAATCCTGCCTCTGATGTTTCCTCTATATGTGGCCTTAGGCAAATGACTTAAACTTCCTTATCTGTAAAATGAGGTTAGGCTAAATGGCCTCTGAGAACTTTCCCAGGTCTGGATCTGTAATGATAGCCTCTAACATGAGGCTCAAAATTTGGGCCAGTGGCTCATAATTCCCAAGAGAGAGAAAAGTCATTCAATCAAGAAACAATAACTTAGGGAAAGATTCAACAGGAGGAACGGTCTTTGTAGCAGGAAGAGAACTCTCTCAGCTCACCTTCCAAAGAGCCAACATGTGGAGTAAAAGCTAAAGAAAAAGATTCTAGCATTTTCATCTCCCTGGAACAACATGGGCTAGAGGCCAACATCAGGCTTTTAATGGAGAAGCCAAGCTTTAACTAAAGGGAAGACAAGCCTTATTGACGGGCTTGAGAGTTTACTTCAAACAAACCAACCAGAACGGAGAGGAATAGATTAGGTTTGAGACAAGAAGTGTAAAGAGCCAGAACCATTCAAGAATAAGGAATAGTGATGGACAGCCAAAGTGCTTTGATGCTGCTCATGAAATGAGAGAAATCTTGGAGATCTAGCCTACTGGGCATCTCCTCAAGAATTTATTGGAGGACGTGGACAAGAATTTCACAGGGTGAAAAGGAATGGATGGATCATGAATTGTCACATTGAAGGGAGTATCCATGTCACTAAAATCCCAAATTCACTGAGATAACATATGTACATCCCTCTCATTATTAGCAGTAAAAACTCTTAGGAAACTAAAGGAAAGTTGTACGCTATGTATAACTCTGTATGCTACAGAGATAGTGAGTTTATGTAAGGGTGGGGTTAAAAACCTGTGTTTCCATATTCAGGAGAACTGAGTGAGAGGAACCCAAAACTAGAGAGTGTATGATGGTATGAATTAGCTAGAGATTTGGGAGAGATGGGCTGGCGTTACAGTGTGGGGTGGGGCTGTGAGCCAAGTGAACCATGGAGTTTAGCTCATAGCTCCTAACCCTTGACTTGGTTGGGGTGTTTCTCAACCAAGAGCAAAGATAGCTGTCTCCTTCCTTATGCCCCTTCCCACCCTAAATGAGTGAGATGTTCTGTACTTTGCAGAAATCTATTTTCCCCATTCCATCATTGAATTATGGTACTTGACCTAGTGGAGCAAATGCATTTGTCTTGCCCTAGAGAAATGAATGTTTCCTCTTTGGTTAATACTACTTTGCTCGTCTTGTTCTATGTATATTCCTTCTAGCTTTGGCATCCAGCACGATGGAAGAGAAAATGACTGTGAGCCTGTGGGAAGGCACCCCTATATCATGTCCCGTCAGCTCCAGTATGACCCCACTCCACTCACATGGTCCAAGTGTAGCAAGGATTACATCACTCGCTTCCTTGAGTAAGTAATAAAGTAGCTTCCTAATTACTTGACAGCCTCTCCTGAGCCTCTCTGAGGCAAATTGTCCAAAGTTTTCTTTTCCTCTCTAGCAGTTTCCTAAAGATAGCTGGTTTCTGGGAAATGCCTACTACTGCTCTTAGCAGGATCTCCTCTGAACACTGCACCTAAAAGTCATCGAGAGACCCTCCGTCACAGCTTTGCTTTCTAAGCCTCTTAGAGGATAAAACCAATTCTATACACAAGGATTGCTCCTATTGTATCACTATATTGTATCACTATACATTCTCCAACATTCGTCCAGGTTTATTCCACCAGCATTAATTATCTTCTTTGCACAAGGCACATATAGTAAGTATTAAGGCTATAAACCAAGTAGTGCTTGCCCTCAGGAGCTCAGTCACCTGGAGGAAGCAGCTCCTTTCTCCCTTCTGACAATCTCCCTGTCCTAGCTCTTTGTGGGTCTGTTCCATGATCTGAGCCCTTTCCCTCAGTTGTTCCCAATTGAAAATTAGCAGGAAGAGTCCAAGCTGAGCAAGCCCAGTAACTGATACTGTTTTGGATTGCAATATTAAGCTACTGTAATCACAGGGCTAATGTTAGCTGAGCAGCCATGAGCTCATCCTGGGTGCCAGTTGTATTGCTATGTAATTGTTAGTGCTCTTTGAAGAATGAAGAATTGAACTTTGATTAAGGGTATGAAATAATAAGGAGGGGATGGAGAGAAGGCTTTGAGATTGGAATGGACATCTGCCAGCTGAGTGAATCGGTGAGAATGACTGTACTAAGTCTTCATCTACTTGTGTTGAATGTTTGTGTTCAGCCGAGGCTGGGGGTTCTGCCTGGATGATGTCCCCCAGAAGAAAGGTTTGAAGTCCAAGGTCGTTGCTCCTGGAGTTATCTATGACATCCACCACCAGTGCCAGCTGCAGTATGGTCCCAATGCAACCTTCTGTCAGGAAGTCGATGTAAGTGCCAGATGTCTTTGGTATCCCGGGAGCTGTGCCAAGCAGGCCTAAGTGGAGGCACAGCTAGTAAAGTGCTTAGAGGCTTGCAGATTGAAAAGCAAGTGAGTCATCGATTAGTTGGAATCAGATTAAGTTAGCTGGTGTCTTCTGAATCCTAGGTCATGGCCCTTTCCACTAAAATGAGATAATATTTATAAAGATCCTTATAAATCTTAAAATGCTATATAAACGTTGGCTATTGTTATTGGGAAAGGGAAGGGAATAAGCATTTATATAGCACCTACCATGTGTCAAGCACTATGCGAATGCTTTACAATTATTATCTTATTTTATCCTCACAATAACCCTGTGAGATAGATGTTATTATTATTTTACAGTTGAGGAAACTGAGGATGAGAGAGATTAAGTGACTTGCACAGGGTCACACAACTAATGAGTGTCTGAGTCCACATTTGAACTGAGATCTTCCTGACTTCAGGTCCAGTTTTCTATGCACTGTGCCACCTAGCTATCCCCAAACATTTATTAAGTACCTAATATATGCCAGGCACTTTACAAATATTCTCATTTGATCTTCACAACAACACTGGAAAGTGGGTGCTATTATTATCCCCATTTTATAGTTGAAGAAACAGAGGCAGACAGAAGTCAAGGGTCATATAGCTAGTGAGTATCTGAATATAGATTTGAATTGAGGTCTTCCTGACTTCAGGCCCAACCCTCTACTTCTCTATCTGGCTACATGATTATAATGATAATTCCACTAATACCTTGGAGGGGGGTGGGTCTCATTTTTTTTATCTTCTCTGGCTGTCCCTGGCACAGGCTCAAATACCACTTAGTACCCTGAATTCCTGGGATAAAAGGTACCACAGAGAGCTAAGAAATAAGCAGTAATTTATTAGAAATAAAAGGGAAATGTTTCTTCAACACAGAGGAAAGAAAGGAAAACACACTCCATGAATAATGAAGGAGAATTAACATGGAGAAGTACCTGGGAAGAATGTAAGACCTTAACTGAGCTGATATACAACCATGTTGGGAGGACAAGTTTATTGTTTTTATTCTCTTGTATGATTACATTTATTTTCTTGAGGTTAAAAATCAATGATCTTTTTTACATCATCTTCATTTCCAATTATATCCATCCCCTCCCTTGCCTAGAGAGCAATCCCTTGTAACAAAGAATAAAAAAGAATGAGGGGGAAAATGTAGTTCAGCAAAACTAACCAACGTATCCACCACGGCTAACAGTATATGCAATATTCTGAACGCATAGTCCCTAACCTTTATAAAGAAGAAATGGAGATACATTTTCTCATTTTTTTCTTCAAGATCAAGAATGGTAGTCATAATTGCATGGCATTCAATTTTTGTTGCTCTTTCCATTTCCATTGTGTGGTTTGTGTGTATATACATGTGTATACATATATATATATATATATATATGTTTACTATATATGTATATAGAGTTTTCTTTGTTCTGCTTACTTCTCTTTGCATCCATTCATCAACCTTCCCATGCTTCTCCCTTTTCTTCATATTTATGATTCTTTCGTTTAATGAGATTTTTTGTAGTGTGAAAAAAGATGAAATAAACAAGGTCATAATATGTTCCAAGATCTTCCATCAGTGATTAGGAAAGAATACTGGGTCTGAAGTCCAGTGGCCTGATTTTGAATCCTGGTTATGGCAACTGGAAAGCACTTAGCCTCCCTGCCCTCAGTTTTTCCATATGTAAAATGTGGATATTGCACTAGATGGCCTTTCTGGTCCCTTCAAACCCGAAATTTATGATCCTATGATCCTGCCATGATCTTGGGCAAGTCACTCTCTGAGCTTTTGTTTTCTCACGTATAAAATAGGAAGAGATTCATGAGATCCTTTCTAGATTAAATATTTTGTGGTTCTCTCCTGTCAAAACCCACATCTGAAATGCTGGTTGAGTGGAAATGGATGTGTTTACTGAATTTAATTGGAAAGCAATTGAGACCCTGTAGTTTATTAATACAAGGTTCCCACAATACCTTTTCCACATTCCTGTCAAATTGGTTAGCTGCAACTCATAAAGTAGTGACATCTTTCTATCTGGATAATTTCAATTTCCTTCACTGGGAAGGAGGCAAGTATAATCACTCTACTTTTATTGATGGAGAAACATAGATGGAAATCTATTGAAACAAACGTTGTATGAATGCTGAATGATAATTAGAACCCAGAGTCTGTGACTTGCCATAGTGATCATGGTTACCAATTATGATCCGTCAAGAGCTATTCATTGTCTTATTAAACATTCTGCAAAAATAGTGCTGGATTATAAGGAAACAAGATTCCATCTTCTAATTTCCCAAATACTGTACTCTAGGTTTCTGTCTTTCATATAGTAATTAAGTCCAAAGTGTATTTGAACTGGATTGGATGCTGGCCTTAAAGTCAAGGGAAGTAACATGGTATAGAGGAAAGGGTACTGGACTTGGGAACCTGGGTTTAAGTTCTGGCTCTCATATTACCTGTGTGACATTCAGCAAGTAACTTACCTCTTTGGGCCTCAGACTTCAAAGCCTTCTAACTCTAAGTTGGTGATCATAGCATCTTCATTACATCCTACCGAAGATTATTGAGAGTTTATTTAACACCTTGCCTCAATCATTTACTAGTTCTGTGATGATAAGCAAGTAACTTACCCTTATAGAGCCTCTATTTCTTCATCTGTAAAATGGGGATAATAATAATGAATTTCTCTACCTCATAGGATGGTTGACAATAAAACATTTTGCAAACCTCCACGGGCTGTATCAGTAGTAATTGTTATCTTTTTTACTAATGGCTGTACCTTTCCTGGTTTTGCAGAACATTTGCCAGACGTTGTGGTGCTCAGTGAAAGGTTCTTGCCGCTCCAAGCTGGATGCTGCTGCAGATGGGACCAGGTGTGGAGAGAAAAAGGTGATGTTCTAGATTGTGATGGAAGGCTAGAGAAACAGAGGGGTCTGAGGTCGAGGACAGAGGTCACAGGAGAGCAGTCAGCATGCCCAGAAACTGAGGCCAGTTCAGGCAGAGCAACCAGAGTCAGGCATTTTCATTTCTGACACTCATCCTGACATTTCCCTGTGGGAAGATGCAATTAGAGAAGAGCAGTGCTTGATGCCACATTTATCTGAGTGACCTCTGGCCAAACACTTCACACATCTTTAATGATTTAGCCTCCTAGTCTTGAGAGATGGGGTATGTTGCTGACAATGGAATTTTCTGGATTGATTACCCAAAGACCCAGTTTACTTTTTTTGATTTTTTTTCTAAATGAAGAATAAATTGGACAAGTCAGTAGGCATTTTCTTCTGAGGATGCCTGATTTAGGCCATTAACTTCCTTCTTTAGCACCTGATCTGGCTACATGCCCACAACATTTCTCTACTTTGCTAGGCACTAAGGCCAGATACTCTCAGCCTGCTGGGAGTCAAAATACAATATTGGATTCCAAAGCATTTCCTTGAGAGCTAGTTCTTCAGTACCTTCTGATTTAGTCTGTAGTATTTCCTAGAAGCAAAAATGAGTCCTCAGGTTTGGGGGAGAGGGGCAGTTTCTTTTTTCATTTTGGGGGCAAAATGATGCATGAATCTCTTCAGACATCAAGATTATCTGAACTGGAGAGGAAAATGTGACAAATAGTTACACCCTGCCCAGCACCTCCAAGAAACATGGGCATAGCTTGTAAGCATGATATATTTCTTTCTTCATCACTGCCTTCTCCTTTTTACTTTCCCAAACAGATAGCTGACTTGAAATATTTGGATGGTTGGTTGGTAGACTTGTGAATTGATCCAAACATTTTGAAGAGCAATTTGTAATAATACCCAAAGAATTATAAAACTGTGTATACCCTTTGACCCAGCAATACCACTCTTAGATCTGTTTCTCAAGGTGATCAGGGAAAAAGGAAAATACAAAATATTTAAAACAGCTCTCCTTGTGGTGACAAAGAATTGGAAATTGAGGGGCTGCCCATTAATTAAGGAATGGCTAAACAAGTTGTGGTATGTAATTGTGATGGAGTATTACTGTTCTATAAGAAATGATGATCAGGTTGACTTTTAGGAAAAAAAATGGAAAGACTTGCATAAAATAATAAAAAGTGAAATGAATCAAGAGACCATTATATACAGTGACATCAATATTGTTTGAAGAATAACTGAACGACTAAGTTATTCTGAGTATTATAAATACTCAAATCAACTACAAAGGACCTATGAAGGAAGAGATAATATCCACCTCCAGAGAAAGAACTGATAAATAGAAGTAGGCATAGTACATTTTTGCATACATACATAATACACATATATGTATATATACATGTGTGTATATATACATACATACATATCTGTGTTAAGTAGTGGCCTTCTCTAGTGTGAGAGGAGACATTTCAGAACTTAAAATGTAACAAAAAATTAAATTCAAAGAAAAAGAAATATGATTGGCATGTGGAAAAGGAAACTGGCTCATTTTTTGTTTGTCCAGAGGGTAAAATTGAAAACGACAGGTTAGATTAACAAGAGGGCATTCCTTCTTCATTAAAAGAAAGGATTGTTGAAGTGCTACCTTAGATAGTAGAGAGCTGCCCATGACTAGAGGTGTCAATCAAGGACTACTTGACAACTTGTCAGGGGCATTCTAGAGGAGATGCCTGCACCAAGTGGGAAGATGGACTAGGTGATATCTAAGAACTCTTCTAACTAATATTTTTTATTATGAAGGTTAAAACTCTCAAAGGAGACTCTCTTTTGCCTTTATTTCTCCGATTCAGTTCTGAGTTACTTTCCTCAAAAATTGGTGGCAAAAGCAAGGTCCTGAGTTTGAATTTTCCTGCTGTGAAGGGATCCTCTCAACTCCCTGAGTGCTAAGTCGATGTTGTTGTGAGGTTGCTAGCTTCCTGATCTATCTTTCTCCTGCTTCTTTCTTCATTTCCTCCTGACCCCTCAGTGGTGTATGGCTGGCAAGTGCATCACAGTGGGAAAGAAACCAGAGAGCATCCCTGGAGGCTGGGGCCGCTGGTCACCTTGGTCACATTGCTCCAGGACCTGTGGGGCTGGAATTCAAAGCGCAGAGAGACTGTGTAACAACCCTGAGTAAGTTGCTTTCCTCTTTTTTTTTCCTCTATCTCTTTTTAAAGCTTTTGGATTTGAAATCCTGATGAGCATAATCCCTGTAATTCTGAGCTTTTTGATGAAAAACCCAAACACTGGTTCTCTTCGACCTCAATCAAGGAAGAATCAAAAGGAATGACAAAGGATGTTAAGAGTCCATTAGGCTCTGTGTTTGATTAGCTATTAGACCTGCTTCCTAATATTTTGGGTTTTTATATAATTTGGACAAATGGGCCACTTCTCATTTTTATGTTTAAATTTGGGATTGGCTTTTTTTTTTCACCTACAGATGTCGAGTTGGAAGGCTTCTTAATAGCTTCATTTGTTTAGGGGCAAAAAAAAAATATCCCCAGAGCCCATAGATGCAGAATTAATCTTTGCAAGAAAGGTTTCTGCCTGATTCACTTTATCAGTAAAAATTTGTTAAGGGCCCCTCCTGTGCATCCTGGGGTGACTGCTGAAATATTTAATAATGTAGATTAACTGTAAAGATATTTTAATAGCCTGATCCTGAATTTTCCAAACTATGTTTCAGAGAATCCTTGAGTTCCACAGAAACTTGTTTGGACAAATGGATAGGAAGGAGTCAGTGGAATAGTTTTACCATTGGAAGCTTTAGCTGTCATGGTGAAATTACTGATTTAAAATATATATTCTATGTTTATATGAAGTTAGATCTAAATCCTTTCACTTCTAGCTCCAAATGATACACTCATACTTAGTATTAGTTCCTTTTGTTCTGGAGAGCAGTCAAATACTACACCATAAAAATGATAGAATGTGCTGCCACTCACAATCAGAAAATGAGGTTTGTTTACTGTGACCTAGAAAAGAAAAAGCATGAACATTAGAGAGAAATTTTAGCGTAACTGCCCCCAGCCTCCTAAACCTTATTGTCCATTAACTTATTAATTAATTAATGTAAAAACCTTACACCATTATTAAGAGATGGCATGGTTTAGCATATAGAGGGCTGACCTTGAAGTCAGGAAGCCTAGGCATCAAGTCCCACATCTGACATACTGAGGTACTTTCCACACTGGAAGTTCCCTTCATTAATAAAATCCCAGGGCCAGATAAAATTTTTAAAATTGTAATTATAACAACAATGATGACGACGACTATGATGATAACCTTATTCCTTTAGTGCAGGGATTTTAACTCGGGGTCCTTGCACTCCATAGAGGTTCATGGATAGATTTCAGGGAGTCTGTGAACTCATCTGGGGAAACATTACATCTTTATTTCAATAGAATTGTTTGTCTTTTTTAATCCTAGGTATTTTATTTCATGTATTTAAAAATATTATTCTGAAAACAGTCCAGAAGCTTCACAAGACTTTCAAAGGCGTCCATGACACAAAAAAGGTTAAGAGCCCCTGCTCCAGTGTTTCTCTATAATATGAAGTGACCCTGATTTCTTGAAAGTTGTACCACTGAGACACAAATCCTGGTAAACCTCTGAGTACAGGTCCAGCAATAGCTTGTATGGCTATTGGCCAAAAACTTACCTCTCTAAATCCATCAGAGAATGATATTTTTTTATCCTGAAACTCATGAAGACCAAATGCTGACAGGTTGAAGGGCTGAGCTTGAAGAAGTATTCGTATGATGGAATCATGGTTTTTAGGGATAATCATATGTGGTGCAATTGAGATCGAGTCACTGAAGTTGGTGTAAGAAAGACTCCAAATCCTGCTTCAGACACCATCTGTGTGACCTTGGGCAAGTCACTTAACTTTTCTTCTAGTTTCCTCAGATGCAAAATAGGAAAAATAATAGCATCTATCTCAGAAAGTTGTTGTGAGGATTAAGTGAGATAACTGTATTTATTGTATTAGCTGCTTCTCTTCTCCTCCCTTCCTTCTCCCTCCCCCCCCATGGCCCATTGGCTACAGATTGGTATGAGGGAACATCTTATACCAATGAGATAGATATGGATGATGATATGGATATGGATGATAGAGACAGAGAGATGGAAATATAGATGGGTATAAATATAGATTCTATTGATATGGGCATAGATTGAGGTGATATGAATATGGATATAAATATATTCCCTTTACTAACACTAGCAGTAGAAACATCGTCTGCCAAAGCAGATTGGCAACTTTTCTGCAACTTTTAAAGTCAGATTTGCCTGGAGGACTGAGCAATCCAGTACCTCCCCTGGGTCACATAGCCAGTGCATCAGAGGCAGCACTAAGGTTCAGGTTTCCCTAACTCCCAGGCAGTCCCTTTATTCCACATTGTCTCTGTGTTACTATATTCTGCTGTGTACTGAAGTACTGAAAACATGCTGGGTAGAATGAACCATTTGATAATGTATGGAGTTATGAAAACTTCCTTAAAGAAGTGACTTTTGAAGGTAGAAAGGAACATGAGTTTGGTAGAGATTTCATAGTGAGGAATTCCAGAGAATGCCTTTTATAGAAAAAGTGGTCTTTGGAGAAATTTTGAAAGCACTCTGTTTCATTGGCAGACCCAAGTTTGGAGGGAAGTATTGCACTGGAGAAAGAAAGCGCTACCGCCTGTGCAACATCCACCCCTGCCGTTTGGATGTGCCAACTTTTCGGCAGATGCAGTGCAGTGAATTTGACACAGTTCCCTACAAAAATGAGTTGTACCATTGGTTTCCAGTTTTTAACTCAGGTAAGACATGATGAAAGCTAACATTTCCTAGTTACTGGGCCTCTGCCATCAATCCTCAAGACAGATTTCATTGTCAGATTGCCTATGGCACCTAAGCTAGGCACATTAAACAGAGAAAAGTATGGTTATGAATCTAGTCCTCTGGGAATTTATAAACTGAAGCAGGCAACCTTGACATGGATAAATCAATCAGTAAGCATGTATCAGGTGTCATACATTCAGTGCTCAATGAGGTATGCTGTAAGGGAGTTACAATAGACATATAATATATAGTCCCTGGGGCAGAGCCAAGATGGCAGAGTGAAAGCAGTGACTTGCTTGAGATCTCCCCCAAACCCCTCCAAATACCTGTAAAAAATGGATCTAAACAAATTCTAAAGCAGCAGAACCCACAAAAAGACAGAGTGAAACAAATTTCCAGCCAAAGACAGCCTGGATGGTTGATCAGAAAGGTATATCACGCCAGGCAGGGAGAGAAGTGTAGTTCAGCGTCGGTGTGCAGGCAACTTAAAAGACAACTTAAAAGGTCAGTGGAAAAAGTCTGTTTCTGTGGTGAAAGAGAGAAGCTAGGTCCCAGCCCCAGTTCCCGAGTGTGGCCCAGGGTGGCGTCTGCTTCCTGGCTTCCAACCCACAGATTGAGGGGTAATCGAGTGGCTGATCAGAGAGGGATTATGGGAATCTCTTTGCCAGTGCTGAGGCAGGAATCTCTTGCTTTGCCTGTGCTTAGATCTGGGTCACAGTTCTGGGTGGCAGTCCTGGTGCGAGAAGGAGCACTGGTGTGCTGAAGCATGTAGTGGTGGTGAAGAGGAAATCCTCCTCACAGTTCCAAGACAGAAAAGAGTGATTGTGGTCACTCATAGACGAGAGCACAGGCCAGGAAAGGAGTAAACACCTAACCCCTTATCATACCACCTTGGAAGAACTGAAAATTTACTGGTCCCTAGAAGTTTCTCTGAAAACAGCTGTACAAACCCCTGAAGCTTGGGACAGTACATTCTCCACATTGGAAGTAGACCTCTACCTTAACAAAGAGTTTATAACTCAAGTAATTGGCTGGGATCATGAGCAAACCTAGAAAAAAGTGTCACACCATAGAATCTTTTTTTGGTAACAAAGAAGATCAAAACATACAACCAGAAAAAGACAACAAAGTCAAAGCTCCTACATCCAAAGCCTCCAAGAAAAATATGAAATCAGTCCCAGGCCTTGGAAGAGCTCAAAAAGGATTTTGAGAAGCAAGTAAGAGAAGTAGAGGAAAAACTGGGAAGAGAAATGAGAGTGATGCAAGAAAATCATGAAAAACAAGTCAACAGCTTGCTAAAGGAGACCCAAAAAAAATACTGAAGAAAATAACACCTTAAAAAATAGCCTAACCCAAATGGCAAAAGAGGTCCAAAAAGCCAATGAGGAGAAGAATACTTTAAAAAGCAAAATTGGCCAAACGGAAAAGGAAGTCCAAAAGATTACTGAAGAAAATGCTTCCTTAAAAATTAGAATGGAGCAATTGGAAACTAGTGACTTTATGAGAAATCAAGACACTGTAAAACAAATCCAAAAGAATGAAAAATTAGAAAACAATGTGAAATATCTCATTGGAAAAACAACTGATCTGGAAGGTAGGTCCAGGAGAGATAATTTAAAAATTATTGGACTATCTGAAAGCCATGATCAAAAAAAAGATCCTAGACATCATCTTTCAAGAAATTATCAAGGAAAACTGATCTGATATTTTAGAACCAGAGGGCAAAATAGAAATTGAAAGAATCCACTGATCTCCTCCTGAAATAGATCCCCGAAGGAAAACTCCTAGGAATATTGTAGCCAAATTCCAGAGTTCCCAGGTCAAGGAGAAAATATTACAAGCAGCCAGAAAGAAACAATTCAAGTATTGTGGAAACACAATCAGGATAACACAAGATTTAGCAGCTTCTATATTAAGGGACTGCAGGGCATGGGATATAATATTCCAGAGGGCAAAGGAGACAGGATTACAACCAAGAATCATCTACCCAGCAAAACTGAGTATAATCCTTCAGGGTAGAAAATGGTCATTCAGTGAAATAGAGGACTTTCAAGCATTCTTGATGAAAAGACCAGAGTTGAATAGAAAATTTTATTTTCAAATACAAGACTCTAGTGGAACATGAAGAGGTAAATAGGAAAGAGAAAATTGTAAGAGACTTATCTTAGGTTGAACTGTTTACATTCGTGCCCGGAAAGATGATATTTGTAACTCATGAGACCTTTGTCAGTATTAGGGTAGTTGGAGGAAAAATTATATGTATAGATAGATAGATAGATAGATAGATAGATAGATAGATAGATAGATA
>NW_020954569.1:82456429-82504984 GCF_900497805.2 Vombatus ursinus | reverse complement strand
TAGATAGATAGATAGATAGATAGATAGATAGATAGATAGATAGATAGCACAGGATGAGTTGAAGATGAAGGGGCAATATCTGGAGAACAAAATTAAGTGGTGAGAGAGGATTATACTGGGAGAAGGAGAAAGGGAGAGGTAGAATGGGGTAAATTATCTCACAAAAAAAAACAGGAAAGAAAAGGCTCTTACAGTGGAGGGGAAATGGGGAAGGTGAGAGGGAATGAATGAATCTTATTCTTATCAGATTTGGCTAAAAGAGGGAATAATATACCCACTCAATTGGGTATGGAAATCTATTTTATCTTACAGGAAAATAGGGGAGGAAGGGGACGAGAGAGCAGGGGGATGATAGCGGGGAGGGCAGATTGGGAGAGGGGGTAATCAGAAGCAAACTCTTTTGAGGAGGAACAGGGTCAAAAGAAAGAATAAAATAAATGGGGGGGTAGAATAGAATTAAGGGAAATAGAGTTAGTTTTTCACAACATGACTACTATGGAAGTATTTTGCATAACTGCACATGTATAACCTGTATTGAGTTGCTTGCCTTTTCAATGAGGATGGGTGGGGAGGGAGGAAGGGAGAAAATTTGGAACCCAAAGTTTTAAAAACACATGTTTAAAAAAAATGTTTTCACATGTAACTGGGAAATAAGAAATACAGGAAATGGGGTACAGAAATCTATCCTGCCCCACAGGAAAATAGAAAGGGAAGGGGGGAGAGAATGGGGGGGAGAGACAGAAGGGAGGGCAGACTAGGGGAAGGGGTACTCAAAATACATGCCTTCTTGGGGTGGGGGGAGGGGCAAGATGAGGTGAAAATTTGGAACTCAAAATCTTGTGGTAGTGAATGTTGAAAAATGAAAATAAATAAATTAAAAATAATAATAATATACAGTCCCTGCCCCTTGAAGAGCAAGTATCTCTGTCTCTGTCTCTCTTTCTCTCTCTTCCCTCTCTCTCCCCCCTCTTTCTCTCCATATATACATGTATAGACATACACAGGTGCATATATAGACACATATATGAATAGTTTTTATTTGTACCTGCATAGGGTTGATTTCACAGATGACATTTCTCATGAGTGGAGTGTCCACTAGTTGTCCAAGTTGGTAATATACTTAATCCGACAGCCACCAGGAATGATGAACTTCTCTGCTGCCTTAAACTCATCATCATTGAATTTGGTGAGAGCCCACTTCTTGGAGATGTGGATCTTTTGATGGCCAGGGAATTTGAACTTGACCCTCTGCAAAGCCCTAATTGCATACTCTTTATCCTGGACCTTGGTTCAGAGGGATGTGATGATCTGGCTAATGTATATTTAAGCTACAGTGCCCTGAAGCTTTCTAAAGACTCTCGTCCCATACCTGACATGCTAGTTAGGAGCCTATCAGCCCCTGCAGAGGGGCTGAAAAATATCTTGTTTGTGTGGATGACATGAAAGGTATGCAGTTGCACACAGAAATGAAAGCCATCCTTACCATCGCTCTTCGCCTTGTACTTGTTGGAATAGATCTGAGTGGCATCCAGGGCTTCTGAGCACTGCTGTTCACATTCATCTGATAAAAACATGGACCCAAAATGAGAACTCATCCACTTTTGCTTTCCTTTTGCCAAGATATTGATTGGCTTCAGGGAACTTCCTACAGAAATGGAACTTTGGGTACAGCTTATATCCATAGAGTGATTATACCTTGCAATACCTACAGCAATGGGCAGGATGATGGCCTATGGCAGCAACATAATCAAGTGTTATGTCTTTACCCGGAGAAGGAACTCAAGGAACTTTTACAACTATTGCATGTGAATGGAGGGAGAACAAAGGCTTGGGCACACAATAGATGTTTACTAATTCATCTCAAGGGCTGTCTCCAGTTGTCCTGATATATATGTTGCTGCTGGACCCAGATGGCTCCAGAGGAGGGAGTAAGGCTGGTGACTTTGCAGAGCCTTCCCTCACTTAAATCCAATTCACTTGCATGTCATGGCATCACCTCCCTGATGTCATGGTCCTCTTCAAGAACAAAGGACAAACAATGACAATAATCAATCAATCAATGGTATCAATCAATTTATATGTACAAAAAAATAGATTTATGGGAAATGAGTATGGCCTGAAATATTCAGAGAAGGCTTCTTGGAGGAGATCAAACTGATAATGGGCCTCAAAGAGGGGGTAAGATTTGGATCAGCAGAGAGGAGAAAGAAAACAGAATTGTAATTGAACATGCCATACGTGGGATTGGAGCAGTAGGGGAAATACCAAAACCAAAGACAAAAGTAGTTAACCCAGGTAATGTTTGATTACAAAGCACATTCTGTATGGATCAGCATGGTATAATTGAGATAGAGATAGGGGAGCCTCAGTCTCAGCAGTTCTGTGTCCAGGAATAACGGGCCAGAGAGGCCTGCTGATCCCCTTCGATCACAGTAATGGCCAGGAGTCCTCCATGTGTGAGGACAATAGTTCAAGAATCAAAGTATAAAAAAATGCCTATTGTCCATAAGAAGCAAGTTCCCTTCCATGGGAACTGCTGGTACTGAAATGAGTTAGGAACCAATTAGGAAAGAGTCTTATCTGCCTGGATATGGTCCTTACTGAAGGTATTGGGGTGAAATAGATGATTTAATTTAATTTAATTTTTTGGTGAGACAATTGGGGTTAAGTGACTTGCCCAGGGTCATGCAGCTACTATGTGTCAGGTGTCCAGTCTGTGGTCGGATTTGAACTCAGGTCCTCCTGACTCCAGGTCCAGCATTCTATCCACTGTGCCACCTAGCTGCCTCTGAAATAGATGATTTTTCCAGGTCCCTGTCAATCCCTGGTACCTTGCTTTATAATGACTGAAAATGCACTTGGGAAGATATGAAATAAAAGTTTTATTTATTAGCAAAGGATAAAAGTTGCATGCGTGGCCTGTGAGATGAGTGGTATGGCATGGAGTGGCTGTGGAATAGTGAGAAGATCACTGGATTTTGGCTCTAAAGACCTTCGTTCGTATCCTGACTTTGCAGTTTATCTGGGTGAACTTGACCAAGTCATTTATTTAATTATTCCATCCCTCTGTTTCCTCGTATGTAAAATGCTGATAATAATGCTTACACTTCTACTTCTCAGGCTGGTGGTAAGCAAGGCACTTTGAAAACTATGGTGCAGTCTACAGAAATGCCAGTCATTAATGTTATCCTTTCCACTGACTTTTGATCCAAAATAGATAAATAGCTACATTGTTGTCAAGGGCAACATCTGCCTCTCTGACAAAGAAGCATCCATTCATGCTTTTGGTTAAAAATCCCATGTATCTCTCTGAGGTATATGTCTGAATCCTGGGAAACCCATGCAATCCAAACACCGAGAACCCAATATAACAAACACTAACATGGACACTGCCCGGTAGGCTTGCGGAGAGTCATTGATGATGGACATGGTGGTGGGAGTGTGAGACTCTTCCCTTACAGTGCTGACGGCCTCACTTAAGGAGCCACCAAAGAGTGTTCCTTAATGTTCTGTCTTTTATTTTCAGAGATGCTGCTGATGCTACCCTCCTTAGAGCAGGAATATCCACTCCTTTACCCTTTGTTGTCCTTGCTGTTTTTCAGTTGTGGCCAACACTTTGTGACCCCATTTGGGGTTTTCTTGGCAAGGATAATGGAGTGGTTTGTAATTTCCTTCTCCAGCCCATTTTATAGATGAGGAAACTGAGGCAAACAGGGTGAAGTGACTTGCCCAGGGTCACACAGCTAATAAGTATCTGAGGCCAGATTTGAACAAAGTCTTCCTGACTTCAGGCCTGGCATTCCATCCACTGTACCACCTAGTTGTCCCCTTTACCTTAGTGAAGATGTTTAATTTAGTTGTCTGGCAGTATGTTGTAGTAGAAGGAATACCAATCTCAGAGTCAGGAGAGAGACCTAGGTTCAAATCCTGACTCTAACATTTGTAAGTTCTGTGACCGTGGACTAATTCCTTAACCTCTTTGATCCTCAATTTTGTTCATCTGAAAATGGAGGTGATAGTGATACTTGTGCTACTAGCTGCATAGGGGACAGCTAGGAGGTACAGGGGATAGAGTGCTATCCTTGGAATCAAGAGGACCTACCTGAGTTCAAATCCCCCCTCAGATGCTAGCTGTGTGACCCTGAGCAAGTCACTTAACCCTGTTTGCCTCAGTTTCCTCGTCTATAAATTGAGCTGGAGAAGAAAATGGCAAACCACTCCAGTATCTTTGTCAAGAAAACCTCAAATGGGGTCACAGTGAGTCAGACATGACTGAAACAATTCAATGACAAAAGTTACATGGGGGTGCTGTCAAAAAAGTACCTTTTGGATCTTGACACCCACCCACAGAAATAAGAATAGTTGATATTTCTAAAGTGCTTTTTCAGGTTTACAAAGTATTTTACACATAGGAATTGGACTGGTGAACTCATTGGTATCAGATGAAATATGTGCACCTTAAATTGGGAGGCAGAAGGAAGCAGGGGTATGGATCTGTGATTTTGCCAGTAGGGGAATATTCTAGTGTTGAAAGTCCCAACATCAGTGCAGATTGGCAACTGGTTCATAACTTACAGTCTTAGAAAGTTGCCCTTAGCACTGAGACAGGTTGTGGTCATGCAGTCAACATGTGTGAAAAGTGGTACCTCAATAGGGTTCTTCCTCACTCCATAGCTAGCCCTCTATCTATTCTCCTTCGACCATTTTGCCAATGAGAAAACTGAAGTAGAGAGCTTAAAGTCACACAGAGAGTAGGTCTCAGAACCAGAATTCTCTAGTATGCCACTCTGCCTCTTCTGCTAATGACATAGTAGTAAATGGGTTAATATTAATGATAAAGTATCAATAACACTTATTTCTAAATTGGGGTATTCTATAATTCACAGCCATGTAGCATCACTGGGAGCATAATGTATTAACCAGATGGGTTTTTGAGGTAACAGGCTGTTTGGGTTCATTGGAAACACTGAAGTTTCCTAAATATAATCTAACCCAATAACCTGCTCCTACTAAGTTCTGGGCGTAGCACATTGTCCATCTGCATTTCCTGACAAAAACATGTACACTGATAGAATAATTTGGTAGGCCCCCTCATCCAACTGCATGTTATAATCTGGACACTTGGTATTTTTATCTGCTTCGTTTTGATTTTTCATGGGTATATGATAAGGATTCAAGAATATGTTATACCCACATATACATACATAAATGTGTGTGTGTGTGTGTGTGCAATTGAGGTTTATAACATGGGAATCTTGGATGTTTGGGGAGAAAATCCTAATTCTTAGATTAACATTATGGAGATTAAACCTGCTTTCCCACAACACATCCCTTGGTGCTGGTGTCCAAGATAGACTAGTGGGCTTCATGGCTCCTAGGTCTGACCTACTGTGGCTCTGCTTATATCCTTATGGTTTTATGTGGGCAATTTTGATAATAATGTTGTCGATTAGGTGATGAGGGAAAGGGTAGGGAAAGGCATCCTAGGAGTCAGAAGATCTAGGTTCTAGTCCTGGATCTGCCTTTAAATTACCATGAAACTCTAAACTAGTGATCTAGTCTCTCTGGACCCCAGTTTCCTCATCTATGGAGTTAATAACTTTTGTCCTGCTTATCCCATAAGAGGTTATCATGAAGTTCAATAAAATAATGAGTTTTAAAATACTTTTCAGTTTAATAATTCAACTCCATGAGACATTTACTTATGCACCTCACACAGTGGAAGGCACTGATGCCAGGTACTGGGAATACTAGGAAAAATGAGAAGAAAATCCTCTAGAAGCTTATCTTCCCTTAAGAGCTGGAGTGAAGAGGACATACCATGTAAACAAATAGGGAATGCAACAATTCAATAAAGTAATTTGTGGAGGGAGAAAACATTAACCATTGGAGTAATCAGGAAGGCATCATGGCAGTGCCTGAGCTGAGTTTTGAAGGAAGATAAGGATTTAGAAAAGAGGAGTCAAAGAAGGAGTGCATTGTAAACCAAGGGTTGCTTTGTGTTAGTTCAGTGAAGCAAGAGATAGGATGATGAGTACACAGAGTAATTAGCAGTTCACTTTGCCTAGGATAGGGTTGGGGAATCTGCAGCCTTGAGGCCATATGTGGCCCTCTAGGTCCTCAAGAGCAGCCCTTTGACTAAATCTATACTTGACAGAACAAATTCCCTAAGTAAAAGGATTTGTTTTGTAAAACTTGGACTCAGTCAAAAGGCTGCACTTGACCTAGAAGGCTACAAGTGGCCTCAAGGCTGCAGGTTCCCCACCCCTGGGCTAGGACATGGAGTATGTAAAAGGGAGTAAGGTGCAAAACGACTACAAAGGTTATCACAGAATCACAGAATTCCAGCGATGGATGGGACTAGAGGGAACACTTTGTACAACCCATGCCTGAAGAAGAATGCCCATTACAACGCAGTTGATAGTGGCCATCCAGCCTTTGCTTCAGGACTTCTAGTGAAAAGGACCCTACTCCCTCTGGAGGCTGCCCATTTGACTTTGGGGTAACTCTTATTGTTAGTAATGTTTTCCTGACATCAAGCCTCAGTTTACCTCTTTTAAACTTCTACCCCAGTCCTCCTACTTCTGAACTCCAGCCAGGCAGAATAAGTTCATTTCCTCTTCTGTAAGACAAGCCTTCAAATACCACCAGAAAGCTATTATATCTCATGTAAGTCTTTTCTTCTCCAAAATAAACATTCCCAATTCCTTCAATTCATCCCTGTAGGACATTATCTTGAAGTTCTTCACCATTCCTTAAGTGTTTTCTATATACTTTTGTACATAAATAATAATAATAATTACCAATTCTTAATAAATGTGTTTTTCTTTAATTCATTCATTCAGTATCACTAATTCCTAACATACGATGCCCCAAACTGAACATAATATTGCAAATGTGGTGTGATCACTTCCTGTATTCCTGGAAGTTCTGCCTCTCTTAATTTAATCCAGCCTAAGATCTCTTTAGTTCTTTTAACTTTCATATCACACTGCTAACACCCAGGGATCCTTCAGTCCACTAACAGCCCCAGATCTTTTACAAACTACTGTCTAGCCAGGTCTTCCCACCTTGTACTTACAAGATAGTTTTCTTAGAAATGTAAGACTTTTGATGATTTCTTAGCAGATTTCATATTTTAGATTCAGTACAAGTTTTCAGCCTGTCAAGATATTTTGGGATCCTGACTCTCTCATCCATTGTGCTAGCTATCTCTTGGTTTTGTGTCACTTGTAAATTTGATAAGAATGCTGTCTATCTTTATCTGAAAAACTAATAAATGTGTTAAATAGCATTGGGACAAAATACAACATTGAGTCAGAAACAGATCTCCGAGGCACTTTGTTGGAGTTGTTGTTCATTCACCTTTCAATCGTGTTCGACTCTTTGTGACTCCATTTGGCTTTTCTTGACAGAGATTCTGGAATGGTTTACCTTTTCCTTCTCCAGCTCATTTTTTTTTGCAAATGAGGAAACTGAGGCAATCAGGGTTAAGTGACTTGTCCAGGATCACACAGCTACTAAGTGTCTGATGTTGAATTTGAACTGAGATCTTCCTGGCTCCAGACCCAGTGCTCTATCTACTGCACCATCTAGCTGCCCCTACTTTGTTGGAGACCTCCTTCCAAATTGTTAGGATAGGGTTGGGGATAGAGATTGGACTGATTATTTCATTTCTGTAGGGAATTCCTGAATGAGGAAACTCCTTCTACCAATGCAGGTTGGTGTTGGTGGGTTTATCTGCAATTTATTGTGTTAGAGAGATTATAGTGAGGTTAGAGTAGAGAACTGAGAGATTAAGTGACTTGTTGGAATTCACAGAGCCAACCTGTGGCAAATAGGCAGGACTTGAACCCCGATCTTCTGGCTTCAAAGCCAACTTTTCCATTCACCAGTCTATGACTTTCTAGACTTTGTTACCATCTCACCCTGAAACACCCCTTCTCCAGGCTGGCCCCCTTCTACTACCATTGATGAATTTCTCTTGAGGCCTCTATTTTGACTGAATGAAGGGCCAACCTTCATCCACCTCTTCATTATGCTCCTTGACTCTAGACCTCAGCACTTAGCACAGTATCTGGAACATGGGAGCACTTAATAAATATTAATTGTCTCTTGCCTATACCATGGTACTTTCAAATTGATATGGAGTCATTGGTTACTGTTTTTTTGAGCCAGGCCATTTAACCAGTTTTGAATCCATTTAAATGCATTCTCATCTAGCCTGCATCTCTCCACCTTTTCTACAAAAATAGCAGGAGATACTTTGTCAAAGTCTTTAATAAAATCTAGGTAAAATATGACTACAGTGTTTCTCTAATCAAGAAGTTTATTAACCTTGTCAATGATGAAAAGGGGCAAATTGGAGCCAAATTTTATAGGACTTTAAACTGCTAAGTAAAGAGTTTATACTTACCCTTATAGATATTGGGAAGTTACTGATAATTTTTGCTCAGGGAAGTGATTTGGTCAGGCCAGTACTTTAGGAAGATGATTTTTGCTTCAGTGTAGACAATGACTGAAAAGAGAGAAAATGGAAGAAAGGAAACAAACTAGGAAGCTATTGCAGCAGTCCATCTAAGAGGTGGTGAGACCTGAGCTAGGATAGTGGCTGCATGAGTGGAGAGCAGGAGATGGATAAAAGAGTTATTGTAGTTATAGAATTGATAAGACTTTGCAACTGATTTGGTGTCTGAGTCAGGATGAGAAAGAATGAAAGAATGAGGATGACTTAACAATTATGAGCTTCTTTAACTAGGCCAATGGTAGTACCCTTAACAAAAATAGAAGCATCTGAAGGAGAGACAGGATTAGGATTTATGCTTTTAAATCCATAAATGGAAGTAAGACAAAGAAGTATTGGACTGAAAAACATCCCTAGTGGTATAAAAGCCTTACACGGTGCATGTGTTATTGGAACTCTTTTTTGGATATGGGTTGGATTAAATGGCAGATGAGGTCATGTTCAATTCTGAAATTCTGTGATCCTATGATTCACATAATACTTTTGATTAAATTAGAAATAGGAAAAATACTTCTCTTTTTAGATGAAGGACAGGCTGCATTATCCCTTTTTCTTTGCTGTAAGCTTTTTGTACCTGTTAGGACTGAAACTGTATACAAATATGAGGGAATTAAGCTAAACACTACATTGTCAACCCACTCTGTGCTTGTACTCAGCCACCCTACACTACCCCCAAGACCCTTTATATATTCTTCTCACATTTCACTGAATCACTGTGTGATCTAGGGCAAGTCACTTTGTCTCTATGGACCTCATTTAAAAAATGAAGGCACTGAAAGCACGAAATGTTCTCTAGGGCCCTTTGCAATGCTGAGATTCTGTGATTCCATACTTTGGCCACTGTTGGCTTCTTAGCTCACCTGAGTAGCTACTGTGTGTGTATGACTTTTATTAGCACAATTCACTTTCCCCTCCCATCTCCTCACAGCCTACTTTCCCATGCTGGTCACGTACAGAGAAAATGAAAAATATGATGGGTTTAAAACACATTCTCCTGAATTGACTAGCCCATCCTGGTTTTTCACTACCATAGTTTTCCCCTAGAAGCTTCTTCCCAGGGACTAAAATAAATGAGATCACAAGATCATAATTCTAGATGGAGTTGGATGAGACCATCCAGTCTAATAACCTCCTTTTGCAGAGGAGCAAAGTGAATCTCAGAACACTGAAGTGAATTGACTTAGGTTACATAGCAATTGGTAGACTATACTATTTATTGAGTCAAAATGTTAATGACTCTGGGTAAGTGACTGTTTATGAGTGCTCCTTTGATCTCTTGACTGGTCATTGAAGGAGAAGCAAACCTTATTAGCTCTTGGTGAATGAAATTTGTTCTCTCCTCCATCCTCTTTTAGGAAATGACCGGTATCTGTACTGGGTGCCATGAGTTTCCTGGAATTTTCCTCTCCATAGAAATGCTTTTTTTTTCTTTAATAATATACCTCATTTGCCATCATTTAGGCAAATGACTTTCTCATCTGTTGCTTACCATTCAGGTCTGCTGGTGCTTGTTGTCACTGACCTTTCCAAGAAAGATTAAATTTAGAGGCAGTGCAATGAGGTTATAGTCTTCTCCTGATAGACTATCAAGAATTGCCCTCGTGGAATAGGATGGTAGAGAAAATGGGAGTAGTACTGGGTGTTTATGGAGAAGGAATGATTTTGTTTGGGAGAAGTGGTTGGGGACCTCAGGAATCCCTACATTTCATAAAGCATCTGTACTTTAAGAATCCTACACCTTTGGAGAATATAAGATCACAGTGATGGGTTGGACGTCAGAGAGCATTCGGTTGTGGGGACATATTGAGGTCTCCCCTGTTCCCTTTTGGCTTCCTATTACAAAATAATATTAGGGGATTACTCTAGTCTGAGGTCTTTGGTCCCATACCTGAACAAGAAAATCTTAATCGTTTTTAACTATCAAGTTCTGAACTGAGTCCCTACACTAAATCCTTTGTCCTCCTTATCAAAAGTCTACTTTTCTTGAAGAAACTCAGTAAAGGTTCAGAGAGAGAACTCAGTTCTCCTTAACTGACAGAATTAGAACTTTGACTAGATAGGGGCTCGTGATCAATCCACTTAAGATCAGTACCTTCTGTTTCCATGCCTTGACAGGATTCCAGTGATGATTAGGCTAAGAGAAGGAGGAAGAATTTGATTACTTGTTAGTGGAACTACGTGTTGAGTTCACATTTGACTAGGTGGAAAGGAGACTTTTTTAGACCAGGGCATCTCAACCTGGGATCCAGGAGGATTGTGGACCTGAATGGGAAACAAATTGCATCTTTATATTCACTCAGCATTAAAGGAAATTTAGAATTTTCTTCCATTATGAATGTTGGCACCAAATTACAGTAATATTAACAATATCCGTGATCTTTTCTCCAACAGAAATAATAGATATTTTCATATCATATTACAGCTGTTAGAAATATATCAAAATGTCACTTATGTTCATCCATCACTTCAAAATTACTGTAGTTATTCAACCTGCTGCTAGATTGCACATCATCCCAGTCTTCCTACCTATAGATGCTCTTCCAGCATAACTGGTCCATTATGAAAGATCGATAGGCTTCACAGGACTGCTATAGGGGTCAAAACTCCTTCCCCTACCATAATTTAAGAATCTCAGCCTTAGAAAAAATGGCAAAGTAGGGATTGAATGATTTAGAATTGTAGTGTCAAGCTCAAATAGAATCTGATCCCTGCACTACCACACATTGACTTAGAAAACCATAAATTAGCATTATCTCTCTTGTATTGTGTTTGTAATTTTTTTTTTATTTTGTTAAACATTTCCCAGATACATTTGATCTGGGTCCATCCCCACTCCTTGATGCCAGGTGTTTGACACCTATGGTTTAGGAAAATTAATTTCTCTGGTATGCCAACAGTTTAACGTGCTATTGTCCTGAGAATGTTAACTAAATGCTTACTCCAGACTAAGAAATGTTGCCATTTTATTTTCTACAAAGTGGCTTTATTAGAGAGATTTTCAAAGGTATGAGGTAATTCTGCCTGTCTTTTGACCTCTCTCTAAACAGAAATGTTTAGAATTAGTTTAATCTAAATTAATAAAAATTAGTTTCTGGCAGGCATGTACCAAAAACAGAGCTTAGAATTTTCTTCTGCCCAGTCCAACCCTTCTTCTTTTACATATGCGGAAAGTGAAGGCCCTCAGAGGTGAAATGAATGGTCCAAGGTAATAGAGGTGGCCCAGCCCATTTTCTTAGATGATCAGAAATGTTTAAAAAGTAAACTATAGTCTTGTTTTTTAAACCTTTCATTTACCAGGATTCAAGAAAATGCCTGACTAGCCTAGTACAGTGAAAGGAGCCATAAACCAGGGAGAGAACAAGTATTTATTAAGAACCTCTAAATGTCAGGCGTTATATGAAAAACTTTTATAAATATTATTTCATTTAATCAAAAGTCAGACAATCTGAATCTGAGTCCTACCCCACATTGACTAACTTTGTGACCCTGAATAAATCTTAGCCTCCCTCATCCATGTAATTGTAATTCTTGCATTTTCAAGGCATTTAGGTGGTGCAGTGAATAGAACACTGGGCCTAGAATCAGAAAGACCTGAGTTCAAGTTCAGCCTCAGATACTTCCTAGCTGTGTGACCCTGGACAAGTCACTTAACCTCTGCTTTAATTTCCACATCTGTAAAATAGGAATAATAATAGTACTTACCTCTCAGAGTTGTTGTGAGGATCAAAGGAGGTGATATCTGTAAATTACCTAGCAGAGCATGTTGCAACAGATGCTTAACGAATGTTTCCTTCCTTCCTTCCTTTTTTTCTTACTTCTTTCCTACCTCACATGTTCTATGTAAATCTTAAAAGCAATAGAAATGTGAGGGTCACATCATAATCACCTAAGCAGTAGCCTCCATGCAAATTTTAGAAAGTAGGAACCCTTCAAATATCTTTATCCAAATTAAAGCTGTTTGAAATCCATTGTCAAAACTGAAATATGAGGAAGAACATCCCCTTCTTCTAGAAACACTTTTTATTACACTCTGACCTTATCTGATTTACCTTTCTCTTCTGATGTTCACTTCTTAAGAGTTTTGTCAGAAGTGATTGAACAGCTATGCCATCAACTCAATTGAGAATGTAACCTTGGATGTGTTATGATCATTCTGTTATCAAATAGCTTTCTTTGATAGACCTAATTAGACAAGGGGAACTTCAGGAGAATTAGAATTTTAGATTTGGAAATCTCCTTGGAGAGCCAGCTTTCTACCCAATGGAGGGATCTCCATGACAGGTAGCCCTCTAACTCCTGTTTGAACACTTTCAATGGCAGGGAGCTCACTACTTCATAATCCATTCTATTTCAATAGCTCTTTTTGAATGGTGTTTTTTGTTTTGAGCCATGATGTGGTGTGAAACAGAAGACAGTAGATTTGAAGCAAGAATTCTGGATTTGAATCCTATATCTGTTACTTACTAGCTATATAATCTTGGGCAAGAGACTTAATTTCTGTCTACCTTCCTTTCCCATCTGTAAATATGATGTGTGTGTGTGTGTGTGTGTGTGTGTGTGTGTGTGTGTGTGTGAGTGTTGGGGACAGTAGGGTAAATAATGAGATATCTCCTCTCTCCAAATACCATGAAAAATCTACCTTCTTTTAATTCCTCTTTATTGATCCTAGTTCTTACATTTATTGCTTATTGACGAAAGTATTTGTCTCATTACAGCAAAATGTACCCTTAAAGGCTCTTTCCCAACAAGGTATCTCCCATCCATATCCTGAAATCATGCAGGATTCCTTGTACATGTGACTACAGAGATAACTTTATGCAAAGATCCTCTGATTATCAGTATCAAGCAAGGCCTAAAGCAAGGAGACACATGCTTAAAAAAAGGTATCATTGCTGTCCTGATATCCAGTATAGGGATCTAGAGCAGGGATTCTTATCCTGGGGTCTATGGACCAAGGGGTCAATGAAGTTAGATACGAAAAAAATATATTTTCACTACCTTCTAACTGAAATTTAGCATTTCCTTCAATTGTTTAAAAACATGTTTTGGAACAGGAGTACATAGCGTTCATCAGACTGTCAAAAGAGTGCACGACACATAAAAGATTACTAACCCCTCACACAGAGGGTGAGGTTGTAGTAGTACCCCTATGTTGGATAGGTACTACTGATGGACAAGGAACTTTCTTCCTCCAGACTTCCAGGATCAAATAAAAATCCTCTATTTGGCATTCAAAGTCCTGCATAAACTGGCCCCCTCCTACTTTGTAAGTCCTCTTACATCTCTGTGATCTGATGGTAATGTGTTTCTTGCTATTCCTGGAAAAAGACACTCATCTCTTGGCTCAGGGCATTTTTTTCTGACTGTCCCCTATGACTGGAATGCTTTTCCTCCTCATCTCCACCTCCTGGCTATCTTAATGTCCCAGCTGAAGTCCCACCTTCTATAGGAAGCCATTCCTGTTCTCCCTCAATTCTGGTGCCTTCCCTCTATTATCTCCAATTTTTCCTGTCTCTGGTTGTTTGCTCCCTGAGGGCAGAGGCTTTCCTTTGTGTTTCTTTATACTCCCAGAACTTAGCACAGTGCCTGGCACATTGTAAATACTTAATAAATGCTTAGTGACCAATGACTGACTCGGGTTTTGATTAAAAAATAACAATCAACATCCGTTAGCCCCCTCCTTTTTTGGATCAAACTGGTATTATCATCGATATAGGGAATTCCTGGCAAGGAATACAGGTCAGCATGTGTTAAGCAGTCTATAGTTTTAGTTGCTTGTTATTTAGTGGTGTTCAACTTTGTGATCCCATTTGGATTTTCTTGGCAAAGACACTGGTGTGGTTTGTCATTTACTTTTCTTGCTCATTTTACCCATGAGGAACTGAGACAGAGTTAAGTGACTTGCCCAGGGTGACATAACTAATAAGCTTCTAAAGCTGGATTTGAATTCAGGTCCTCTTGACCCCAGGACTGGCATTCTATCCACTGTGCCACAGACAGTTGTCTAAATGTTTACAAATTGCTTTCCTCAAGACAGTCCCATAGGATACAAGCATTATTATTCCCATTTCACAGATGTGGAAATTATCAAAGAAATAAAGTAACTTGCTCATGATCCCATAGCTAGTATACATCAGACATGGAGTTGAACTTTCCTACCTCTGTTCTAGCTCCTTCTGTAGCATCATATTGCTCCTTAAGGATATTTGTTATATCCTTCTTAATTTTGTGATTGTGCTCCTTGATAGAACAGAAAGGAGGAAAATAATTTGAGTACTTCTCTTTCTCTGTTAATATCAATTAACATTTTCTGCCCCTAAACAATTCAAATCATTTTAAATAAGTCTATCTGCTCCTTGCTTTTCTTATTCCAAACCTGTGTGAATGCGTATGTAATGTATTTCAACTTATGTTGTTGTTGTTATTTATTTGTTTCAGTCATGTCCCACTTTTATGACCCCATTCAGGGTTTTCTTGGCAAAGATACTGGAATGGTTTGCCATTTCCTTCTCCAGCTCATTTTACAGATGAGGAAACTGAGGTGAACAAGGTTAAGTTGCCCAGGTTTCACATTTAGTAAGTGTCCGAGGTCAGATTTGAACCCAGGTCTTTCTGATTCCAGGCCCAGAACTCTGTCCATTGAGCCACCTAGCAGCCCCATATGGAGAGATGATCTCTCATAAATATTTAAAGAGAAAAAAATTTCTCTATATGGAGAAGGGAGGGATGGAGGGAGAGAGAGAGAGAGAGAGAGAGAGGGAGAGAGAAAGAGAGAGAGAGAGAAAGAGAAGGAAAGGAGGGGGAGAAGACTCTTCCATCATCATAGGATCATCTACAAATATTTTAAAGCCCTATTTATAGTCCTTATCATTTTTCATAAGTCTCAGCTCATTTTGCACTTTAGCTATCCTCACATTACTTTCATCACAGACCACTCTTATATTTGTCCTTCATTATGTTCCCTCTTTTGTATGCATCCTTTTAAAAATCTGAGCTCCTTGGAGAGCTCTCTTCCTTCACCACGGTATTATTACAGAATTTAGAGTCTAAAGGGTCCTTTGAAATTATCTAATCTAGAAGTTTTGAACCTGGACTTTTTAAACAATGAACTTGTTTTTGCTAATATTTGAATATACTTGGCTTTTAAAAAAATAATCCTTTATATTTTATTTTATGCATTTAAAAGCTTTATTCTGAATAGGCTTTACCAGTCTGCCAAAGAGATCTTTGACACAAAAACAGTTAAGAACCCTTTTTATATATGAAGAAGCTAAGGCCCAGAGAGATCAAATGTCTATTCCAACACTCCAGTCTTTCTGATTTCCCCCCCATTTATGATTTATGACTGTTTTATCAGAATTTCATATTTCAGTGCATCCCATCCTTCTTGAGCTGTCATCTATTTAACATCTTTGGCCATCATGCCATACTTGTTTGGGTTTTTTGTTTGTTTGTTTTGTTCCTGAACATGTTGATGTTTGCTGTTCTACAGTCTAGGGTGTCAGCCTAGCCATACTCAGAGGAGGTGCTTCCTTTGCTTCTGGGAATTTTAAGATGGGATGGTGACCTTCTTCTCAAAATTCTTGTCATTTCCACTCCCTCAGTTATCGTAGTTCAAAAGTTTTTACTTAAATGAATAACGAACTTGGAAAGCAGAATAAACAAGATGTGAACATCAGCAGTAGGGCCTGACAAGCAAATTGAGTGATCCTGAGTTTGTCAGACTCTTCAGCTGGATGCAGATTTGGCATTAGGAGTAATTGACCATGACAACAGAAAACCCATCATGCTAACATTGGTCATGCAAAATTGAGACTATTACTTACCTCCATTTCTTCTGTGGCACTTGGTTTCAGAAGTCAGGGTAGACAAACACAACTACGTTCCAATATCATATATTCTCACAGCTTCTTACCCCATGAGGTAAGGGAAGCATAGTAGAGTTATATAAGACCGTAATGGTTCAAAGGAACATCTAGATTGTGCAGGGCTTTTGATGCCTGGCTTGAGGAGTTCGTATTTTAGCTTAAAAGCAGTAGGTAGCTATTGAAGATTTTTTAGCAGGGAAGTGACCTGTTCCTTAGGAAAATTGTTTTAGCATTGTGTTAAAGATGAATTGGAGAGGGGAGAGGCTGGAAGCAAGAGGGTTAATTAAGACACCAATTGTGTTTGTCCTTTATTCTCAAAGAGGACCATGACATCAGGGAGGTGATGACATGACTTGCAATTGACTTTGATTTGAGTGAGAGAGGGCTGTGCAAGGTCACCAGCCTCACTTTCTCCTCCAGAGCCATCTGGGTCCAGTGGCTAGATATTCATCATGATGACTGGAGATGGCCCAGCAAGAAACCAATTAAATTAGACTGGAAAAGAAAGTTGGGCATCATAATAGGAAGGACATTGAATGCCAGATTTTGAACTTATTATTTAGGCAATGGGAAACCAATGAAAATGGCTTTTGAGAAAGGGTTTAGCATGATCTGAGTGGGAAATTTGGAAGATAAACATGGTAGCAATGCATGATGAATTGAAGTTAGGAGAGACTGAAGAAAAAGAAACTAGTTAGCATAGTATTACAATAGTCCATGTGAGGTAATGAGAGCTGGGATTAAGAAATGGACAGGAGGGGATGGATATAGCAATCATTCTGCAAAATTTAAAAATATATTTTGAAAGTATTTGCATTTCAATTCCTTTCCTCTAACCTGGAAAATGTGCCATTGCAATGGCAGTGTGTTCCAAATTGAATTAGAAGAATCAGCAGGGGAAGGGACCAGGCATTAATATAGTACCTACTATGTGCTGGACACTATGCTGAGCACTTTACAAACATCTCCTTTGAGTTCACAACACCCTTTTGAGGTAGGTGCTATAATTATTCCCATTTGACAGTTGTACAGCAGAATTTTCCTCATCACTGATTTGTATGTATAGATGAAAGAAACTAAACTTACTCCAGTATAAAAATATTTGACCTACTACAGAAACATGCCATGGAAAGTTTTCAAAAGTAGAGGGTTTAAGCTATAATTTGCTTATGTAATTCTGTAAATTATTTGCTTGCAAATATATGCCTGTTATACTGAAAAAAAAAATGAACATAACTGCAATCTAGCATAGTAGATAGAGAGCCCAATTTGAAATCAGGAAGATTGCAGTTCATGTTCTGACAACTTGCGTGATCCTGGGCAAGTCACTAGGGGCCCGCTACAAGTTCCAGACTGCTCTCCAATACTAAAAGGTGCGAATCTATTTTGGGGGTACAAGTTTCCTTACTGAGAGTTACCTACACCAATAAAATCACAGGTCTGAACCAATGAATCAAAAACTAATGAAGTGTTTTCTTGTATAAAGCACAATGCTGAACAGTAGAGATGCAAAGAAAGGTGACAACATCCCCTTCCTTCAAGAGGCTCACATTCCAATGGGAGGGGGAGCAACGTGTAAATAACCAGGTATATTATACAAAGAGAGAGTTGATGGGACATACTCTAAGAGGGGCCTACATTGGGGATAGGAGAAAGGACTAGAAAAAACCTCCTTCAGAATATAGCATTTGAGATGAGTCTTGGAGGATGCCAGAGATTCTAAGAGGTGGAAGTGAAGAGAAAGAGAGCATTCCTGGCAGGGGATTCTGCCAGTATAGAGGCACAGAGATGGGAGATAGGAGTGTCTTGTGTAAGGAAATCCAAATAGGCTGGAGATACAAAGACAAAAATAAAGCGGTTGTATATACATACATTTTTAATACCAGAATTCAGGGTGTTCTATAAGCCAGTCTCTTAAAAGTCTATGGCACCACCAATATACCACCAACCCCTGCTGGTGCCATCTACTAATCTCTCTTCACTATGGTGGTCAATCTACTAACTCCATGAGGTGGTCAAGAACTTTCTCTCTTTTATTTAGGACATTCATCCCTCTGATCCTGGGTACCCTAAGCATTAGCAAAGGGAATCTTGAAGCTTATCTCCTGCGTTTGCCAGTGATTGTAATCTCTCTGGCAGAGCCCACATGTCTAGTCACGATGTACCAGCTTGGGGATTCCTTGCATTTGGTAGTCTCCTCTGTACAAATCACCACTCCCTCTCTGGGCCTTAAGTTTCCTAATTGGTAAAGTGAGGAAGTTGGACTAAGTCATGGTGAAGGTCCCTTTTTGTGATCCTATGATATTTACATCTCAACAGTCTTTGTACAACATACATTCCCCCAGAAGCGGTGTGGTATCTTTTTACAAAATTTTGTCCACTGATTACAGATTAGGAAATGAAGAACTAAAAAGACACCAACTTAACTGGCCTTTTTAAGGAAGAATAGTTACAGCTGTCTTTTCCTCTTTAGAAAAGGATGCAAAGTATTTAAACATTTAAAAGGACCAAATCAAGCCTTGATGAGGCTCACTTGATTTAAGGCTTGGAGATGCTGGCCATGATCTAATTTGTAACATTACACTGTCAACTATAGGTCAGATCCCCACCAGAAATAGGTATTCAGAATAGCCAGCACTACACTTGTTACATTAAATAGGTATGATATTAAATTTTTTTTTCTCTGGAGAAAACTCTATTTCCTCCTGTAAAGATTCAGTAAGACTTCTCTCTACCTGATTAACTTTCAAGTATGCCACATGTGACATTTCTGAATTATGATACTGAAAAGCTCATTTGGATTCACCATATACAAAACGGACACTACTACAACTAATAGCAGTTCAGCCATTTTTTATTGGTGACATATTTTTATTTGGTTCTTTAAATATTCTCCAATTACATGTAAAAATTTAACATTAATTTCTTAAAATTTTGAATTCCAAATCTCTCCCTCCCTCCTACCTCTCCCCATCCCTTGAGAAGGCAAGCAATGTGATATCAATTATACATGTGAAGTCATGCAAAATTTATTTCTATATTAGCCATATTACAAAAGAAAACACACACATGCAAACAAAAAAAAGTGAAATAAGTATACTTCAATCTGTACTCTGAGTTCATCAGTTCTCTCTCTGGAGGTGGAAAGCATTTTTCATCATTGATCCTTTGCAATTGTCTTGATCAGTGTAGCTAAATATTTCTCAGCTGATAATCCCTGCAACATTGCTATAAATATGTAGAATGTTCTCCTGGTTCTGCTCATCTAACTTTGCATCAGTTCATATGTCTTTCCAGGTTTTTCTGAAACCATCCTGCTTGTCATTTCTTATAGCACAATAGTTTTCCATCACAATCACATACACAACTTGTTCAGCCATTCCCCAATTGAAAGGCATCCCCTCGATTTCCAACTCTTTGTCACCAGAAAAGAACTGTTACAAATATTTTTGTACACATAGATTCTTTTCCCTTTTCATTTTATCTCTTTGGGATATAGACCTAGTAGTGGTATTGTTGGATCAAAGGGTATGCTTACTGCTTTCCCTTCCTTTCCCTTATTGTCTCAGTGGGGTGAGTGAGAATGACCTGCTGAGGATGACAGCGATGACTGTATCTGCAATATTGTTAACCCATCCTCCATCTTCTCCCTACTGTGAGGAGGAGTATGTTTCTTTACAGGTCTTCTGGAATAAAAATTAGCCATTAAGAATATGCATTATAAAGTTAAAAAAAATTAATTTGGATTGAAACCAGATTAGAGAAATAATAAGAAGCAATGTTCTCCTCCAACTCAGGGAATTTTAGTCTCTTTCTTTTAGTGAATTGGGGGAGAATCCCTGAGAACACATTCTTTGTTGAAGACTCACACTCTGGGCATGTAGAAACTACCTCATGAGCCCCTAGACAGAGTGGAGACTGGACATGCAGCATCTCTTATCTCACTGAATCACATGTTTTGAGGTGGAAGGGATTTCAGAGGCTATCTAGGCCAATCCATACCCAGAGAAGAATTCCTCTGTGCTATGACAAGCCATTTTTCCTTTCATACCTCTTCAGCTTCTACCTCTTGCTCCCAGCTCTGCTCTCTGAGGCTTAAGAAAAGGAATCTAATCCTTTATTCAGATGACAGCCCTTCAAACACTTGGAGACATATCTTCTTCAGGGTAAATTTCCCAGTTCTATCAACTATTCCTCACATGACATGAACTTGAGTCCCTTTGACATCTTAGTTACCTTCCTCTGAATAGTCCCCAGTTTATTAATGACCTTCATAAAATATGGCACCCAGAAAGGAGCACAGGCTCATTCTTAGCCAGCTGGCAATTGGTTTTTCCAGTCACAGCAGGAGGTTGCTTTTCTCTCCTTTTTACTCTCTGTAGCCAGCAAGTAGCTTTTCTGGGGGTGGCTCTCCCTGTCTGATAACCAGGCACTGTCATGAATGCTTCCTTTCCTGTTCTCTCTTCTTTCCTAAAAATTTATAACTTTCAAACAGACCCTGACGCAAACAGGGGTCTGTTTGAAAGTTCACAATTCCCTGGGGAAAATGAAGCTCTTCCAGTGAACATTTAATGCCTTACATTGAAGCATTATGGGAATAATTAAATAAACAATAAAGTCATGTCTTCTTGGGAATCAGTCTGAGACCAAATATCAGATTTGGATAAATTAGATCAAACATCTGAATATAACTGTCATCTCTGAATTCGATCCCTAGATTGAGGACCAAACTACTACAATTCTACCTCTGCATTACATAAACATCTCTGGCATCTTTCATAACCTTTGTACTTACACTGCCACCATCCTAGTTGAGACTCTCATTGCTTCTGACTGGTCATTTTGCTGCTAGCCTCCCCCCACCTCCAATTCTTTCTTCACACCACAGCTGAAATAAACTTCTTAAACTCTGATTATGTCACTCCTCTCCCCCATCCCCATCTCTTAAAAATCTTTGATGACTCCTCCTTGCCTCTAAGAAAAAAGAATCCTTTCATCTCCTATTCCAGGCTGTCCATAGTTGGGCTTCACCTTATCTTTCCAATCTTATTAGCATAATTCTTCAGGCACAAAAATTGCGGCCTAAGTGGACAAGTGGTTCTTCCCTCAACTTGTGATACCATTGCCTACTCCCCCACACATCTTTAAGATCAGTGGCTGAAGCACAATAAGTGTTTAAGAAGAGCCACTGTTGCGTGTGACAATAGGCAGTTGGATTAACTTAGCAGAAAGAGAGGAGCAAGGATAGATTATTCCTGGAGAGTGTTGTTGGACAAGCTCCCTTTCTCGTGGTCCGGAAATAATAGAAAACTCTAGAAGAGTTCAGTTTTCACTGTGGGCCTTTTGCTTTATGTAAGCCCAGGAATACCTTGTCCTTTCTTTCTTCTTCTTTCCTTCTCCTTGGCAACCATGCAGTATTGTACTGTTTCAGGAAATTATGTCTCTGAGCTCTATGCACCTGGGTTAGTGCCTTTTATCACAGAGAGATCAGGATTTTTTCCTAGATGACATTGGAAATATCCTTTTTATTCCAGTTAATACAGTGACTGAGACAATAATACCTCCAAAAATTGAAAAAGAAGGAAGAGTCTTTGGAAATAATCCTGCATCTTGGTTTTTCTCAGACCTTTTCTCCTCAAATTTTTTTTCTTTTCTTCTTGCTGTCTTTTAAAAACTTTTTAAAATTACTTCTTATTCTTAACAGTTTTTATTTTAATTTTGAGTTTTAAATTCTCTCTTTCCTTTTAGTCCCTCCCAGACTCACTGATGAGGCAAGCAATATGATATCAATTATACATGTGAAATCATGCAGAACACATTTCCGTATTAGCCATGTCACAAAACAACAAGAAAAATAAAATGAGAAAATTATTCTTCCATTTTTACTCAAAGTTCATCAGTTTTCTCTCTCGATGTGGATAGCATTTTTATCTTGGGTCACTCAGAATTGTCTTGGATCCTTGTATTGATCAGAGTAGCTAAGTCTTTCACAGTTGATCATTGTTACTATATTGCTGTTATAGTACATAATGTTCTCTTAGTTCTGTTCATTTCACTTTGCATCAGTTCATATAATTCTTCCCAGGTTTTTCCAGAACCATCCTGCTCATCATTTCTTATAGCACAGTAGTATTCCATAATAACCATCTACCACAACTTGTTCAGCTATTCTCCAGTTGATGAGCATACCCTCAACTTGATGGAGTAGATTTTATTTTTTAAAAATATTTTATTTTTCCCCAATTACATGTAAAAACAATTTTTAACATTTTTTAAATTTTGAGTTTTAAATTCTCTCCTTCCCTCTCTCTCACCCCTCTCATTGAGATGGCAAGCAGTTTGATATAGGTCATACAAATATAATCATATAAAACATATTTCCATATTAGTCATGCTGTGAAGAAAAACAGAGGAAAAAAAGCAAGAAAAATAAAAAAGTAAAAACAAATATGCTTTGATTTGCATTCAAACTTCATCAGTTCTTTCTCTGGAAATAGTTAACATTTTTTTTTCATAAGTCCTTCAGAATTGTCTTAGAGCATTGTATTGTTGAGAATATCCAAGTCATTCACAGTTGATCATTATACAATATTGCTGTTGCTCTGTACAATGTTCTCCTGGTTCTACTCATTTCACTTTGCATCAGTTCATGTAAGTCTTTCTAGGTTTTTCTGAGAACATCCTGCTCATCATTTCTCACAGTACAATAGTATTCTATCACAATCTTATGCTACAACTTGTTTAGCCATTCTTCAATTGATAAGCATACCCTCAATTTCTAATTCTTTGCCACCCATAAAAGAACTGCTATAAATATTTTTGTGCATATAGGTCCTTTTCCAGTGTTTTTTTTTTTACTTCTTTGGGATATGGAACTAATAGTAGTATTGCTGGGTCAAAGCCCCTTTGGCCATAGTTCAACCTGTTCTCTGGAATGGTTGAATCAGTTCACAACTCCACCAATGGTACATTAGTGTCTGAATTTTCCTACATTCCTTTCAATATTTGTCATTTTCCTTATTTTCATAATAGTTAATCAGATAGGTGTGGGATGGTATCTCAGAGTTGTTTTAATTTTCATTTCTCTAATCAATAGTAATTCAGAATATTTTTTTCATATGACTATATATAGCTTTGATTACTTTGACTAAAAACTACCTTTCATATCTTTTGACCATTTATCAATTGGGGAATAACTCCTATTTTTTTTATAAATTTGACTCTGTTCTATATGTATTTGAGAAATGAGACCTTTATCAGAAAAACTTACTATAATTTTTTTCACAGTTCTGATTACTAACTGTATTTCCTTCCATTCTAATCCCTCCCTCTGTTTATTCTATTCTCTCTCTCCTTTCACTCTGTCCATTCTCTAAAGTCTTTTGCTTCTGACTACTGCCTCCCCAATCCACCCTTCATTCCATCAGCCCCCCTTTTTCTTATTTCCTTCCTCTCCTACTTTCCTGTAGGGTAAGACAGATTTCTATACCTGACTTAATGTGCATGTTACTCCCTCTTTGAGCCAATTCCAATGAGAGTAAGGTTCACTTGTTCCCACCCATCTCCACTATCTTTCCCCTCCACTGTAAAAGCTCTTTCATGCCTCTTTTATATGAAATAATTTACCCCATTATACCTCCCTCTTTCTCCTCCCAGTACATTCCTCTTCTTCACCCCTAAAATTCATTTTTTTAGATATCATGCCATCATATTCAACTCATGCCCATGCCTCTGTCTATGTATGCTCCTTCTAACTGCCTAAATAATGAGAAAAATTCTTATGAGTTGCAAGTATTATCTTCCCATGTAGGAATGTAAACAGGTTAGCCTTATTAAGTCCCTTATTATTTTCCTTTCCTATTTACCTTTATATGCTTCTCTGGAGTCTTTTATTTGAAAGTCAAATTTTCTATTCAGCTTTGGCCTTTTCATCAAGAATGCTTGAAAGTCCTCTATTTCATTCGATATCCATTTTTTCCCTGAAGGATTATACTCAGTTTTTCTGGGTAGGTAATTCTTGGTTGTGTTCCTAGCACCTTTGCCCTCTGGAATATCATATTCCAAGATCTTTAATCTTTTAATATAGAAGCTGCTAAATCTTGTGTTATCCTGACTATGGGTTCATATTTGAATTGTTTCTTTCTAACTGTTTGCAATATTTTCTTATTAAACAGGGAGCTCTGAAATTTGGCTATAATATTCCTGGGATTTTCATTTTGGGATCTCTTTCAGGAGGTGATCAGTGGATTCTTTTGATTTCTATTTTATCTTTTGGTTCTAGACTATCAGGGCAGTTTTACTTGATAATTTCTTGAAAGATGATGCCTAGGCTCTTTTTTTTTAACATGGCTTTCAGGTAGTCCAACAATTCTTAAATTATCTCTCTTGGATCTATTTTCTAGGTCAGTTTTTTTAAAAGAGATAGTTCACATTTTCTTCTATTTTTTATTTTGTTTTATTGCTTCTTGATGTCCCATGGAGTCATTAGCTTTTACTTGCCCACTTTTAATTTTTAAGGAATTATTTTCTTCAGTGAGCATTTGTACCTCCTTTTTCATTTGTCTAATCCTGCTTTTTAAGGCCTTTTTCTCTTCATTGGATTTTTGTGCCTCATTTATCATTTGGCCTATTCTGTTTTTGTTATTTTTTTCAGTATATTTTGCGCCTCCTTTACCAAGCTGTTGACTCTTTTTTTTTCATGATTTTCTTTCATCCCTGTCATTTCTTTCCCCAGTTATTTCACTACATCTCTTATTTGATTTATTTTTTCAGTCAAAGTAGCAAAGATTTTAAGCAAAGTGACAAAGTTGCCCACCATACTGGTGGGCAAGATTCTTAGTAAATCTGCTCTTATTTGATTTTTAAACTCCTTTTTGAGCTCTTGCAGGACTTCTTTTTTGGGCTGGAGACCAATTCACATTTTTCTTTGAGGTTTTGGATATCGCAGTTGTCTTCTGAGTTTGTGTTTTGATCTTCCCTGTCACCATAGTAACTTTGAATGGTCAGGATCCTTTTTTTTTTTGTTTGCTCATTTTCCCAGCCTATTTGACTTTTGACTGCTAAAGTTGGGCTCTACTCCCAATGTGGAGGGGCCACTGTCCCAAGCTTTAGGTTTTTTGTACAGCTCTTTTCAGAGCTAGTGTCTGAGGTCAGATTTGAACTCAGTCCTTCCTGACTCCAGACCCAATCCTCTATTCCCTGAGCCATTTAACTGCCTCCATTTATTTTCCTAAATAAGCAGATGATAAATTATCATACAACATGTAGTCCATAGTTATATCTACACAATGCTACTGTTAGTCAAACAAGTCAGCATTTTGCTCCCCAAGAGTTGTTTTGCACCTGTTTTAGTTTGAAGACACACATGGCCATATGGGTAGCACTATCTGTATCCTCAAACTGATCTGGTCTTTGAAGAACTAGCTATCCAGCTGTACCCAACACATATACACAGAGGAGATAAGAAAAGTCTGTTTGAAAATTAAGATTGAGCAAGAGTGAATCTGCTCTTTAGACTTAGTGAAATAAAAATAAAAGTGAATACAGGTTCCAGGGACAAGTACATCCATCTTGCTTCCCCTTACTAGGAGTCAGGCAGTAAGCAAAGAAAATACAAAGTTGGTTGGTCACTGATTGGGGTGGGGGTATTAGGGTAACAGGAGAGTTATAAAATGGATTCTTATTCAGTTATGGGTTGGATGAAATGCCCTCTGAAGTTGCTTCCAACTCATTGATTCTGGGATCTTAATTGATTAATTCTATCCATCTATCAGAACAAAGTAATTGGCTTTCTGCAGAAGAGATCAGGTCCTATCTATGTCTATGGTACAGATTTCTAAGGCTCTCATTTATTTGTGACTGGTAGGGGTTTAAAAATACTTCATCTGGTGCATGTCTCATTTTCTTTCTTCTGGAAAGATGAGAAAGACTATTCTCAGAGTGAGTCAAGGATGTGACCCCCAGGGTGGGAGGAGGATTAGTGATGGTTAAATCAAGCAGGTGTCAATATTGGGGAAGGGAAGGGAATAAATATTCAGGTAACACTTCCTTTGTGCCAGGCATACCACTGACTACTTATTAACAAATATCTCATTGGATCTTCACAGAAACCCTTCGAGATAGGTGTTATTATCCCAATTTTACAGATGAGGAAACTGTGGCAAGTAGATGTTAAATGACTTGCCCATGATCACACAGCTAGTAAGTATCTGAGACTGGATGTGAACTCAGGTCTTGTTGACTCCAGGTCTAGAACTCTATCCACTGGGCTACCTAACTGCCTCAACTTTGCCTATTTACAAAGTTCTATGGCACCCAGTTGCTGTCATAGTCTTTAATTCTACCCATACAGCCCCTGAGTTGCAGCAAGAGAGAGAGGTTACAAAGGACCTGGCCTCTCCTAGAGATCTGTTAACTTTACAATTAACAAAAGGCATGGATAATGTTTGCCTAGGAACATAGTATCTTCATTGAGTCCTCACTCATATTTGTGCTCAAACAGTTTATGTTCCTGTTATTGAGAAGCCAAAACGAGACTGGGGAGAGTTCTAAACTTGGAATCCTAAACACCCGAGTTCAATTTCCACTTCTGAGATTTAAGAGCTGTGTGATCTTGGACACCTAACCTTTAAGCCACAGTTTTCTCATCCATTAAATGGGGTAACAATACCTATAATACTTACCTCAGGTGCCTTTCCTGATTCCCTAAGTTGTTAGTGCCCCCTCTACCCCCACCAATATGTTATTTCCCCCAGGAAACTGCAAACACCTTAAAGATGAGGATTTTATCCATATTTCTTTTTATCCCCAGTGCCTCACACAGTACCTGTCTTGTGAATACATATGTGCACACATGTTAGCACATGTGAATGCACACACATGCATACAAACATGATCTCCTTTGAACCTCAGAATAGCACTGTCAATCAGTATTTATTGCATGCCCCCCACACTCGTATGTGCACACACACTGCAAATTTAAAATACTATATAAAAGTCAAAACAGCAGTGTGGAATAGTAAATAGAAAGTAGCCTTACAGCCAGCAAGATATAGATTTAAGTCCAATCTCTGACACATTAACTGTGTGATCCTGGGTAAATCATTTCACTTCCATGGTACTCTAGGCTAGTGTTGTTAAACTCAAATACAAATTGAGGGGGGAGGGCACTAAACTATACCTATGGATCCCTGTAGACTGCATACTGACTTATAAAAGCACATTTAGAAGTAAATCATGTTTATATATTATATATGTATATATACTATGTATACACACAAACATATATGCATATACACAGAGCATATGTATACATATTTTAAATGTGTTGAAGGCTAAGTATTTGTTCAATGCCTGTTACATGCCTAGGGATGTGTTGAATACCACCATGCTACAGTTTCCAAATATATATAATAATAACAACATAAATAAGAAATAATAACAAAAATAGCTCTTAGATAGTGCTTTACATATATACCTCATTTGATCCTCCCTACAATCCTGTGAGGTAGATGCTATTTTTATCCTTATTTTATAGATGAGGAAACTGAGGCTGAAAGAGATTATGTGACTTGTCCAGGGTCACACAGCTAGTAAGTATTTGAGGCAGGATTTGAATTCAGGTCTTCCTGACTCCAAAGCAGGCACTCTTTTCATTATATTACCCAGCTATCCTGGGAGTGAGGTTCTTGTGCTTTTTATGACCTTCAAAATCAAAGGATGATCAGATGTCACAAATTTTAAAAAGTTTTGGAGAAATCAATAACATTAATCAAAATGCTAACTTCAAACTATCTCTCTTTTTTTTCCACTGCAGAATATCCCTGTGAACTCTATTGTCGACCCATCAATGGACAGTTTTCTGAGAAAATGCTAGATGCCGTTATTGATGGTACACCTTGTTTTGAAGGAGGCAACAGCAGAAATGTCTGTATTAATGGCATATGTAAGGTATTGGGTATGTTTCCTTAATCTCCAACTTTGTGCAATCATAATTTTCCCAAGTAATTGAGCTGAGTTAAAATCATTTTGGTTCAAGATGTTTAAATTTGTTATCAGTTCTTGGGTTGAAATTTCATTTTGCCCTTATGGTCCAGTAGATTCCAAGGTCATCATAGAGAGTGGCAATAGACCCTCAAGCAGTTCTTAGGTCTTTATAAATGTTTTCCATTTTTTCCCTCCCAGGCATCTTTGCCTAAATGTTATTTTTTCCTTTGTGGTTCAGTGGAACTTTAGCTGGATTTGGAGTCAGAGGACTGGGTTCAAATCCCAGTCTTGTCATTTATTATCTATGTGACCTTGGTTAAGTGACCTTTCCATGACTTAGTTTCCAACTCTAGAAAATGGAGGGGTTATGTCTAATGTTCTCTTCAACTCCAAATCTACAATCCTTTGAGCCTCCTCATAACTTTCATTAGTGATACTGAAGAGCTGAATAGTTTGAACTGCTGACATCTTCTTTGTCAAAGCATTTAGTGAGTACTCACCATTTCCTTTGTGTGAGTCTAGGTTCCAGCCATTGGAGAGGGGATAGCAGGAAAGGAGATATGTGGCTTCTCCCTTCAAGGAGCTTAGCATCTAAATGATAACTGTTTGGGGAACCCAAACCCAACCCAAAGAGTTTCCATGACATTTAAGATTCTGCATTTAAAATAATCCTCTGTTTACTTTGTCAGTGAAATGAGATTTAAGATAAAACCAAGGTTAATCATGGAATCTTACACTTGTATAATGTTCTCATCTTTTCAAATAACTTGCACATTCATTATCTCATTTGATCCTCACAACTCCATGAGGCAAACAAGGCAGGTAATTGACATTACATGGAAAATCTGTAATTTAGTCACTTTATAGGAGCTCCTAGTATGGTAATTCTCCACCCTTCTCTGTCTCAACACATAACTCTGAGTTTCTTGAGATCCAGGAAGGATAAGTCACTTGTCCACGGTCACATAGCTAGTAAGTGTCAGAGGCAAGATTTGAACCTTGATGTTCCCCGACTTTAAGACCAGCATTCTATACATTATGGAACACAATTCTTAGTATGTTTTTTTTTTACAAATTAGGAAATTGATGCCCAATGAGGATAAGTCCTTGCCCAAGGCCACAACTCATAGTCATTAGTATTTTCTCATAGAAAGATATCTTAGAGCTCATTTAGAGATGACCTTTCATTTTATAGTCAAGAATACTAAAGTTTAGAGAGATGACATACTATATTTGCCCAATGTTATATTGCTAGATAGTGTCAGCATTGAGTTTAAAGCTGATTTTTTAATTCTTCCAATAATGTCCATAGCATTATACTTCAGTGCATCCTTTAATTGTGATTTTTTATTTAAACCCAACTTGTAAAACATTTTAGGTGGACTATGTGTCATAAGGCTATAGCTCAATCTTTACCTTAAAAGGAGCAAAGATCCTTGTGAACTGAGCAAAGACTAGTGATAAAATAATCAGGGTAAATTTTAAAAAGAAATTGTTTCATCCAATAAAGGGAAATACAGTGGAATCATTGAACTCTGGCTTGCCATAGTGTTCAAGTTAACTCTAGCAACCGCTTGTCATTTCTGGAGCTAGTAAGTATCTGAGGCAGGATTTGAATTCAGGTCTTCCTGACTTCAAAGCAGGAATGCTTGTCAAATGTCAGTCTCAGTTTCCTCAACCATAAAACGGGGAAAAATAGTACAGATTGCTGTGTTTGGAGTCAGAGGACCTTGGTTCAAATCATGACTCTTCTTACTTACTCTTTATGTGAATAGGCAAATCACATAACTTCTTTACAATACAAATTTAAGTTATGTAATTGGACTCTTACTGTATACAACAAAGCAAGCCTTTTACATTCCCCTCCATTGCTTTGCTACTATTCACTCACCACAGTTGCTGTTTCAAACCTTTTCATCACTCCTCAAACCTCCCAGGGCATTCCTTGTGCCCAGTCCTTGCCTCATATGGCACTGAAAAAAATGAGGGCATTCAATAAGAGTTCTTTTTTCTTCTTTCCTCCTCATCTCAAACATTTCCTTCACGATCTTCTCCTTCATTCCTTTTTTCATATGAAGAAGTGACCCTTCTCTTTGTCAAAGTAACCATGAAATCTGGATCATATCACCTCTTGTGTTGTCCAGCTGATCTTCCCCCATCTATCATCCTGTCTGTCTCTGTCTGCCTCTCTCTGTCTCTGTGTCTGTCTTTGTCTCTGTCTCTCTCTGTCTTTCTCTCCTTCCTCCTGTCCCTCTCTCCCTCTCCTTCTCCTTCTCCCTCTTCTTTAGTCTTTCCCTATCCACTCTCTTATTCCATGTTGCCTTCAAATATATCTATATCTCTTCTGTCCTTAAAAAAACAAACCCTTACCAGATCTAACCATCCTTGTTAGCTACTGCCCTCTATCTCTTGTCCTCTTCTTAGCTAAACTTCTTGAAAGTCATAAACTTCTCTTCTCACTTTATTCCATATCCTCTACAATATGACTTCCAACCTCATCATTTAACTGAAATTACTCTCTCTAAAGTTACCAATGACCTCTTAATTACCAATTCTGATGACCTTTTCTCCATCCCAATTCTTCTTAGCTTCTTTGCAACTTTGGACCCCACAAATCACACTCGTTTCTCAGATGCTCTCTCCTCTCTAGGTCATTGTGCAGTATGCTCTTCTGGCTTTCCTCCTACCTGACTGACTGCTCCTTCTCAGTCTCTTTTGCTGGATCTTCATCCATGTCTTGTCTACTAAATGTGAGTGGTTCCAAAAGCTATATCCTCAGCCCTCTTCTACTTTCCTTTGATACCATATTGCTTGGTGATCTTGTCAGCTCCCATTGGATCAACTATCATCTATACCTAGACATATATACATATATATATGTGTGTGTGTGTGTATACACACATATAAACATTCTTTGTAAATGTAGACACATACACACATACACCTATATGCATCACACACACACACACACACACACACACATATATGTGGAGTTCCAAAAGTCAATGCAGTTTTAAGCTGTTAAAGCTTTAATAGCTTAAAACTGCACTGACTTTTGGAATGCTGTGTATTACACATGGATACATACATGTACGTATATCTGTATGTGTGCATACATATACATATGGGAGAAAGAGAAGGAGAGGAAGTGGGAAAGAAAGGGGGAGAAGGAGGAAGAGGAAAAAGGGGGAGAAAGGAAGGAGTGGAGGGAGGAAAGGAAAGGGAGTGGAAGTTTAGAGGTTAAGGGGTGAGGATAGAAAATTAAATTCCTCTGTTTATAGTCCAGAATCACCAACTACCTTTTGAGTGTCTCAGATTGGGTATCCCAAAGACATGCTCTCTCCCCTCATTAGACTGTGAGCCCCTTGAGAATTCGGGTTCTATGTCTGTCTTTCTTTATAACTCCAGCACTTAGCACAATGCCTTGGACATACCAAGTGCTTAATATAAATGCTTGTTGAGAGACCAACTTGTAAATGATGATTTAAAAAAAAAACTTCAAAGAAAAGCATCTGGAGTAAAAGACATGGTGGCATGAAATCAAGGGTTCACCAAAGCAAGAAATCAGCTCTATTTCATTTACATGAGCTGCTACTGACTTTTTTCCATTATTTATCTAGCTGGGTCTGCATTTCCTTGACTTATAAACACATGCCCCACTTTGAGTATTTGACAGAGCAGAAATTCACATAATAAAAAGACCAAATAGGTTATTTTCAAATACTAAAATTCCCCTTGCATTAAAGAGCTTTTGACTATTTCTGGACAGTGTTAACAACTTGACACAGAGACAGGGAGTCTAAGAACTTAAATCTGAAGTGGAGGAAGTGTAAGAGTGAAAGGACTACTCTGAGAGTCCTCAGAGCTGACCTCAAGTCCACACTCTGCCACTTGATGGCCATGTGACTGTGACTGAGTCATTAAATCTCTGAGAGCCTCAGTTTCATTATCTATGCAATGGGAGTGTGTGTGTGTGTGTGTGTGTGTGTGTGTGTGTGTGTGTGTGCCTAGAAGAGTTCTAAGGTGCCTTCAGCTACTGGTGTTCTTTGCTTCTAGGCCTTGATAAACTTGAAGTGAGCTATTTCAGGTGAGTGGGATGGGAAGAAGCTAGATTTCAGTGGATTGAGGATTCAGTATGGAGTTTATATCAGTGAAGGAAAAACATAGGACAATATTTAAAGGGGTAGGAAAGTCAAGGGAAAATTGTTATCTATCATCTATCTATCTGCCTAGTCTATCTATCTATCTATCTATCTGTCTGTCTGTCTGTCTGTCTGTCTGTCTGTCTATTGATAGGGCAAACCTAAACATAGGAAGGAACAAATTGAGAGAAACTGAAGATTAATGAGAGGGGCCTTGTGCTGAAGCAGTCTCATAGAGAAGATAAGAAGGGATGGCATCACGAAAAGAAAGGATGTCTTAGCAGTAAGGGGATAATGAAGCATAACTGAGGCTGGGCAGCAGGGATTAGCATCAAGCTGTTAGCAATGAGCATAGTGGCTCTCTATCAGAGATGGGCATCACGAATTGTGCCCATATCCAGTAGGGCAGGATCATAGTATCATAGATCTAAAGGTAGAAGAGAACCCAGAGCCCATCTGGTCCAACCCCTTCATTTTATAGAGGAGGAAACTGAGGCCCAGAGAGAGTAAGTGACTTGCCCAGTCACACATTCCTAAGCATCAGAAGTGAATTTGAACCTAGGTCCTCTGACTCTGGAGCCATTTTTTCCACTACCATGGAGCATATATTTAAGCCATTTCTTCACCACTTTTAGTTCTAGAATACTCTGATCAGACTGGCCTACCCCCTTTGCAACATACAGCTCATTGTATGAGAAAGGAGAGAAGTAGACTATAGTTCAGCTCTGCTGGTCCATTGTTTTCACCTCCTGTCTTCCATGATCATGTTGCATATGGTTCTGGCTGTTGGATCTTAGAGAAGAAGATCTATAAAGTGCTAAGATGATGTTTCTATGTTTTCCTGAGGATGTTGTATAGTCTATAGTCAGGTCCAAAGGATATCCTATAGATTCAGATGAAGCTATATTATCTGAATCCTCTTAGCTGAGCTTCATCTCCTTTTGCAAATGAAGATTACCTGATAGTAATCATTTTTATGAAAAACTGTGACAAGATGGCAAGTGAAAAATGTTCAAAATCACTAATAATTGGAGGAATGAAACCTAAAGCAATTTTGAGGTTCTACTCCATACCCATTAGATTTGCAAAGTCAGCAGTCTGGTGTGATAAGAAGTCATTCATAGGTAAAGAGGATTACTCTATAGGGATGAGGGTTAACTTGAAGTTAGATAGCATATATTTGTAGTAGACTCAGTTTTCTTTTTTGGCGACTCCTTCCAGGAGCATCATATGGCTCATAAGTAGGGACAAAGAAGGTGTATGATGGAGGTGACCTCACCCTAGGGATTAGCAGTATGAGAACAAGCAGGAGGTCAAGGGTGTCATTAGTTCAAAGCTGGAGGAGATTGCTTTGTTGAAATGGCTAACTATAGTGTAAAGACTATGAAAAGCCAGAAGCAAAACCAGAGCAGCATTGACTGATGGACTTGAAGAACAAAGAGGGATGAAGGAACTAGAAGTCATGAAAGTGCAGGTTCATGAAGAATGAAGTGATGGGAAAGGTAAAGGGGCAGGGAATTATTATCAGAGTAGGAAGTGTCCAAGTTCACGATCTTAGAAGTAGTGACTATCCCTGGAGTGGTTGAGACAAAGTGGAAAAGGAATTAAGGGGAGGTGAGTTTGATAGCTTAGGTATTAGAAGTGACATCAACATAAATATTGAATTCTCTAGGGGCTTCAAGTAGATAGGAAGATTTTAAACAAGAACTGGAATAGTTGAAGAAGACAGGATAGCAACCTGAAGGTCATGAATAGCTATGAAAGGTTCATGAGTTGTCCTCACTGGCCTTGTCATAGTCACAGTTCTCCCTCCAAATAAAATATAAAACATAAAATAAAGTAAATAATGAGCACAAAAGAAACAACAAATTTACCCTAATATCCTAGCACAGTTTTTGAATTTCTCTCCTTCTGTTCACATATGAATCAATAGTTGCTGTATAAACACCTCTCATCCAAATACTGACTTCCAGGAACCTGTTTTCTGGGCATTCAGTGGGGAAGTAGGGCCAGACAGTGGAAGATCATACATAAGAGGTTCAGGACAGGGCACTCTAAGCAATAACTAGTACTTTATTTGATGATCTACATCTTTTTTTTTCTGTGTTATGTTCTAAATGTCAGAGGAAATAGATTGCCAGATGCTTATACAAGCAAACCAATGGCATCTCTAAGTCAAAGCTGCTTCATTTGGGGAGCTGAAGATCAAACTGCTAGAAGGGAGAAAGGGGCCCAAGTAGTAGTGAGTCTTTGGACTTCCAGACCTGGAAGGGACCTTAGAGATAATTTAGTCCAGCACTCTCCTTTTACAAATAAGTATTTAGAGGCACAAAGGGGTTTGATGATTTGCCTAGGTCCTCACAACAAGACAATAATAGGGCCAGGATCTGAGCCCAGATCTGTTGGCTTCTAGGTCAGTATTCTTCTTCTTATTATACAGGATTTCTTAGTTTAGGGTCTGTGAAGCTAAAAAAAGATAACTTTATTTCCATATAATTTGTTTTTTTTATAATCCTGTGGGTTTTTTAAATTTTATATATTTTAAAAGTTATTTTGAGAAAGCCTTCACCAGACTGTCAAAGGATTCCCTGATACAGAAAAGGTTAAGAGTCCCAGCACGGTATCATTACTGCCTCCAGACTCAAGAGTCAGCAGGTTAAAAGATCATATACTTAGAGACTGTAAGTGACTTTAGAAAGCATCTATTCCAAACCTCTAGTTTTATAGGTAAGAAACCCCGAAACTCAGAAACTAAATTGCCTAAGGGTTGTCTTGGTGTTAAGTAGTAGAGTCAACTCTAGTCAGCACCTTGGCCAGAGGCAGCAGGGATGCTGAGCGTTTAGAGGTGAGTCAGAAGATTAGCAGAAAGCCATCTTCAAGTCATCTCTTTTGCATTGTTTTGATGAAACCATGGGGGAGGGAGTCTTACAGTGGTAGATTTAAGAAAAAGGAATAATGGCCCTTATTGTCATTAATAATAGAGGTAGTGATGAGAATAGAATCCTGGGCCTGGGGTCAGGAAGACCTGAGTTCAAATCCAGTCTCAAACACTTTCTAGTTGTGTGACCATAGGCAAGTCACTGAGACATGCCTTAGTTTTCTCACCTGTAAAATTTAGATAATAATAGCAACTAACTCTAAGGGTTGTTGTGAGAATAAAATGAGAAAGTATTTGAAAAACACTTTGCAAACCTTGAAGTGCTATATAAGAGTTCAACAGCAGCAGTAGTAGTTTTAGTAAGAGTAGGAATAGTTGTAAGAGTAGATGACTACACACTATTGTGATACATTGGAGCAGTTGGAATTCCTTTTGGAGAATAACACAGATTCCAAGGTTCAGGAAGGTGTGATCACATCATTAAGGGAGAAGTCCTTAGCATGGGCAGTCACTGGGCCTCCCTCAAGATGTCAAAAGGTAGCCAAAGGAGTCAAGTATATATCTAAGCTTCTCTTTCCCCATCAGAGTCTTGTGTGCTATGGCTATGCTATGCTTAGTACCTCCCTCAGTGATGTAGGGAGATATGGGCCGAGTTGGGGGTCTGATATTGGGTGAGTTTTGTGATGATTAGGACTTCCTAAGAGAGCCTAAAGTCACATCTAAGGTGAAAATTGACCCTATCAGTCTTGGAACATGTTTGAAAGCCACAAACTTAACAATAAGAAGCAAGTATGAAGCAACTTTAAATAAAGGGTCCAGGATGCTAAAAATCAGAACAGCTAGAGGCAAAGGACACTGATCACATTGCTTCAGAGACAGCCAAATTCAGAAGAACCTGAAACCTCGTAATTTCAGGTCCTGAAATGGACTCAACCAGGCTATGATGGTCCTTAGCTGGGCTCTGATCCTTAATAGATATATGCAATAACACTGTGCTCTACCATTAATCTTATATTTAACAATAGGAATGTGTAATACCATACAATAATTAATTGAGAAGGGAAAAGGAAGGGAATAAACATTTATATATTGCCTACTATGTGCCAGACACTGTACTTTACAGATATTATCTTATTTAATCTTCACAACAACTCTGCAAGGTAGATACTATTATTATCTCCATTTTACAGTTGAGGAAACTGAGGCTGAGGGAGATTAAATGACTTGCCTAGGGTCACAAAACTAGTAAGTGTCTGAGGCTAGATTTGAATTCAGGCAGGTCTTCCTGACTCTAGGCCCAGCACTCTTACCACTTCAACATCTAGCTGTCTTAATAATTGTTGGCATCTTCTAATAATGTTGACATCTTCTGAATCTATAACCCCACAAGAAACATGAACATTTAGAATTCTCCAGTCCCTTTCTGTATAAAGGGAGGAAAGCATAAGAGCTCTCTCTCTCTCTCTCTCTTACAGTGTGTGTATGTGTGTGTACATATATCAGTCTCTTTCTTACACACACAGACACAATATGTGTACACAGTTAGATATACACACTTAAAAGAACACAATAAGAGAGAAAGTATGCAAAGGTAAAAGAACAACCTAATCCTTATTCATTCCTTATTAGAAAGCAGGAGAAAGAGGAAGAGGGAGGGAGGGAGAGAGAGAGAGAGAGAGGAGAGGAGAGGAAAGGAGAGGAGAGGAGAGGAGAGGGGGGAGGGGGAGGGAGAGGAGGAGAAAAACACTTTTGGTTTGTTTGGAGTAGATGAAACCAGAAAGAGTATTAACTTCAGTCTTTACGTCATCAATCCAATGTTAAAGAATTAGATTCCTACCTTACCTACTGAACTGGAAGAAATAATCATAAAACAACTACATACATAGACTTCGAGCAAAGACACTTTTATCAAGAATAGACTTGAGTAATATGATGATTTTTATGCCCTATCCAGTGCCATTTTATGATTCTATAAAAGAAAGGAATGATGTGAATAAGCCCATGTCTAGGGAGTCATTTAATCAACAAAATTTATTAAGTGACTATTGTGCCCCAAGTATTCTCCTAGGCACTGGAGATACAAAGACAAAAGTAGAACAGTCCCTACCCTTAAGGAATGTAATTACAATCAGTCCAGGGGAGACACTATATACAGAGAGAAATATAAATAAAATAGATACAGGGTGGTTTTGGAGGGAAGGCACTAACACCTGTGAGAGGAGGCAGAAAAAGTTTCATTGAGAAGGTAGTACTTGAGGTGAATTGTTATGGTTACTAGGGATTCTTTGAGACAGTTGAGGTAGATCCCAAGCATGTTAAACACACACACACACACACACACACACACACACACACACACACACACACCTCTAAACCAATGGCATGTCAAGTTATACAATTTGATTTGTATTGTGTGTCTACTGTCTTTCACAAGTTTGTAAATTTAGCATTTCAAGAGCTAATACACCTGGGGCAAGAGGAGAGTAGTACTATCTCTCTGGTATCTTTACCTACTTCTAAGATTCTACACAGTACACTAAATCAGTCAGATATTCTGTTATGTCTATATCAGCACCACCTATTTACTCACTTGAGAAAAGGGGAAAAAAGGAATTTGAGGTATGGTATATAAGAGTGATATACCTTGAAAATGTACATTTACCTGTTTAGCTGTGAAAAGAGCAGTCCAGAAATGTGAGATGAACTAGAAGCAATGTCAGAAGCCAGTTGGTGGGATCAGAAAGATCCCTTCATGAACAAGCATCCTTGTGTGCTATAGATTCCTTGAGAGAAGGCATACTTTTTACCTTTCTTTATATTCCTAGTGCTTAGCACAGTGCCTGGCACATTGTAAGTGATTAACAATTACTTCTTGAATGACTGACTGCTTGCCTGGGACATGTAGTGTGGGGAGGAAGTAAGCCATTTTAGTCAGGTGGTTACTACTATCAAGGTGGTATTATACTTCTTGGAGGGGAACAGATCCATGCAGAAATTAACATTATTGCCCTCTAGTATAGAGAGGAGTTGTCTGGGTTTTTTATTATTTTAATCAAGCCCAGTTACTAACTCAATGAGTTCTTGGCACAATAATCTATTTTAGAAGATTTGACATGGCCGATGACATGTTACTGTTATGGACATCAACGGTGCCGTGTAACTACCTGTAATGTCTTGGACAGGCCCCCTTGGCCTATTATCCATCTGTAACAAAGCACTCTCCATCATGCCTCAGGAAGAGCGATGTATGGTATGAGTGGAAAAGCACAGTGGACAGCTAGGTTTGGAAAGAGGTTCCCTATGACTACTGGTGATAAATTAGCTCTAGTAAAATTGCTTGAGGTTTAGTTGCAGAAATGCTTATAGTAAATAGAAGGGCCTCTCATGGTTCCTGGTCTGAAAGGGACCCAAATTTAGGTTTTTATGAGAGCTTATCTGCCTGTTGATTGCATTGTCCAGGAGAATGACCTCAAAAAGAAGCTGGGATGTAGCTCCCAGGAAGGCTGAAATGTTTCAGTATTTTATAGCTGGTGTGGATGATGATGATGGGATATGTCTGACTCAAGATAGTATCTCCATAGCTCGACTGTGGTTTTAACTTGAACAATAACTTTTCTCAGACTGTATAGTTCTGCTTTATGGAGGGCAGCTTGCTGGGAAGTACACATAGAGCCAATGTATCTAGGAAGTTAGTGTGGCCCTCTAAGAGGATGGCCCACATGGAAAGAGCATGACTGAATTCGGAGTCCAAGAACCAGAGATCAAATCCTCATTCTCCAATTTGTGTGACTTTGGGCAAATCACACAATTCTCTGAGGCTCATCTGTAAAACAAGGGAGTTGGACTAGATGACCTCTGAATCTATGATGTCATGAGCATCATGGTATTGATTTCCATGATTAACTCCTCATAGAACTAAATATACAAAGATGAGATCGAGATAACATGGTACTTTTGGGGGGTTGGTTTTTTTGTTTTTTGGTGTTTTTTGTTTGTTTGTTTTTTTTAGTTTTCGACATTCACTTGTATAAGATCTTGAGTTTCAACTTTTTTCTCTCTCCTGAAGCCAGCATGCAACCTGATATAGGCTATACATGTACAATCATATTAAACATACTTCTACATTAGTCAGTTAACATGGTACTTCAGGTCAATAAAAGACCCTTCTGCTTCTAATATCCATTGTAAAGTCTTGAAGGGCTCCTGGGTGCCATAGTGGGCAGAATGCCGGGCCTGGAGGCAGGAAGACTCATCTTCCTGACTTCAAATTTGGCCTCAGACACTTATTAGCTGTGTGACCCTGGACAAGTCATTTAAACCTGTTTACCTCTATTTCCTCATCTGTAAAATGACCTGGAGAAGGAAATGGCAAAACACTCCAGTATCTTTGCCAAGAAACCCCCAATGGGATCACAAAGAGTCAGACACAAGTGAAATGTCTTAGCAACAACAAGGAAAGTCTGGGGGGCAAGGGAGCCTTCAATGGTTCAGTGAGAAGATCCTTCAAGGCCAAGAACTTGAGAGGACATAGGAACGTAGTATCCTTCGAAGCTGATGAGCCACTGTGCTTCTAATCTGCTACGACTAGGAAGCCCGACGATTGGACTTCTTAGAATTGTACCTAAAAACAAAACAAAATAAATCAAAACAGGTTTCTATGAGAAAGTACATGAGCTATTTAGTGCCTGATCTTTTTGTGATCCTTTTTGTGTTGCTGCTCTGAGGCATTTTTTGCCTCTTCTTAGGTTCTTTTTTAAAATAAAAATTAATTGCTATCCTTTATTTTGACATTGCCCAAACTTCCCTCAGTATCCTCACCCCTCCCAGAGAGCCATCTTTTATAATAATTTTTAAAAGAAAAAAATCACAAAAGGAAAAAAAAATCAAAACCATTCAACTCATGAAAAGAAATCTCCCAAATACATTTAGTGTTCTATACCCATGACCTCCATCTATGCAGAGGATTAGAGGGAGATGATTTCTTTATATCTGTCCAGTGAGGTCAAGCTTGTTCTCTATAATTCTGTAACACTCATTTTCACTCATTTTGTGGTTGTTCTTTCCTTTTACTTTGCTGTAATCACAGTGTGTATTGTTATCCTGCCTCTGCTTACTCCAATTTGCATCATTTCATGTAAGTCTCTGCTTCTCTGTATTTATCATTTCTTACATGCCAGTAATATTCAATTTCATTTATGTACCACTTCTTTCTTGGCTCTTAGCTCTGCCTTCCATTGTTGAGGACCTCCAGATGAATAAAATGCACTAAACATTTGGTGATACTAAACATTAGTTTAAATTCATACAATCACAAGGTTATAAGTGATCTATATAAATTAGTAAAATACCGAGGTCTTGAATCTTACCTAATTCATGCCCAGCAAGCAGTGGCCGAGCCTTCTTTTAAACATTGACAAGGATGAGAAATTCACTCTGCACAATGGAGTACCATTCCATTTTGGAACAGCTCTAATTGTTTAAAAAATTGTACTTATGTTGAGCCAAAATCTACTTCTCCATAACTTTGATCCATTGTCATAATTGTTGCCAAGTGAATGAGTCTAGTCCCTGATCTATGTGGTAGTTCTTTAACAATGACATTCCTTCTTAGTGGAGCTGTAACTAGGAAAATTTGTTCCCGGTGCTAGTACCACCATCTATGCCCTGGGACAAGTAGCATGCAAGGAGCCTTCACAGACCAGTGTTAAGGATGTAACTATGGGGTATAGATATAGGGTAGGGCAGGAAAGGAGCTAATCTCCCCTCCTCACCATGTTAGCTTCCGCTTTCTACTAATTATTCTAACTAGGAGCCAAGTTCTGTTGTTCCTAATTGCTATCTGCACTCCCCCAATTCAGAATTGCCCTAGGCAAAGCCCTGAATGCCTCACCTTAGTTTTAGCTTCATATCTAAGACTGAAGTCTCTGGCAGAGATGCCCACATCTTCAGCCAGCTCCCACTTTTACTCATCAGAAAGGCTTTATTTCTGCATCCTCAAAGAATTTTAAAGTAAGAAGAAACCTATGGCCATGTAGTCATAGATCTGGAGTTGGAAGGGACTCCTGAGGCCATCTGGCTCAACCCCTTTATTTTACAAATGAGGAAACAGAGAAGGGGTTAAGTGACTTTCTTAAGTGACTTTCATAAAGGCCCCTAATGTAGTGAAGTGGATAAAGCCCTAGGCCTGGATTCAGGAAGACCTGAGTTCAAATCCAGCCTTAGACATTTCCTAGCTATGTGACCTTAAACAGGTCATTGAACCTTTGTCTGCCTCAGTTTCCTGAACTATAAAATAAAAACAGTAATAACATCTACCTTTCAGGGTGGTTGTGAGGATCAAATGAGACCATAATTATATTTGTGAAGTACTTAGCACAGTGCCCAGCACATCATAGTCATTTAATAAATGTGTATTCCTTCTACTCCTTTCCCCTTTCTTTCTTTAGAGAGGCAAAGTAGGGAAAGATCTAGGATATAGACCCTGGTGGGAGTCCTGGACATTTAGGGGCAATATGAGGCTACGAAATCCCTACATGACTGAAATGGAGTGGAAAACTACTCATAGAGAGGAAGGTGATGTATTAAAATTGAATGTTAGAAGACTTGAGGTCAAATTCAGGTTCTGCCATTAACCTGTGGTGCAGCCTTAACTTCCTGTGTGTCCTTGGTGAAGTTACTTCACTTCTCCCATCCTCAGGGTTCTCCTCTACAAACTGAGGAGATTGGTCTGAGTCAACAGTCTGTGACCTTAAAAAAATTATTTTTGATAACTATATTTCAATATAAAGCAGTTAGGTGGCTCAGTGGATAGAGTACCAGCTCTGAAGTAAGGAAGTCCTGAGCTCAAATCTAGCCTCAGACACATACTGGTTATGTGACCTTGGACAAGTCATTTAACCCTGTTTGCCTCCATTTCCTCATCTGTAAAATGAGCTGGAGAAGGAAATGGCAAACCACTCCAGTATCTTTGCCAAGAAAATCCCAAATGGGGTTACAAGGAGTCAGAACTGAAATGACTGAACAATAACAACAACAACAATTTCAATATAATTGTTTTCCTTTTGAATATTGTATATTTTATTTTATACTTTAAAAAACATTATTCTGTGAAGGAGTCCATAGGCTTTGCCAAACTGCTAAAGGGGCCTGTGATACCCTAAAAGTTAAGCATCCCTGGCCTAAGTGATCTCTAGGGTCCCAACTGGAATTTCTACAAAGTCAATGGGACATAAGCCGTTGCAGAACAAGGGCACACTTAGGCTATTTCATGATATTGTCAAGGCTAGGGGTGGGGAAACTGTGGCCTCGAGGCCACATGTGGCCTTCTGGGTTCTCAGGTGCAGCCTTTTGACTGAATCCAAAATTCACAGAACAAATCCCCTTAATAAAAGGATTTATTCTGTAAAACTTGGACTCAGTCAAAAGGCCTCACCTGAGGACCTAGAAGGCCATGTGTGACCTTGAGGCTGCAGGTTCCCCACCCTTGACTAGGGCCACCCCTGTTGTGACATTGAATTTTATTTTATTTTTAATTTATGGAATAAAACAAGCATTTCCATAACGTGGTACAATAAAAAAAAAGGTTATTGTACATGAAACTTCAAATCTACTATGTACAACTTGCTATTCCATTCAAATATACAACTAAATTATCATTTAAATTTATTTTTTTCTTCCTTCCCCCCACCCATGGCTACCATTGGACCTAGATAAACATATATAATATATATAAAACCATTCTTGAGCTCGTCATTTCTTATAGCACAGTAGTATTCCATCACAATCATATGCCATATTGAATTTTGCCAAGGTGCTCTGTCTCTTGCTATTTGTATAGGCAGAATTTTGAGCTTTTGAAGCTTATCAGAAATCATTTAAAATTGTGAATCCTATTTTAGATAGATGATAGCATTAGTAAGCTAGAGGTTATTGTATTAATGCCAGGGAAAAGCCCACTGTAGCTAGTCCAATTATTCAGATGAACATGACTCCATTATCTGTCTCTTTTGATAAGCATAAAGCACTGCTTTAATTGTTTGAAATTACTGGAGCTTTCAGCTTAGAAAGTGTTGAAGTCAGAAAATCAGAAGCCCTGCCTTCCTCGGTGCTTTGGCTGCTATTCAGCCTTGGATAATGTGATTAAGAATTTTAGAGAGAAATTACTTTTAGGATGGATTAGGGAAGGAGACTTAACACTCTCCTCTTATCCAAGTTCTATATTTTAGTTTTTGGGGGGACTCTTCCCGTGAAGGGAATATTAAGCTCTTGGAGAAAAATTCAGAAGAGAAAATGGTGAGATATGTTAAAAAAAAATGGAAGCAGGTCAGTTCTGAACACATACCAGGCACTCAGTAAATATTTGTTATTTTCTCCCTTAAAATAGGTTTTGATGATGTTTCATTTCTGGAAATGAAATCTCCCAGTTCCATGCCATTCCTTGGAAATGAACCTTCCCTTGTAACAAAGAAAAAGAATTAAGCAAAAAACAATGAACTAATACAGTGATCACCTCTAACGGTGCCTGCCATATTCTGCACGCATTGACCCCCTACCTCTCTGCTTAGATGAGAGATAAATTTAACTATCCATTACTGTGAGATCATTGTTATTTCATTTACTTGGGGTTCAGCTCCTTTTTCAGATCTTTTCATTTAAGTTCCTGTGGTCACTATATTTATTGTTGTGGTTCCACTTTTTCACTCTGCTTTAGCTGAGTGAATGAAACACACACAAACACACACACACACACACACACACACACACACACACACGTGCCAGAAAATGTGCTTTAGCAAGGACTGCCTTTTGCCTTTCTTGGTATCTTTAGTGCTTAGTACCTGTCCATAGTATGCAGTGGAAATACAAATAAAACATGAGACAGCCCCTTCTCTCAAGGAGGTTATATTCAAATGGGGGAAGGCAAACCATATAGGGAAGTAACAGCCAGGGAGAGAGTTTGGATCTGGTCAGTCATGGCTGTTGATTTGATCCACAGGGCAGCAGATTGGCATGCCCTTTCCTGATGTGATGAGAGTATTGACTTCTTTATTTTTCCCAGAGCAAGAGGTCGAAAGTGGGATCGGGGAAAAGGGAGAAATGAGCAGCAGGAGGGTACATGGCAAGGTGGGGTAGGTAGATGACTGGTAGGATGGAAAAGTATGATCTAGTCTGGAGTCAAGTAGATGGAGGAGGCCAGGTGAGTTACTCCCACCAATCAAGCCAGCTTAGCCCCAGGGCAGGAGATCCAAAGCCAAGTAGATTTACTGTCCTAGGGACTGGAGGGCGTGGTTTCTTTGTCCAGACTGTGTTGTACCAAATTGGGAAAAGGGGGGCAAGTCACCAAGTCTTTATGAAATGCCTACTTTGTGTCAGGCACTGTGCTCGGTGCTGGGGGTATAAAAAGAGGCAAAAACAACCCTTTCCCTCAAGCCCACAACCTAATGGGGGGAGGCAACATCCAAACAACTACATCCAAACAAGACAGATAGAGAATAAATTGTAAGTTTTCTCAGAGAAATGGTGCTAACATTAGGGGGAGATGGGAAAGGCTTGTTGCAGAAGGTAGGATTTTAGCTGAGACATGAAGGAAGCCAGGAGGTCATTGAAAATGGGGGATAGAGCATTGTGTGCAAGAAACTGCAAGGAAGCCATTGTCACTGGATCATAAACGACTTACAAGAGAGTGAAGTGAAAAAAGACTGGAAAGAGAGGAAGGAGTGACATCATGAAAGGTCTTTAAAGGCAAGCAGAGGATTTTATATTTGATCTTGGATGTAATAGGGAGGCACTGGAGTTTATTAATGGGGGAAGGGGAGAGGTAGAGAGCAGCTAGGTGGTGCCATAGTGCATAGAGCACTGGGCCTGGAGTCAGGAAGACTCATCTTCCTGAGTTCAAATCTGGTCTAGCTGTGTGACCCTGGGCAAGTCATTTAACCTTGTTTGCCTCAGTTTTCTCAACTATAAAATGAACTGGAGAAGGAAATGGCAAACCACTCCAGCATCTCTGCCAAGAAAACCCCAAATGGGATCATGGAGAGTCAAAGACGATTTAACAACAACAGCAGGAAAGTGACATGGTCAGACACACATTTTGGGGAGCTCAGTGGACTAGAGTGAGGAGAGACAAGGTAAAACAACCAACCAATAGGCTATTGAAATCATTCAGGCATGGGGTAATAATGCAGACCTGTGCCAGGGTGGTGGCAGTATCAGGGGAGAGAAGGAAGCATTTATACAAAGGATGTTGCTAGGATAAAAATAACTGGTTGTGGCAACAGATTGTATTTGCAACGTGAGGAAGAAAGGAAAGTTGGGACCTGGGCAAGTGAGAGGATTGTGTCCTCCACAGCAATAGGCAAATTAGGAAGAGGGGAAGGTTGAGGGGGGCAGGTGAGGAAGATAATGAATTCAGTTTCAGAGATGTTGAGTTTAAGATGTCTACAAAACATAACAGTATCTCTAATTTACCACATATATATATTTATTTGTACATAGTTGTTTGCATGTTATATCTTCCATTGGACTTCAAGTTACTTGAGAGCAGGACTGTAATGTCTAGAGGACCCTAGGTGGTGCAGTGGCTAGAGTGTAGGGCCCAGAGTCAGGAAGATGAGTTTATATCTGGCCTTAGACACTTATTAGATGTGTGACCCTAAGCAAGTCATTTAAGCTCTGTCTACCTCAGTTTCCTCAACTGTTAAATGGGGATCATAAAAGCACCTACCTCCAAGGGTTGTTGTGAGAATCAAATCAGATAATATTTGTCAAGCACTTAGCACAGTGTCTAGCACATAGTAGGTAGCTAATAAATATTTGTTCTCTTCCCCTCTTTTGCCTTTCACTTTGTCTTCAGTGCTTAGTACAATGCCTGACACATAGGAGGCACCTAATAAATGTTGGTTGACTTAACCAGGCTCTTCTCTGGGCTTATAAAGAAAAAAATGAAACAGTTCATTCCCTCATAATATATAATCATATAATCTATCAGTGAAACTATATGGATAAAGTATTTAAAATACATACAAAGTAAATACAAGGTAATTTCCAGCGTGGGAAGTGCCATCCATTGGGGAATGGTCATGATATAATGATTGGGTGGCAGTAGCAAATCCATCTCTTAATCTGGTGATAAGAGAGACCTATGCTCTTCTGGAACCATCTAGCTGAACACAAGACAATTTAATGATAACATGATATTCCCCCTCCCCTTTTTTTCTCCCAGCTATGGTACTTTTGGTGTATTCTTAGTGAGAGCCTAACAGATCACATATAGAAGGTGTTTTGAGGTTTCCAAGGTGTTCTGTTTACAATAATCCTAAGGAATATTTACAGTGAAAAAAATTTGCTTTCATTTTATAAGAAGATAGTATGATATATTGAAAAGGGCATTAAAGTTGCAGTCAGAGGACCAGAGTTCAAATTCTATCTAACCATGTTACCTTGGGCAAGTCACTAAACCTCTTGGGCCTCAGTTTCCTTCTCTGTTAAAGATGAGTAGCAGGTGATCTCTCAAGCTTCTTCTTAACTCCAACTCGATTGTCCTAGATGAGGAAACTGGATCTCAGAGGGCTGAGCTATTTGCCTGTGGTCACACAGGTAGTGAATTAAAGTCATAATCATAGATTTAAAGCCAGAAGGGACTTTGGAAGTTACCTAGTTCAGTCCCCTCATTTTCTAGATGAGTAAACTCAAGATAATAAAGCAGAAGTGACTTGCTCATGTTCACATAGGTAGTAAGTGACTAACTGGGGTCCCAAACTCTTTAACTTTAAATCCAGCAGTCAATCCTCTGCATCAATCGCATTAGAGTCAAGAATCAAATTTAGGCCTCATGATTCCAGATCCTCTTTCACTTTCAAGTCTAACACATTTTAGCAGTATAAAAAAAAGTGTAACCCCTGATTAACTTATTTTCATAGTGGGCACAGTGGAAAAGAGGGAAAATTGAATGAGATACAAGTTAAAATAGTATCATATTTTCTTCCTTGGTATCAATTTGACACAACCTCTACTTAATTTTCATCTATAGAAATGTGATCACCCACTCAAAGGGTCCCCTATAAATCCTAGAATGTCATGGAGAGAAGGAACGTCAGAGATCATTTTCCAGATGAGAGAACTGAGGTCAGGTCAGGGAAAGTGATTTACTCCATGTAACCCAGCCAGGTAGTGGCAGAGCCAGTTGCTAAACTCAAGCCTTCTGATGATAACCCCAGTGATCTTCCTACTATAGGGTGGTTATTTTTCTTGTTTTAACTTTTCTTTGTTCTTAAAACATTTTATCTGCCCTGGCTCTGGGCACAGTATGAAAAAGAATACTTTTAAATGAATCAGAAGGCTTCTTGTTGTGCTGAGTTTCTCTGACTTAAACTAAATTTGTGAATGAATGAGGGACAGTGGGAATGTGATTTTTAAAGGTCAGCTTATTATGGTGCCCAGTCTTGACATGATCACATCACTTTTAAATATTTGACATTTTATTCACTCACATGCATTGAATGGCCACATCTGGACAATTTCTTTTCTTCTATTCTTGATGAACAAGGTTAAGTATCTCTTCCTTTGGTGATTACAAATATCTCTTCTAACCATACAGATTGCAGTGTCTCAGGGATACATCTAACTAGGATGTCAGGGCCATTGCCCCATTTAGAGATGCTTCTTCTCCAATCCTAGCTATAAGTTGCCCCCTTCCACCATCTTTTATTTATTTACATATTTATGCCTCTTACCAATTTCTGGGACTGCATCACTGCAAAATTCTTCCCAGAGGGTACGGATGAAAGTCAATCATGTGATGAGTCTAAACTTTAGTGCTTCTGAACTCCATTGCTCTGTAGTGGATAGGTGACTGGCAGCACTCCATTTAGAAGCTTGGACATTAGTGGTTCCCATCAGGTAGTACAGAGGCGATGGTTGTATACCTGTGTCACCATTGTAGAGCAGTCTTCCTTGGAACAAAGAAAGGAAGAAAGAAAGAAAGAAAAAAAGAAAGAAAGAAAGAAAGAAAGAAAGAAAGAAAGAAAGAAAGAAAGAAAGAAAGAAAGAAAGAAAGAAAGAAAGAAAGAAAGAAAGAAAAGAAAGAAAGGAAGGAAGGAAGGAAGGAAGGAAGGAAGGAAGGAAGGAAGGAAGGAAGGAAGGAAGGAAGGAAGGAAGGAA
>NW_020954569.1:82452386-82456419 GCF_900497805.2 Vombatus ursinus | reverse complement strand
GAAGGAAGGAAGGAAGGAAGGAAGGAAGGAAGGAAGGAAGGAAGGAAAGAAGAAAGAGAAAGAAGGAAGGAAGGAAGGAAAAAGAAAAGAGGAAGATGGTCTTTAAAATGGACAGCAGTGGTTACATAGCCAGGAAAAATAATTCCACAACCATAGTCACACCCGGCAACAGTCATTCTAAAACCACTCTACCACTCACCCAACTCTTTTCCCAAAACAAATAAGTAAGAGATCAGAAAATGCTCCATTCAGAAGACATATATGAACTGATGCAAGATGAGGTAAGGAAGACCAAGAAAACAATCAACATAATTACTATAGCAATGTAGATGGAAACAATATCAACAGCAACAATTAAACATGAAACTGAATGCTGTGTAACTATAACGATCAGGTTGCTTCTGTTTGTCCTTCATTCTTGAAGAAGACTGTAACATCAGGGAGGTGATGCCGTGACATACAAGTGGATTGGATTTAAGTGAGGGAGGGAGTGCTGTGATGATCAGGGGTAGCAAGCACTCAGGAAGAAAGAAGAAAAGACACCTCCTTTTCTTCTTTGAGGAAGTGGGGGACTGTAGATTTAGAACACCACTTACATTCTCATACTCAGTTGACATACTGCTTGGTTTTGCTGAATCATTTTTTCTCTATCTTTTTTTCTTTTTTTTAGGCTTTGTCTGTAGAGAAGAAAGAAGGTCTATAAAACCAAAAGATACCAAAAAGTTTTGGGAAAAAGCATCCCAACCAAACAAAGTACAGGAATGATAACAGCTCATATTTGTATAAGGCCCTAAATAAATTATCTCATTTGATCCCTGCAATATCCATGTCAGTTGGGTGCTATTATCTTTATCCCCATTTTGCAGATGAGGAAACTGAGGCCCAAAGACATGAAGTGACTTACCAATTATTAGATAGCCAGGAAATATTGAGGCAGAATTTGAACCTAGGTCTTCCTAACTCCAAGATCAGGCCCTGTATTCATCACGTCATTCTGCTTGTAGCCAGTGCTCTATTCCTATAGCTATGCTTGCCACCCAGGCCAACACTGAAACTTAACGCCTACTAATGCCAACCCTGAAGTTACTTCCTAACATGCTTAGGTAGATCTGGGGAGTCATTTGCAGCTGCATTCCCTCCTAGATCAAAGTATTCAGATCCTTAGCATCTTCTATAGCTGAAAAAGAATATCGTTGTATAACCCTCAAAAGGAAATGGTATGGGTATGACATCAGGACTAAAATGATTGCCATTATAACATCCTAAGAAAGTGGCAACAGTGTTTTTATTTTTAAGACATCATAATCATCAAAATATGACTGCTGTCAGAAATACAGGTAGTGTGAGATCTGTTGGAAAAAAGCAATATACATAGTTATATACTGAATAATCAACTCACAAAGCTGACATTTTAAAATGTTTCTACTGTGAGAGTTAACATATATGATATACAACACATACATATACATGTGTACATATATGCATATGTATATTTGTATGTGTGTTTATATGTATATCTATGTGTATACACGCATATATACATACATTTACACACACTTTAAACTCACATAAAGAAATATCATTGACTTTTACCATCACTCTTCTTTTTGTAATATTTGCCCTGGTTCTCTTCTTCTTACTTTGTCTTCCTACAGGGCTGGTTTCACTACCTTGACCACTAAAGATCTGCTTATAGGCCATGCTCATATTGGATAGAAGGTCAGATTTTAGGGGGGATGGGAGCAAAGCAAGACCCCTCCTGAGGGTCATCACTAGAAAGGGGGCATTTGAACCTACTTCAGGGCAAGGACTGCTTTGTCTTTGTATCCCCAGCTCCTAACACAATGCCTGGCACATAGTCAGCATTCAAGTAATGTTTGATGATTGTGACAAAAGGAGAAAATTCGTAATGCACATTATTTGTAATAGCATGGGGATACGTTCTACAATGTTGTTATTTGATTCCGTGATTATATGACAGGTTACGGGAGGCAGGAAGTCTGAGAAAGCTATTTGGGCAACCTAAGATAACACTGTGTAGTAGAAAGATTTGTAATCTGTGTGGTTCGGTTCAGATTTAGCTCTGCTACTTATTAACTGTGCTACCTTGGGCAAGTCACTCTACCTCTGTGAGCTACCATTTTCCTCATCTTCAAAATGAGGAGGGTGGGCTAGATGATTCCTTAGGTCTCTTTCAGAATGAATACTTATAGCCCTACAGGGCCATATTACATACAGGATATTTGCCAGCTGAATGACCCTGGGCAAGTCATTTAACCCTGTTTACCTCAGTTTCCTCATCTATAAAATGAGCTGAACAAGGAAATGGCAAACCACTCCAGTATCTCTGCTAAGAAATCCCCCCCCCCAAAAAAGGGTCACAGAGTTAGACACAACTGAAATGACTGAACAATAAAAACCATAAGAAAAAGCATAAATATAAAGTGAAAAATGCAAATATATACAAAGCAGTTAAATGTAGGGTGGGTTGGGAGGGAGGACACTAGCAGTTGGGGGAACAGGCAAGGCTTCTTGCAGAAGATGGTCCTAGAGCTGTGTCTTACAGGAAGAGAAGGGACCACGACTTGGATCACTCCAGAAGGAGCTAGGGCATGCACATGCTAGGGCTACAAGTTCCACGGATACTTGAATTTTAGCTACTGGTTTCTTTGCTAGGGATTTCCAGTCATGCCTTGGGAGATCCCTGTTGATTAGGAAAGGGTAGCCTTAGCTAGCATACCGTGTGTGCTGGTATTTGTTGACTAACTGACTGACTGATATTCCCTTTAATATTAGTGTAAGTACCATCTGTTTCTTTGGCTACCACTGTAAGGGATGTTGTATAGCCCCTAATGTTATATAGCAGTGAAAGTGAGAAAGAACTAAAGGAGAATGCAGAGTCAAAGGCTCAGTACAGTTCCTGATGGCTAACTCACTTAAATTGGAAACTCTCTTTTCCCTCAGATGGTTGGCTGTGACTATGAAATCGATTCCAATGCCACTGAAGATCGCTGTGGCGTGTGCCTGGGAGATGGCTCTGCCTGCCACACTGTGAAGAAGATGTTCAAACAGAAAGAAGGATTTGGTAAGAAAAAAAAATGGGACTGAGTACTTTCCCCCAGCACAATCTGACTTACTAAGGATAATAACTAGGATATTTACTTATTTTCACTAGAATGTAATGAGAGCTCAAGGCCCAGGTTAGGAGAAGGGTCTGCTATTTGAAATATTACTTTAAAAAAATCCTACTAATGTGGAAAATATACAAGTGGATTCTGCCCTCTTGTGGACACTTCTTTCTCCTTCCCCAAAGCGCCTCTGCTTTTATTTGCTTCACCATTCTGAGCCTTGGTTTCCTCATCTGTAATACAAGAAAGCTGGACTACATCATCTCTACTGCCAGTTCAAGCTCAAGGATTTTTATGATTCTACTGTCTTTCTCAAGCCATTTTGGCTTACCTTTGTTTGCCCTTCCCTATTAGCCTTTTTCATTGACTTGCTTTGGCTAAGCTGTCCTCTAGAGAGGCAGCATGGCATAATGGATAGAATAATAGGCTGGGTTCAAATCATACCTGTGATATTTGCTAGATTTACAAGGGACCCTTGTTAAGTCATACAACCTCCTGAAATATCAGTTTCCAAATCTGTAAAATGGTAGGGCTGGATTAGATGGCCGATGAAGTCCTTTCTAGCTCTAAATCTATGATTTTATGATTATTAGAAATATCTGGACTATGTATAACCCTTGGGTTCCAGGAGAGAAAATATATTATTATGTGTTATATAATATGTCAATCCAATTCAGATTTCTCTATAGAATATAGTAAAACTGCTACCTTAGCTTTGAGACTGATTTTTTTGGAAATTCTACATTCTTTGAAGAGAGGATAAATTTAGCCTAGGAATGAGTGAAGCAAACTCAAGGGTAACTCTCAGGGCAAGGATTGTGTGGTGGGTAAGAAGGGGGAGGCAGGGCAGGGAGTGTGTCTGTGTGTGTGTGTGTGTGTGTGTGTGTGTGTGTGTGTGTGTGTGT
>NW_020954569.1:82437722-82452376 GCF_900497805.2 Vombatus ursinus | reverse complement strand
TGTGTGTGTGTGTGTGTGTGTGTGTGTGTGTGTGTGTGTGTGTGTGTGTATGCGTTTAAGAGATCATTGGATCATAGTTATAGAGAAAAAAGGTACCTTAGGGATCATTTAGTCCAACTCTCACTTTTTATGGATGAGGAAACTGAAGTTGCTAGAAGTTAAACTGCCTGCCCAAGATCATAAGGCTAGTTTGTAGAACTGGGATTTGAATTCAGGTCTTCTTGCCCAAATCCAGCCCTTTTCCCAGTATACTATGCTGCCTCTTACTATTGGACGCTAGCTATGGGAAATCATTTCACTGTGCGCACTCAAATGTAAACAGGAGGCAATTTTCTAATCCCTGCTCTGCCTTTGATTTTTTGTGTGCTAATTGAATAAGTCTCTGTTTGGATTTTGGTTTCCTCCTACCCCCTATCACACATGAAGAAGTGACCCTTCTCCTTGGTAAGGCAAACCCCTTTACTTGCACAAGTGATCCCAATTCATTCAGTCTTCTCTGACTTATTGCTCTCTCCATTGTCCCCACTCCTTCACTATTCTGCAGTTATACACTGCCTACTGTCTCTTTTCCTACTGCCTCTAACATACCCATATCTGCCCCATCTTCAAAACTCCCTCACTTGATCCATCCATCCCAGCCATCATTTTATATCTCTTCTCAAATTACCTCCCCCCATTCAGTAAACTCCACTGGTTCCCTATTAACTCCAAAATCAAATATAAATTCTTCTGACAATCAAAGCCCTCCATAACCTGACCCCCTCCTACCTTTCCAGCCTTCTTGTACCTTACTCTCCTCAGGTGCTCAGGTACCATTGACTTCCTCGCTGTTCCTTATACCATATTCCCGATCTCCCATTTTCAGTCATTTTCACTCCTTATGCCTGAAATGCTCTCCCTCTTCATCTCCAACTCATGAATTCCCTGACTTAAGTCCCAGCTAACATCCTACCTTCTGCAAAAATTCTTTCCTGGTTCTTTAATGCCAGTGCTTCCTCTCTGTTGATTATCTCCACTTTATCCTATTATATAGCTTATTTGCACATGGTTATAACATACTGAACCCCTGTTAGACAGTGAGCTCCTTGAGAACAAGGACTTCTCTTTTTGTTTTTGTTTCTTTATTTGTATCCCCAGCATTCACAGTAGTTCCTGGCACATAGTAGGTGCTTAATAAATGCTTGTTGTTTGACTAACCTAATACATTACCTGGATTTTACAGATGAGGACACTGAGGCCCAAGGGATGAAGTAACTTTCTTAAGATGATGGAGGGAGTGAGTGACAGAGCAGGGCTTTGTACTCAGGTCTTCTATACAAATTTAATTTTAAGTTCCAATAAGAAAACGTCAAGAAGGTGATCAAGTTTTGATTTAGGATAATGGTGAAGGCAAATTGATAACTATGTGCCATTTTATTATTTCTTTGGTTACCTGGGTCAGATTTTTAAAAATCTTTTACATCTTGCCTTTGACTACCTAGAATACCCTTGTTCTCTTTCAACACGAACAACCCTAACCAGCCTCAGGAATCTTATAAGTCTTGTCAAAAAGTTAAATATTGTTCATCCTTCTCCTGGCCTTTTAGGTCTTCAGTTACTCTTCTCTCCTTTCCCTTAAAGGCTATATGTTTTTTTTAAATCTATGCTCTGTGGAGAGTAGTGGGAGTCATTTCTAAAAGATGGCAAGCTGTTACCCTGACTTGGATAAATAGATGCTCCATTGACCTTTAAAGGTCATTGTCTTGGAGTTGGATTATGGTTTTACATGGCATATTGTCAAGTAGTGTGCTTTTAAGGCCAGAATAATCCAGGCTTTGGGTGTTGAGAGGTGGCATTTTGTTTCAGTGGTTGTATATCAAACACTCAAGAGAATTATGTTGCTGAACTGCCTAGCTAACCCCTAAAAAAATCCCCCAAGGATCATTTTAAAATTGAAAAAGACTTTAGAGATCAATTAGTCCGTCATCCTCATTTGATGGAAGAGACAGCTGAGTCTTAGAGAATTTAAGGGTCTATGTCTCTCTTGCCTAGGGTGTATGTATGTATGTATGTGTCTGTAGTAGTAGTGTCTGAGGCAAGTTTTGAATTAAGTTCTTCCTGACTTCAATTCCAGTGTTCCATCTACCCTGCCACCTAAGATAAACTATATGGAGAGAGGGGTTAATTGCATAAATCAATCAAATTATCCCACCCTCCTTAAAGTAAGTAATAATAAGCCCTGATACCTTAAAGAGATGAGAACACATCTCAGTAAACCAATCAAACTCTTTACATTAAATGTGGAAACGAAGTTGACACAATTTTTGGATTGCCTTAGGATACCCTGTGGGTTGTCTGTAAAATGGAAGACCAGTTCAAAACCCCAAAGATTCAGGCATCTGGCAGAGATTTGGATTTTAGAGAATGGAAAATGCAATGAGAGAATTCAACTTAACCCTTCTGAGAAAATCAGTTAGGGACAAAGGAAAGATTTTTCTGCTTTTGCCTTGTCTCTTCCTCTTCCACCTTTTCTGGAGGAGGACTTTGCAAAGGGCTTTAAAAAGTCCAGAAGATTTTGGATTTCCCCACTTCTGATAATAGGGTTCATAGTATTATCCCACTGGGACAGCCTGGCTGGCATCAGTGTCTATACTGATACCCATGGACAGATGACTGGACACTATTTCACAGCTCTACAAAGAACCAAGCAAAGGGATCCATGCCTAAGGAGAATGTCATCAACACTTCACAAAGGAGAGAAAAACTTCTAGCAACCAGGAATTGTAAACTGCCCTTTTGCCACATGTATTTTCTTAATTTGAACCTAATTCTCACTGTATGCACTTGTAGGAAAGTATGTCATGGATTTTTGAAGGAATGTTTTATACCCTCTATATCACTATAGCACCAGAAAAACCAAGCATATCAATTGCTACAAGAATTGAAAAAACAATTTTTATAATTTTATTATAATATACTATAACTTCTATCTCTGCAAATGACTTTTCTTTTTTTTTTAATTTATTTTATTTTTTAATTTATGGAATAAAGCATTTCCATAACATAGTATAATAAAAAAGATGATTGCACATGAAACTGCAAATCTACTATGGACAAAAAGAGATTGTAATTTTACGATGAATATCATCCTACTACCTCTAGTAGGTGCAAATGTACTATCAGTTGATACAGTTTGGTTCTTTGAGTTATTCTTAAATTCAGGTCCTTCTACGTACCCCACTTCTAAAAGCTACTTAAGTCTGGCTGACTAAATAATTCTCCACTGATAATCTGGAGAGGAAACACACTAGTGCGGGCTCATGCACAAGATACATATAGGGGTAATCACAATCTGAGGGGAGATATATATATGTGTATATGTATATACACATATATACACATACAAATATATGTATACACACATATATAATCTCCCCTCGTATTGTGATTACCCCTATATGTACCAACACACCTAACAGCTCATTACATTTTGTGGCATTGCCACCTCCTCCACTGACACATGAGAAACCCTTTAAGTCATAACTATTCCTTGTTTAGGGCACTATTCCTCAGCTGCCATGCTGGTAATGGCAGCATAGCTACCTTTCTCTGGCAGCTCAGTAACATATCAGCATGACCAACATAATACAGATGATATTAAATTGAGGTGGTGGAGTATATGAAGATCTTTATTAAATCTTAATCACAGAATAATAAATAACCTAAATACCACTAATATTAGTCAACCGGACCCAGGCAGTTTGAGGCAAGAGTATGTTATTTCTTCCCCCAAACCAGCCCCTGGTAAAACATTCTTTCACTTCTTTAATAAATCCTTTAATGCACTTTTTTTTAATAAGAAGAAGCATATATATTGACTCTACCTTTCTATAGATCACTTTTGATCTTCTTGTTCTAAATTTCTTCCTCATGTCTTGACTTCTGGAGATTTTTAACTCCTCAGATAGCTGGGGCTTTGGTGAGTAGGTGAGATTGCTGGATTGGTGCTCTGGAAGAATTGTAGGAAGGTCCTTCTGAGCAAGGGGCACATATATAGTCTCCAGATACCACTATCAAAAGGGAAGGAACTAATTTTCTAAACAAATTGCCCCAGACCAAATAATCATAAATAAATTAAATAGAGAACTACACTAAGTGACTTTTTCTACCCTAGAACTATAAAAAGTCAGCTATAAACCCAAAGGCAATGGGAAAGAGGAAATCACCAGAAATACAAGTGCCTGTGCTCAGCATGACCAGGGATGGTAGTAAGCTTCAAGGCTTTGTATCCAGAGGTAAGAGGAAGTGGAAGACTCTCAAGAAAGCTTAGAATAATTGGTAATCCATAGTGGGGACCTTGGAAGATACCAGGAATGGTTAAAACCAAAAGTAACAGTGGCGAGTCTATGCACAATAGTACTCGAAATAGAACACTCCAGGCCCACATCCCTAGTACTTTGTCTTGAAATAACAGAGGGGGCCCTGAAGATCCAGTGCTTTGAAAGGAGTTTACCCCAAGAAGGTAGAAGTCTATTCAGGAACCTAGGTGACCCAGATAGATACCAGCAGAGGAAACCACCTCAATCAAAAGCAACAACAATGGATGGAACCTGGCCTTGTCACTAAGCCCAAACAAAAGAACTCAGGCTGAAAAGGTAATCAAGCAGAAGAGATAGGCCACTATAAAGAACATTAAAAATGTTCAAAAATTGAACTAAGAAGGAAAGTATAACTCCATAAGAACTGCAAGCAGTGATTTAAAGGAAAAAAAATGGATTTCCCACAAGGATTACATGAATACATAGCAAAAATGAATCAAGTGATAAAAAAAAAAATGAAAGAAAAGCTCTAGAGGAAAGACTTAGAAAGGAAATGTTTTAAACAGAAAGTGGTAAGCCTTACCTAAATAATTAACTCCTTGAAAATGAGAAGAGAACAAACCAAAATGAAGGACTCCACAAGGCAGTAAGAAATATTAGAACAAAATCAATAGATCAAAAACCAGAAAGAAGAAAAAAAATTAAGGTATCTGCTGTCCAGAACAACTGGAAAACAGGCCAGGGAGAGATCATATGAGTCATCAAATTCCTTGAAAACCACAATTTTTAAAATAGCCTAGACACTGAATTTCAAAAAAATCATAAGTGAAAACTTTCCAAATCTGTTAGAACCAGAGAGCAAAATGAAAAACAGAAAGAATACACCCACAAAAGAAACCACAAAAGATAAAAATCTCAGAAACGTAATAGTCAAAATCAAAAAATTCCACAAAGAAAATTATATCAAGCAGCTAGAAAGAAAAAGTTCTAACACCAAGGAACCATAGTTAGGATCACACACAACCCAGCAGCCTCTACTGTAATAAAGAGCTTGAAATAAAATATTCCAGTAGGAAAAAAATTATAATGGCTTAGAATCATGAATAATTTACTCTGAAAAGCTGAGGAAAATCATACAGGGAAAAAATGGAATTGAAATGGAATAGAGCACTTTAAAGAATTTCTGATGGAAAAACCCCCCAATGCTGAATAGGATTATTGAAATACAGGCTCAGAAACACAAGAGAAACTTATAAAGGTAATTGTATTTGATCAATTCAAAAGGTCTGTATAATGATAAAGGGCTAACATCCTAATAGAAGAAACAAAGTGTCCCTTTAGAACTTCAATGTCTTCAAAAGGTATTGAGGGTGTTAAATAAGAAAAACAGAGAAAGGGGTGGCATATTTGTTCTGAGGGTTTTAAGAGGAGAAAGAAAAGAGATGGCAAAAAGAATACACTAGTGTAGAAAGAAAGAAAGAAGTAGGTGCAATTTGCAATTTCTTATAATTGGAATATGTAAGATGTATAAACAGAAAAGAGTGGTGGCTGGGGGAAGGAAGCATCTGACAAAACCTCACTCTATCTGAAATCTACAAAGAAGAGTTGAATACACACAGACTTTGGTATAAAAATACAGCAAATGCAATTGGAAAATAATCAAGGATAGGGGGACAGTTGGTTAAGAGGTGGGATAACACTGTGGAAGGAATAGTTCCAAGTGAAACAAGCACCCTGATCCCAAAGAGGAGATTAAAAGAAAAAAAAGAAAAATCAAGAATTGTAAACTAAAAATATGCTGATCAACTAGGGAATGGCTGGATAAATTGTGGTATATGAATATAAAAGTGTATTACTGAGTTATAAGAAATGACAAGACTACTTCATAGACTCCTTAGAAGCAGGAACTGATGCAGAATCAATTAAGAAGAATGAGAACACTGTGTACAATGACCATAGAATTATAATGAAAAACAACCTTGAAAGACTCAAGAACTTTTCTCAAAACAATGACCGGTCATTTATCTAGAAGATCTATGATGTAGCATGTTACCTGCCTCCTGTCAGAGAGGTGATGGATTCGAGGTCTGGGAGGAGACATCCATTTTTGGACATAACTGCCATGTGGATTTGTTTTGCTTTACTGTTTATTCTTTACAAGGTGATTTTTCCACCATTCATTTGGGAGTGGAGGTGGGGAAGGGGAATATCAAGAGTGATGCAAAAAAGAAAGAGGGCATTGAAACACTTTATAAAAGTTCACAAAGGAGTGTGGAAGGTAGTTCAGAAGAGATCACAAAGAAGCAGTAAAGTTTTGAAAGTGATTTATTATATACTTTCAATCAAGAGCAAGAGGTGGGGAATAGAAACTTACAAATACAATCTTTTTTTTGCATTTTACTTTATATGTGAAAATGCTTATTTGTTAGGTTCAGAATAATTTTTAAGGGAGGTTATTATACTGATGAAATAAATTAGGATTCAATGTAAAGCCAAAATAATAGGAAGTCGTATCTGATGAGGCACAGTTAATTGGAATTTGAGGTGTTTTTTTTTTTCCCTTCATAAGCCAAGAAACCTTCAGGAGGATTCCATAAAGCCCTGTTTCTTGTCAAATAGTAATTGGACCTGAACCTACCTTGAGGGATTAAATGAGAAAATCTATAAAGCGGTTGGTCTCCTCAGAGAAAAGTACTCTCTTCACATAAAATGACATTCCAATCAATTCTTCCCCATTCAGGGGCCATCTCATTGTCTACTGGGCAGACTTTTTCTCCATCTCTCTCCTGCTGTTGTCCCTCCTTTGGCTTCTTCCCTCCTTGTTAACATTGCTAGAGGATGAGCAAGGAGAGGGAATTGAAATGACATTCAAATCCTTGACTTCATTTGTTTTTTTAAGTTTCCCTGAGAAAAAGATGATAGATAATAATTATAAGCAAAAATGGGATGGGGATTTTCTGTCTGTGGGTTTTATTTTACCATCATTAGCACAACTAATCTGTGGGTTTTGTTAAGATCTGAATGATGAAAACCTCAATGCTGCTGCCAAGAGGCTTCTCTACCCTCTACCCTACCGTTTCAATAGGTTGTCTTAGCAACAGGTATCTTTTTCTTTCTTTTTTTTGCCACCAGATGCTGACAACTTCCCCTTTAATGCACATCTCTCTATTCTATGTCCTGTGCTGGGACATGGAATCATAGAGTGACAGGATCTCAGAGTTGGAAGGGACATTGGAGGTCCAAATTGTACTGGAGTGGGAATATATAATAGCCCAGAAAAGTGGTCACCCAGTACCAACTGGAATACTTTGAGTGATGTGGAATTCATTAACTCCCAAGGCAACCCATTCCATTTTTTATACTTCTCATTGTTATGAGGTTATTTATAGCACACCAAAATATATCTATTAGTAATTTCCACCTATTGTTCCTAATCCTGTTCTCCGGGATCAAGTTAAAAAGTTGAGGCAGCTAGGTGGTGCAGTAGATAGATCACTAGCCCTGGAGTCAGGACTTCAAATCTCGCCTCAGACACTTTCTAGCCATGTGAACCTGGGCAAGTCACTTACCTTTGATTGCCTCCCCCGCAAAAAGGAGTGGGGAAAGACTTCTAATTCTTCTTTCAAATGGCCCTTCCAATATGTGAAGATAGATATCACATCATGCCCCCTAAGTATTCTCTTCTTCAGGCTATTAAAGCCCTCTTTCCTTCCTCTCACCATCCTTATCACCACCTCTAGATGTTCCTGCACTTACCAGTTTTCCTTCCTAAAATGTGAGATTGGATTAGTAGTTTTGGCTGCCATATTGCAGTGTTGTCTCCTTCCAAAAAGAATATCCAGCCCTTTTTCATGTGACTTATTGTCTACTCATGCCTCTCCCATCCTATATCTGTGCTGTTTGTTTTTTGAACCCAAATACAGAATTTGGAGTGGGGATTAGGCTTGACCTGCTTGCTGAAAGGGCCAAAGAAGAAGCAGAGGGTGAAATTTACAAAGACTGTTTGGTTAGTTGTAAACTGGACTGGGTTGCCTCTGAACAACATTCCAGCTCTGAGAGTCTGTGAATTTTCTTTTTTTTTCTGGCAACCTTCATTTTACTATCCCAGTGTTGTGGCCTATGAAGGTTTTGGGGATCAAAATTCTTTCATCTAGTGTATTAACCATACATCTTGGCTTTATGATATCCTCCCAAAACATTAATCACTCTATCTGTGCCATCATACAAGTCATCAAAAAAAAATTTTTTTAAATGATTTGGATTCAGAATAACTACTTAGTGTGTGACCCGGAGAATGCTACTTCACCGATGTTAAGGTCTCAGGTCCTGATTGAATTAGATTGCTTCTGAGGTCCCTTCTAGCTCGAGATCAATAATCCTATGATCCAAATAAGGCCAGGAACTGGGCCCTGTAACATTTTATTAGACACTTCCATCCTGGTTGGCATTGATCTAATTCTTACCATTTTGGGGGTTGTTCTACCACTTGTGAACTCACTTAATTCTATTATTTTATAATATTCATTTGTCTATCTGGAAAGATTGTAGTATCCGCTACAGAAATAGGAAAGTTCAAAAGAAGAATGGATTTAGGGGGGAAATACAAATGAGTTATTCTTTGGACACACTGAGTCTGAGATGTTTGTGGTATATCCAGTTTAAATACCCAATAGGTGGTTGATGGTATAGGACTGGAGCTCAGGAGAGAGCTTGGGGCTAGATATATAGGTTCGTAAATCCAAAGATGATAAAGTAAGCCCATGGGAGCTGATGAACTGATCAAGTGAGAAGGTAGAAAAGAGAGGAGAGACAAGGACAAAGCCTTCGAGGATGCCTACAGTAAAGGGGGGATGATATGAATGAAGAAACAGAAAAGAAGACTGAAAAGAAGCAGTCATACAAGTAGGAGACAAACCTGGAGAAAGTAGTGTTATGAAAATCAAGAAGAAAGTATCCACTCCAGATAGATGCCTTTACTTCTGCTTGTTACCAGTCTGAGGCTATTTTAGGTTCTCCTTAGTAAATATATACAAAACCCTTTTATCAGAAGACTTTGACACATAGAGATCAAGCTTTATTACTCCTGATGGTGCCCTGTGCTTATTATGCCCCTTCCTGAGTGTTATACTCCTGTATGTTTGTTTTTGTTCTTTGCTAGGCAATGGGGTTAAGTGATTTGCCCTGGGTCACACAGCTAGTAAGTGTCAAGTGTTGGAGGCCAGATTTGAACTCAGGTCCTCCTAAATCTAGGGCCAGTGCTCTATCCACTGTGACACCTAGCTGCCATGATACTCCTGTAATCCCTTACTGCATACTCTTTAAGTGCTCATTTCTTAAATCCTTTACTGGGATCCTTGCTCCTTTCTTCCCCAGTCTCACAAACCTGGCTTCCTAATCCCTGCTACCTGAATTCTTCCATCCTAAATGTCTTGTCTACTTCAAGCTAAAATACGTATATGTTTCTTCTTCCTCACCTTTACTGAGTTTCCAGGTCTTGGTTGCTGAACTTTCCCAACTTATGGTGCCTGAAGCCAGACCCTTTCTTGTTTAACCAAACTTCTGGCCATGGTCCTGGCCCCCTCTTCTATCTTGATTTCTGTCCAGTTCTAGACATAGAAATAAAAGCTGGAATTTGAAGAATGTTCTATAACTTCCATCTCAGTTGTTAAACCATTTGGCCAAACCACTGCTTCTATCAGTAACTTCTGCTCCTCTAGCCACAATTAACCAAGACCCCTACGAAAAGACCAAGCATAGCACCTCAGTCTTCAAGATTCATGGCATTACTTGTAAAATGAAATCACTCAATCTGTGAGCATTGCTTATTAACAGATTTTAAAACTACAGTGTAATGAATTTAATTTTCTTGGCTTAATCACTTTAAATAAACTACAACTTCACCTGCCTGGGATATACACAAATCCAACTCAGTTTCAAAAGTGGAAGATTCGACATGGTTAAAAAAAATTCCCCCTGCAAAAAAATAGGATACAAAGTTCATTCCCAAGACCTACTCTACTCTATCAAGATCCCCATCTCTTTAGGAGAGGAGCCCCCAGTCTACCTGGATAAGGACCTAATGATTCCCCTGAAGAAGTGAAGCTTAGAAAAAGTAGAAGCTATGTGCTTATAGGAAGAAAACTCACAATGGCCTTGAGATGTGAATTAATTTCTTCCTCTTCCCCTAAACCCCTCTCTAGTCCATAGGCAACAAAAGGCCATCTTCCTGATGCTGGTAATAGTTGGAATATTTCTTATGAGCCCCCATGCCTGGGAGACTCCTCTGTCTTTTGGTTATTTAAATCTAATTCATGGGCAAATCAGGATAGCACTCCATGACGTCATTGGTCCTCTTCAAAAATGAAGGATGAATAACAACAAACAAATTTCTTGTAAAAAATATGCATGGTCAAGCAAAACAAATTCCCTCAATGACCATATACCAAAGTGCTTATGTCTTATTCTGTACCCTAAAACCATCACCTCTGTCATGTTTCATCATCAGTCCTATGGAATCACAAATGGTCATTATGTTGATCCTAGTTTTTACAGCTTCAAAAGTGGTTTGTTTTTTACAACATTGTTATTGTGTGAATTATTCTCCTGGTTCTACTCATTTCATTTTTCATCAATTTGCAAAAGTCTTCCCAATTGTTCATATTTATGATATTGATTCTATAGCATAAATTGTTCCTCTGATTTTGCTCACTTCCTTCTGCATCAGCCCATACAATTCTTTCCATTTCTCTTTGAAATCATCTATTTCCTCTTTTCTTACTCTTTGCCTGTATTACATTCTCCCTTGCATTATACTGTATTTATCTGTGTAGAAGTTGTAAGCACTCTTCCCTTCCTCATGAGATTTAAGCTCCTGGAGGGAAGGGAACCTGTCATGTTTAGCTTTGTATTCCCAGCACTTAGCATGGCCCTTTGCACAAAGCAGAAACACTTAATAAATGTTAACCCCATTGCATATTTGAATATAAGCCTCTCCAAGGTCTTGAAAGTTTATTTCATTTTTGTTTTGGTATACTTAGCACCTAACACAATGCCTCACACATAGTAGGCACTTAGGTGCTGTTGAATGCATGATGAATGAAATTCAAATTCAGCAAATCATTATTAAGCATCTATTAGGTGAAAAACACAGTGCTAAGTGCTGAGTATGCAAAGACAAAAGACTATCTCTTGCCTTCAATAGTTTATATTCTACTGGCGAGATACAACATGTATGTTGTTGTTCAGTGGTTTTAGTCATGTCTGACTCTTCCTGACCTTATTTGGGGTTTTCTTGGCAAAGGTACTGGAAAAGTTTGCTCTTCCCTTCTCCAGCTCATTTTACAGATGAGGAAACTGAGACAAATAGGGTTAGGTAACTTGCCTGAGATCACATAGCTAGGAAGTATCTGAGGCCAGCTTTAGCTCAGAAAGATTAGTCTTTCTGACTCCAGGCCTGGATATTGTGCCACCTAGCTGCCCCACAACATGAATACAGAAATATATATGTATATATATGTATATATATGTGTGTGTATGTGCGCACATGTATGTATATATGTGTGTGTGTGTATATATGTTTATGCATATGTATGTGTGTATATATATATATATGAAGTGATTTAAAGTGGAAAGGAATACTAGCAACTGTTAGGATCAAGAAAGACTTGAAGAAGGTGGCACCTGAACTATGCTTTGAAGGAGTCAAGGATTCCAAGAGGCAGAAGTGAAGAGGGAGTGCAAACATGGAAGGAATGCAGTCCCTGGGGCAAACCTATGGAGAGGAGAGATGAAATTCTGTATACAGAGAATAGCTAGTAGGCCAGTTTGACAGAAATGGAGTTTGGGTGAAAAGAAATGTGAAATGGGACTGAAAAAGTGGATGAGAACCCAGTTGTGGAGGGCTTTTGTATCTTATAGGCTGAGGATTTTGTATTTTATCCTAGAAGCATTATAGGTTATGACCTCAAAAGAAGGTAATAGATGGACAACCTGAATGCTGCATTGATACACTAAAGACATTCAGAAAATCAGAAGAAATCTTCCAGCATGTTGGGTTAATCTTGCATTGCAGACTGATCGAAAGGCATGGGCAAGATCCCCTGGCATGAGAAGGCATTGCAATATGGTCCTCTGCATTGTTGGAGGTGTCATGGTGTGGTGAATGGAGTAGTGCCCTAGTGTCTGGAATCAGGAAGCCCTGGGTTTAAATCTCATCCTAGACAGTTCCTAGCTGTCTGATTATGAGCAAGCCAAGTGGCAGCTTCCAGATATGGAAAATGACATAAGAAGTCTGGAATCCATGACCACTATAAGGTCCCTTGCAACTCTAACTCTCTGATCGAGGACTACCTATACTTGTGTAATTACAAACCTAGTAAGGTATCATTTGGTTCTTCAGGTTCCCCAGAGCTTATCTCTTTCAGTCAGACAGAATTTGGGGATAGTAAATTATTTCTTCTTTTTGGTGACTATTTAATTTGCAAACTGGTTCATAAACTCCTTTATTTTATTCTTGCCTTCCAGAGTTACTGTGAGGAAATCTTGTTGCCAGTCTTAAAGCATTATATAAACGTAACCTGTTGCCATTACCATTATTACAAAAGTTCCTCCTATAATCTTTGGTTTGCACTCCCTCTTTTGGTTTGTTAGCAAGAAATAGTGGTGATTATAGTTTCTAATGCTTTGACATTTCCTTCATAATCTCCAGTACAAAAAGGAGTATGATGCATTAAATCATTCTGAAATGTTTCTGTGTGGCCTGCCAGTTCTAGAGCCAAATGTACTGTATCCCAGGAGGCCTTCTTTGCATATTTCTTCCCAGATGGAGTTTATACATTAATGGTTTTAATTAGCTCTCTTTTCCAAGCATGCAAACTTCAACTGGAATTCGTCACATTCAACAGACATTTCATTTCCACTTTAAAGTGTTTCACTGAAAGGAAGTTGTTTGTTTGTTTTCTTAATGGGGATTTTGTTGAATTGTTTCTGATGGTTCATGACCTTATTTGGGGTTTTCTTGGTAAAGGTACTTGAGTGGTTTGCCATTTTCTTCTCCAGTTCATTTTACAGATGGGGAACTGAGGCAAACAGGGGTAAGTGATTTGCCCAGTAAGCTAGTAAATGTCTGAGGCCAGATGTGAACTCAAAATGTCTGCCTACTAGGCCCTGCACTCTATCCACTGTGCTAGCTAGCCACCTATTCCTTTCCCATGAGATTTAAGCTCCTTGAAGGTAGGGAACCTGTCATGTTCAGCTTTTTATTCCCAGTACTTAGTATAGCTCCTTGTACAAAGCTTAATATGTTAATATTTTAGGTTAATATGTTAATTTCCTATTTTAAAAATATGTTAAAATCATAAGAGCTTCAGTTATCTATAACCTTATCCATAAACTGAGGTACCTGTTGGATCAGGAAAAATTGTTTCTCTAAATGGTTGGTCCCATTTGATTAGCCAAAGTTAGAGGCAGATTTTAGACCACATTCTAATGATGAAGAGCAGGAGTTCTTAACCTGAGATTAATGGAACCCTAAAGAGTCTGTGGATAGATTTCAGTGTGTCAGTGAATTTGAATGAAAAAAAAATTACCTCTTTATTTTTGCTAACCCATGATTTCCTTTATAATAATATATATATTATTTTTTGCATTTAAAACATTATTCTGAGAAGTCCATACATTTTACCAGGCTACCAGAAGGGCCCATGACAAAAAAAAAAGGTTAACATCCCCTGATATAGAGAATTGCAATGGTAAAAGAGAGTAACTTGAAAGATAATACACTTGTCATTATTTGAGACATTCAAAAAAAGAGAGTAAATGAACTTTGTGGAATAGCGAAGCCAATGCTAGATTTGAAATAGAGACATCTGAGTTCAACTCATAACTTTGAAACTTCTTATTTATATGACTCAGAAAGATTATTTAATCTCTCTGAGTCTCATCTGTAAAATAAGGATAATAATTCTTATCTATAGAAAGGTGAATTCTTTTTCATTATTATTGAAGCTGTTAGGAAGGAGTCTTCATTAAGTGAGAGAATGAACTAGATATAATTTGATGGTATCTTCAGCACTAAAATTCTATGATTAATATGTATCCTTAGGGAAATAGTCTGGAAGCAGTATGTAGGATGGATTCAAGGAAGGAGAGACTAAAAGAAGAGAGATTAGTTGAGAGTTGTAAAATATATGACTTAACAAAAATTGTGTAACAGAAAAGCTAATGCTAAATCAACCACTAAATCTTTAAGATTTCCATCTAAACTTAATTCATCTAACAATATTAAGCTAGTTTTTGAAATTGAACTCTCATTCTCTCTCTCTCTCTCTCTCTCTCTCTCTCTCTCTCTCTCTCTCT
>NW_020954569.1:82437035-82437622 GCF_900497805.2 Vombatus ursinus | reverse complement strand
TCTCTCTCTCTCTCTCTCTCTCTCTCTCTCTCTCTCTCTCTCTCTCCGTCTCTGTCTCTCTCTCTCTCCCTCTCCCTCCCTCCCTCTCTAGATAGATAGATAGATAGATACACACACATATGTATATATATGTATATGTCATGAACATATGCCTCTTTTAAAGCACTGAATATCTCAAATTTTCTTGTTTTATGGTATTCTGCCAATCTCAATAAATAACCAAGAGATATACTGAGGTACTAGAAGATGGCATGCTAAGGGGAGATACATACATCTTCAGAAATGTATGTTTTTATATGAGATGCTGATGTGCCTCTTTCCTGAGTCCCATATGTACATTTCCAATGGTCTACTATATACCAACTTGTCTTGCCACCGGTACTTCTAATTCAACATCTACATCTCTAAGGCTGAACTTATGGTCTACGTCTCTCCTCTCAAAAACAAAAACAAAAACTGGCTCCTTCTGAATTCCTCCTTATTTTGGTCAGAAGTACCATCATTCACCCATGTCGGAAATCTTGATGTTTCATCCATCTATCTATCTATCTATCTATCTATCTATCTATCTATCTATCTATCTATCT